>NC_091435.1:78783779-79083779 GCF_964237555.1 Oryctolagus cuniculus
GGTTGAAATATACTATTGAGCAAATATGCCTAACACATTTATAGGACATTTCATGCAACAGCCACAGAAAATTCATTCTCATCAGTACATGGAGCATTTTCTAGGACAGGCCACAAATCAAGTCTCAGCAAATTTCAAAAGATCAAAATCAGACCATGCATCTTCTCAGACCATAAAAGAATAAAAGTAGAAATCAACAAGTAGAAGAACAATGGAGCACTCATAAATACTTGGAAATTAAACAACATGCTGCTGAATGATCAATGGGCCATTGAATAAATTAAAAAGGAAATCAAACACTTTCTTGAAATAAATGAAATTGAAAACATGACATATCAAATTCTGTGAGATACAGAAAAAGCTGTATTAAGAGAGAAGTTCATAGTGTTAAGTACTTACATTAAAAAAAAAGAAATGTCTCAAAGTAAGGATCTAATGATGCATCTTGAACACTTAGAAAAATAAGAACAAAGCCCCAAATGAGCAGGAGACAAGAAATAATAAGGATCAGAGCAGAAATAAATGAAATTGAAACTAAAAAATACAAAAGATCATCAAAACAAAAAGTTGTTTTTTTGTGAAGGTAATCAACATAGATAAACCTCTAGCCAGACTAAAAAAGAAAACAGGAGAGAAAACTCAAATAAATCAAATTAGAGGTGATAGATAAATCTTTAAAAATACATTCATAGATGGATGTCTCTCACTCTCTGTAACGGGAAGAAAGAAAGATATTCTACCTGCCAGTTCGTTCCCCAGACGCCCTCAACAGCCCAAGCTGCTCAGGTCAAAACCAAGAGCCAGAGCCAGGAATTTAATCCAGGACACCAACATGGGTGAAGGAGACCCAACTGCTTCAGTCATCACATTGCCTCCCAGGGTAAGCATTAGCAGGAAGAAGGAATCAGGAGTCTTACCAAGACTTGAATCCAGACACTCATATAGGATGCAGGCAAATGTGCCAAATGCCTGCCCCATCTCAGGTTTTAGGTAGTTTGTGCCTAGGTGTAGTTTTCTTTGTGGTTTTTGTTTTTGGAGTCAATTGTGCTTCTTAGATCTATGGGCTTACAACTTTCAAAAAAAATTATCTGTTACTTTAAAAAAATATTTATTTATTTGAAAGTCAGAGTTAGAGAGAGAGGGAAAGAGAGAGAGAGAGATGTTCCATCCTCTGGTTCACACCTCAGATGGCTGCAGTGGCCAAGGTTGGACCAGGAGCTTCATCTGGATCTCCCACATGGGCGGCACACGACCAAATACTTGAGCCATCTTCTGCTGCTTTTCCAGGCCATTAGCAGGGAACTGCGTGGGAAGTGGAGCAGTTGCCACTAAAACTGGAGCCCATATGGAATGCCGGTGGTGCAGGCAGCGGCTTTGCCCACTCCGTCACAATGCCAGGCCCTAATGCTGTCTTAAAATTCAGTGACCGGGGCTTACATTGTGGCAGAGCAGGTAAAGCTGCTGCCTATGATGCTGGTATCTCATGGGCTTTGGTTCGAGTCCTGACTGCTTCTCTTCTGATCCAGCTCCCTTCTAATGGCTTGGGAAAGCAGGGGAAAATGGGTCACATCCTTGGGTCCTGCACCCATGAGGGAGCCTTGGAAGAAGCTCCTGGCTCCCGGCTTTGGATTGGCCCAGCTCTGGCCATTGCAGCCGTTCGGGAATGCACCAGCCGACGGAAGACCTTTCTCTCTGTCTCTTCCTCTCTCTGTCTGTCTCTCTGTCTTTCTCTGTAACTGTGACTTTAAAATAAATAAAAACAAATCTTTAAAAAAATTCATGATATTTTTTCTTCCCGCCATATATAATTATGCTCTCAATCCCATTCAGCATATTTTTCACCTGCAGTTTTCCTTTCTAGAGGTATGATTTGGTTCTTGATATTAAGCCTCTGCTAAATATTCTCCATTTTGTTCTTTTTGAAAGTATGCAATTTCAGTATAGCAACTATTTTAGTATCCTTGTCTGCTAATTATATCGTCTGTGTTATTTCTGAGTCAGTTTGAATTGATTTCTTGTTCTCTGAATTATGTATCATATATTGCTGCTTCTTTGCATGTCTGGTGATGTCTTAACCTTTTTTTAAAGATTTGTTTATCTATTTATTTGAAAGGCAGAACTATACAGAGAGAGAGAGAGAGATCTTCTATCTGCTGATTCACTCCCCCAAATGACCAGAACAGCCAGTTTTGGGCCAGGCTGAAGCCAGGAACCAGGAACTGCATCCTAGTCTCCCACACGACTGGCAGGGACCCAAACACTTGGGCCATCTTCCACTGCCTTTCCAGTGTGTGCCTGGTAATTTTTGGTTGGATGCCAGCCATTATATGAATTTCACTCTGTGAGTCCTGAGTATTCTTGCATTAAAAAAAATTCTTGAAATTTTATCTGGGTCACAGTTAAGTTACTTGAAAACAACTTGATCCTTCTGAGGCTTGCTTTTAAGCTTTGTTAAGCATTAGCAGAACAGCCTTTTACCTGTGGCTAATTTTTCTACCATGGAGGCAAAGCTCTTTTGAATATTTTGTCTCATAAGAATGATGACTTTTTCTTCTGTGGCTGTGAGGAACAGGTACTATCCCTGACTCCTTTGGTGTTGAAGAGCCGCTATATACTTCCTGGAGCTCTTTGTCAGAACTCTGACTTGTGATTTCTCCTGGGGTCGGCTCCCTTGCATTGCAAATCTGTCTTCTCAACTCAGTGAAGCTGCCAGGTCTCTCTTGGGTTCTGGTTTTTTTTTTTTTTTTTTTTTTTTTTTTACAAAAAAAAAAGAAGAATTATCTGTTTATCTGATTTTATTTGATAGAGACATACAGATTGAGATCTCCCATCTCCTGATTCACTCCCCAAATCTCTGCAACAGCTGGAGTTGCGCCAAGCCAAAACCAGCAGCCAGGAACTCTCAAGATCTCTTACATAGGGAGGCAGAGATCCAACTGCTTGAGCCATTATATAAGCCTCCCAGGGTGTGCATTAGCAGGGAACTGGAATTAGGAGTAGACCAGAACTCAAGCCAAGGCATTCCAATATGGGATGTGAGGGTCCTGAAAGGAGTCTTAGCCATGACATCAAATGTTCACCTCACTCTCTGGGGTTTCTTTTTCCTGCCCTGTGGCTTGGAACCTCTTCCTGTGGAAAGCCTGGGAGGAAATGATTAAACTTACATCATTTGTCTCTCTCTGCCAGGAATCATGATCCTACAGCACCTGTTATCAAGTAGCTGAAAAAAATTGTTTTAAAGTTTTTAACCAGATTTTTAATCATCTAAGGTTGGGTATCATGCTGCTACTCCATATTTTTCTAAGCAGAGATCCTGAATTTTTTTAACTTCCATGCTCATTTCCTTTGCTATACCAGTTGAGTTCTTTTAATTTTTGATTTTTATCAGTTAATTAGGAGTTTTCAGGTATACATTGTCACCTTCAAATGAAGATCGTTTTATTTAATCTTCTATTTCTATGCTCCTGTGTTTGTCAAATATGATTGCGTTGGTTGGTACCTTCAGAACACCGTTAAATCTCACCGTAGGGGGTCACCAGGCTCTCTTTGTCTTTAACGGAAACGCCCCAGAGTTTCCCCAAGGGAAATGCTGGCTTTGGGACTGGGGTACACTTGGATATATTTTATTATGTTAAGGAAGTATCCGTCCATTTCTACTTTTCTTTTTCAAGAGATTTTGTTAGGAATCAATGTTAAATTTGGTATAAGGCTTTTTGTTTCTATGGAGATATTCATATTGTTTCTTTCTTATTATTAATATGGTGAACTAGATTAATAGATCATATTCATAGATTTCTAATATTGACCTATGCTGAATTTGATCAACTTTTATGTAACTCATATTCTAGTGCAACAACCTTGATATCTATTTTGATTGATCACATGTTTTGGAATTTTATGTGAGTCCATTTAAATTACCATATGTAGATCTTCTATTTCATTAGTTGGAAATTTTTCACCTTAGTCCAATTGAATAAATACAGAACTTTTATTCTGCTACTTTTGGACTGTTTATAGTGGAAAATGTCAACCCATCAGGCCTTAATCTTATTACAATTAAATGTTGATTATGAAATATGCTTTATGTTCTCCAGAATGAAAACCAAATTTCCCAACAGAATCTATTAAATTGCAATTCATCTCTCCTGTCTTAGTTCCTGTAACAAGCTAATTGAGGCAGGCTAACTTTATAAAGAAAAGTGGTTTATTCGGCGCAGGGGTCAGAGCAGCTCTGGTGAGAACCTCCTGGTGAAAGGCAGGAGTGTATGTGAGAGGGAGAGACCACATCACCAGGCAGAAAACCAGCAGGCAATTCAAGAGTTGTGCTGGCTCTTTGAAGAGCTCACTCTTGTGAGAACTCAGAGTTCCATGAGAACTAGCTTAAAACCTCTATTGTTTTAAGGTCAGTGATCCAAGGGCTTCCCACAAGTCTCCCTTTTTTAAAAAATATTATTTACTTTATTTGAAAGGCAGAGTTACAGACAGGCAGAGAGAGAGAGGCTTTCCATCCACTGGTTCACTTCCCAGATAGCCGGAGAGGACCTGATCCGAAGCCTGGAGCCAGGAGTTTCTTCCCGGTCTCCCATGCGAGAGCAGGGGCCCAAGGACTTGGACCATCTTGTACTACTTTCCCAGGCCATAGCAGAGAGCTAGATGGAGGTGGAGCAGCGGGGACCAGCTGCCGGCACTGCAGGTGGCAGCTTTACACCACCACCCCCCCCCCCCGGTATGCCACAGCACTGACCCAGTCCTCCTTCTGCCTCCCAGCATCACCACACCAAGAACCAAGCTTACAACACAGGAGCCTTGGCTGCCATGTCCAAACCGTAGCCTCTCCATTCTCTCTACTCCTCACAATACTTCATGTGTTAAACTCTCAGTAGATTAAAGTGTATTTCTGGATTTGTTGTTGTGCTTCTTGTCACATTGTCCTTAGTTTAGAGCTATTTAGTTTTGTAAGCATTATTCAGATACATTTTTTAAAAAAATATATGATTTTTAGGGCAGTTTTAGGCTCACCAGGTAGCAAGTGCAGAGAGTTTCATATACCTCTTACCCACATACATGCACCGCCTCCTTCACCTCAACACCACCACCAGTGTGTACGTTTGCTATCATGGATTCTCCTAACATCTATCTTTAACACCCAAAGCCCACTGTTTACATTGGGGTTCATTCTCTCTTGGTTTTGTACATTCTATGAATTCCAACAATGTTTAATGATACATATAACTACATAGAAGCACATAAAATGTGCATATATATATAATTATAAATGATAGTTTCGGTGCCCTAACAATCTTTCTCCTTTAGTCCCTAGCATTGACTAATCGTTTACTGTTTCCACAGTTTTGCCTTTCCTAGAACGTCATACAGTTGAGATGAAACAGTATGTAGTTTTTTCCGATTAACTTCTTTCACTTAGTAATATGCATTGAAAGTTCTGTGTTTTTCCATGGCATGTTAGCTCTGTTTTAGCACTGAATGCTATTCCCTTGGATGGACTTTCCGCAGTTTATTTACCCATTTCCCCACTAATGGACATCTGTGTTGTTTTTAAAATGGCAGAGGGCTTGATCAGAAGTGGAGCAGCCAGGACACTAACCAGCATCCATGGGGGATGCCAGTGTCACACGCAGCAGCTTTACCCACTACGCCACAATGCCGGCCCCTGCATTTGTTTCAGAAAACTACGAAGAAAACTATAAGCATCCATGTGCAGGTATTTGTGGGGACATACATTTTCAGTTTGAGTAAATATTAGAAACATAATTGTTGGCTCATGCAGGACAAGTATGACTGTCTTACAAGGTGGTTGTACCAATTTACCCTCCCCAGCAATGACACATTTTCCTGTGGCTCCACAGCCTGACTAGCATTTGGTGCTTTTAGGGTCTGGTTTTTGCCATCCCAATACATTTATAATGATATTGAATGGATGCTTGAATTTGCAACTCCTTAATGATGTAAGGTGTTGAACATCTTTTCATGTTTATTACGTATGGTTTCTTTTAAATATGTTCCCTAGGAATTAGCTTTATGGATTTGGTTTGTTGAGTCTTTTTTTTTTCTTTTTCATAGCAATTTTATTCAGATATAACTTATATTCCATCAAATCCAATCTCTGGAAGTGTTCAACTCAGTGGTTTTTAGATATTCACTGAGCTCACTGCTATCTATTTTTAGAAATTTTCATCACTTCGAAAGAAACTCCATATGCACTAGCAGTCACTCCCTGTTATTTCTTCCCTCTAAACCCCAGTAGCCAGTAATATACTTTCTGTCTTTATAGATTTATATATTCTGAACTTTTCATATATATAGGATTATAAACCATGTGGCCTTGGGGTCTTCATTGTGGCATAGTAGGTAAGACTGCTGTCTGCAATGCCAGGATCCAATCCAGCTCTCTGCTAATGGCTTGGGAAAAGCAGTGGAATATTCCAAGTTTTTAGACCCCTGCTACCCATGTGGGAGATCCAGATGAAGGTCCTGGCCTTGTCCTGGCTCAGCCCTGGCCACTGTGGGCCACTTGAGGAGTGAATCAGCAGATGGAAGATTCTCTCCGTGTCTCCCCTTCTCTATCACTGTGTCTTTCAAACAAATAAAACAAAACTTTAAAAAATAATAATAAAGGAGGGAACATAGGTAACCACACTACAAAATCATCCTTCACAGACTCACACCTTTGTTCCTATGCATTCCAGGGACACAGGTAAAATGTGGAGGAGTAAAGGTCACCAGGACAGGGGCCGGCATTGTGGCATAGTGGGTAAAGCTGCAGTGTGTGACATTGGCATCCCCTGTGGGTGCTGGTTAGTGTTCTGGCTGCTCCACTTCTGATCCAGCCCTCTGCTAATGGGCTGGGAAAGGCATCAGAAGATGGCTCAAGTCCCTGCCATCCATGTGGGAGACCCAGAAGAAACTCCTGACTTCAGTCTGGCCCAGCCCTGGCCCTTGCGGCCATCTGGGAAGCCTCCTCCTCTTTCTCTAAAACTCTGACTTTCAAATAAATAAATCTTTTTTTTTTTATTTGACAGATAGAGTTAGACAGTGAGAGAGAGAGAGAGACAGAGAAAGGTCTTCCTTCCGTTGGTTCACCCCCAAATGGCCGCCAAGGACGGAGCTGCGCCGATCCGAAGCCAGGAGCCAGGTGCTTCCTCCTGGTCTCCAATGTGGGTGCAGATGCCCAAGCACTTGGGCCATCCTCCACTGCCTTCCCGGGCCACAGCAGAGAGCTGGCCTGGAAGAGGAGCAGCCGGGACTAGAACCCGGCACCTATATGGGATGCCGGTGCCGCAGGCGGAGGATTAACCAAGTGAGCCATGGCACTGGCTCCAAAATAAATAAATCTTTAAAAAAAAAAAAAAAAGGTCACGAGGACAGGTGCTCAATGCTCAGTTTGGCTCCTGCTAACCCTCCTCTCCAATCTCTCCCCTTTCCTTGGGATTGCCTATTAGCAGATATACACCCTGTATTTCTCCTGTTGTTGACATCCATGGTACATGGATGCAGATCAGAATCACCCGGGGAGTTTTTAAAACCATGGATGCCTAGGTCACCCCTAGATTCCTTTTTTAAGATTCATTTACTTGAGGAAGTAACTGGATTGTTTATTTAAAAGGCAGAGCAACAGAGACAGAAAGAGATACAGATCATGTATCCTCTGGTTCACTCCCCGAATGAGCACAACAGCCAGATCTGGGCCAGACTGAAGCCAGGAGCCAGGAACTCCATCCTGGTCTCCTACATCAGTGGCAGGGCCCAAACACTTGGGCCATCAACTGCTGCTTTCCCAGGTGCCTTAGCAAGGAACTGGGTAGGAAGCAGGGCCACTGGGACTTGAACTGTGCTCTGATACTGTGACGGGATGCTGATGTTGCAAGCAGCAGCTAATACCAGCCCACTCCTAGATTTTAGTTGGACAGGGATGTGTAGGTCACGGTAGTTTTTGAAAGCATTCCAAGTTGTTCTATCAGGCAACTGTGGCTGAGAATCACTGGTTTGGATGCTTCTTAGGAATTCTATGGCCTCACCATTTTGGCCTTGAGGTTTTTACTCTCAGATGTCATTGATTCAAGACCAATGGGAAGAGAACCCTACAGAGAAATCTGGAAATGCTTATAGATTACAGGCCAGTATGGAAATAGTCTTTGCTTTTGCTGCAGTTCCTAAGATGTCGAGGAGAGGCAGCCAGCTGCTTGCTTCATGTTTCTGGGAGTAGATGGGGTCCTCAGACTCCTTTGTCACAAGGTCTCAGGACCTTGTCTTCAGATGAGGTTGAATCTCATCATTTTACCCAGAGTTAATCCAATGCACACTGTGCAAACTCAAGAGACTTATACATTGGACTGGAGATGTAATTACTTCATTTACAGTGAGAGAGAGAGAGTTACCGTGCCTTCTGGAAGTAGTGAGCTCTGCAACTGATCATTCCCAGAGTGCTTGGTGAGTAGAATCAGACCAGATGAGAACTGAACAATGTGAAAGGACAGTGAGTTTCTTTCCCACTCCAGGAGCAGGCACAGTGTGGTGGTGGAACAAACCAATTTGAATGCCCAATCTTAGCAGCATAGTCATTGCCCCTGGTCCACATCCCCCTATGCTTCAGGGTTCTTATCTATAAATACAAGTGGTAGTCGTATTAGGGTCATTGTGAGGTTTCAATGAAATCACTCATAGAAAGCACTTAGCCCCTGCCTGGTGCATACTAACGACTCAAAACCAACAGCTGTTGTTCCGATCCACTCGTTTCTGGCCCCTTGACCCCTTACCCGGCTCAGTACTACCGTCTAAATGAGACAGGGGTTACTCATCATCATTTCATAGATGCGGAAGCTGGAGACTTTCATGACATAGCCTTTTATTTATTTATTTTTAAGATTTTATTTATTTATTTTTGAGAGGTAGAGTTACAGACAGTGAGAGGGAGAGGCAGAGAGAAAGGTCTTTCCTCTGTTGGTTCACTCCCCAGATAGCTGCAACAGCTGGAGCTGCACTGATCTGAAGCCAGGAACGAGGTGCCTCCTCCCGGTCTCCCATGAGTGCAGGGGCCCTCAGGATCTTCTACTGCTTTCCCAGGCCATAGCAGAGAGCTGGATTGGAAGAGAAGCAGGCGGAACTAGAACCGGTGTCCATATAGGATGCTGGCACCACAGGCAGAGGATTAACCTACTGCACCATGGAACCCGCCCCAACATAACCTTTTAAGTTGGTTCTAAAATTCACGTCTGCTCATGTCAGGATCCCATTCCCACTACTGGATGCTGCTGTGTGAAGTTTGGAATCCTCTTTAATTCTTTCTTCTCTGAATTCCTTTCTCTAGTCAGTTGATTTCCAAGCCCCAACAACTCTCCACTGAAAATGTCACGTGTACATGCCCTTCCTCTGTCAGTAGCATGATATACCCTGATCCAGCACACATACCCCCCCCCCCCCAGTACTGCCCCAGGCTCCTCATCTGTGGTCTGTGTCACCCTCCAGTTTTCTCTCTACGTTGCTGTTCTGATGCATAATCCAAAACATTGCTTTATCCTGGGCATTTCCCTGAAAAAATCTTTAGTGCCTCCCTACTGCTTATAGAATAAAGCCCTGCAAAAATATGGTTTTCCAAGTCCTCCACTATTTGGCCCCAAATCTCTTTTTAGTTCCAGCTCTCACTATTGAACCCCTGCTTTAGCTAAATGTTACTATTCTCCTATCTTTCTCAATTCCGTGTTTTCTTAAGATACACCTGAAATTCCTTTCTGCCCTCTTCCTTCCTGACCAAAGTGCATCCCTTCTTAGAGGCTCTCTCCAGCTCTGGTCCCTTCACGAGATCTTCACCAACCAGTCCAAACAAAATCACTCCTACTTTTGTTGACGTTCCATAGCAATTAATAGCTGTATATTTAACACAATTTCTACTACCTTGAATTGATTTAAATATTAAAACTCTTTTCCTTTTATCACGTTAATACATTGCATCCCCAACTGTGTGAGAAGCAGTGAAGAGTGAGCAAGGCTTCAAGTGGGAGTAAGCAGAGGAGCTGGATTTAATTTTGTTTTCATTATTTTTGTTTTGTTTTTGTTTGTCTCTGCAGGGGGCTTCTCAAATCCTGGGATTGGCTTATGCTAACTAAGCTTGTATGCAAAAGAACATTAAAAAGTGTCATTTATTAGAATGAGAAATACAACCATATGTGGCCCAGAAACATTGTCACCTTTTAATTTACAGAGAGGAAGAGCTCCTCAAGGAACCAGAATATTCAAACTATTTGATCAGAGCATTCTCCCCTCCTCTACTGCACCCCAGTCAAACCAGCAGAGATCAGAGTTGTTGGTGAACAGGAAATCTGAGGAAGAAGTGTTGGGCGAATCGAATATACGAGAATACCATCTAGAGGTATCAGGCTGTGACCTCAAACTCACTAAAGGGATGGCTTAGCACAGGTCTTGGAGAACCCATTGCCTATGGACAGGTAGAATGGACACTGCCTATCTTTGCCTCGATGGCTCTCCTCTGTTCAAGCCCTCAGGGCTAACCAGAAGCCCCTTCAGATTGGCCCATTCTTTCTTTGGGAATTCATGAAAGTCGTAACAGTGGCTTTCAGTTCCTGCCACTTCAAACAAATCTTGCTCTTTCTCTCTCTCTCTGTCTCTCAATCTGAAAGGATGGGCAGCAAAGGATCCCTCACCCCTTGTTTAACAGCAAGCTTCCTGCAGCTGCCTAACAGACTAGCAACACATAAGCAGCTTTGCCTCCATGTTGCATGGTAACTTGCAATCCCATAATAGTTTCTTTTGCTAAAAAATCTGTTGAGCTCTCTCTCCAGGGTCCCTGATAAAACTGGACAGAACAGAAACCTATAACTCGAGTCTGCACAAATCAACTCAGACCTACTGGAGAGTTACCTTATGGTTCATTATAACATGAAGTATATACGTCGATGACGTTTCACCAGCTGTCTTTGAACATACGGTATAAGAGAAGCCGTGATTTGCCAAGGCAGACAGTCAAAGGACGTCCCCAGCCCTTCCCTCTGCACCTATCACGTTCTGTTCCATATCTAACAAACTGTTGTTGTTTTCATTTTTATGAAGGCCAATGTCATCATCAAGGCTGTTCTGGATCTTCGGCTTGGAGGAGGATCCCGCCACTGGCTGTTTTGAAGAAAGCCGATCCAATGCTCCAGAAAGAGGCAGGGCACAGGGGAGGAAGTGGGTGGCACATTCAGGCCAAGTGGCTGCCATCTGGGCTGCAGAGCTGTGCTCCATGGTGTGGCTCCAGCCTGGGATAATGGAGCAGGAATTCTTGGCAGATGGAGAAAGCCCTTTCTCCACCTCATTTGATAACTGCGAGCACATCCTTCTGCTGTGGCATGGATCTGTGATTGGCCCTCAGCTTCGCCCTGCAGGAGACATTCGGCTTATTACGGCTGCTACTGGATCCCCCAGGTAGAGGCCAGGCATGCTGTGAAACCTCTCTAAGGCATGCCCCATTCCCGTCAGCAAAGAATTATCTGACCCAGAGTGAGAAACCCTAGAATTGCTTGAGCCTTGTGTGTTTATTGAAATATTTATTTACATTCTATGAAGAGTCCATCACAGCTATAGGTTATTCCAGAATAATTTGGCCATTGGAAGTAGTAACAAGCATTGGGCTCTCCAGGCAGGGAGTCTGAAGAACAGTGTGATAACCCTTCAGTATAAGAAAGTCATGCAGAAGCCAGTGCCTTTTGATTTATTTATTTGAGAGGCAGAGAGAGAGAGAGAGAGGTCTTCCATCCGCTGGTTCACTCCCCAGATGGCTTCAATGGCTGGAGCTGGGCCAATCCCAAGCCAGGAGCCAGGAGCTTCTTACAGGTCTCCCATGCAGGTGCAGGGGCCCAAGCACTTGGGCCATCTTCCACTGCTTTTCCAGTCCACAACAGAGAGCTGGATGGGAAGAGGAGCAGCTAGGACTTGAACCAACACCCATTTGGGATGTCAGCACTGCAGGCGAAGGCTTTAGCCTACTGCACCACAACACCCACCCCAGTGCCTTTCTTTTGGTAGTTTAATTCTCCCACTTCCAGTGTAACCCTCTAGTAGCTTAATTTCTTTCAGAATATAAAAACGTAGAATGGCCCATACATTATAGAGAATACAGAAAAGAACATAAGTCATAATCCAATCACCTAGAGATAACTTTGGGTAGCATTTTACTGTGCTTCTTTCAGCTAAATTTTATGTGTATTTATTGGTTGAGATTCTTTTTCAAGCATTTCTGAATTCTGCTCTTTTCCATCTAATATAAACATTTCCTCACGTTGTTAAAAGCTCTCCACAAACATCACTTGGGGCTGCATTGAGGAGCCCTAGTTTACATGACCATCTCCCTTGTGTGGGAGAATGCATTTGACTTTCTCAGCAAAGCGCTCTCGCCTCCTCTCGTTTTGCTTTTCTGACTGCCTGAGCCCTGAGCAAGCCAACAGCAGCAGGGAGGTCCTGGGCAGGATCACGGGGCCACAGCTCTTTCTGTTTCCACCAACTCACCACTAACTTATGTAAATGCACTCTGCACATTTCGGAGCATGGCAAAAATAACCAAGAAATGCTGGAAAACTATAGAACAGCTATCTTCCTCATCAGCCACATTCCCCTTGATGCGAACAGGAAAGCCATTTTTATGGAACTAACCCTTTCAGAAGTGTTCCAATTTAGTAGCAGTGAGTGGCAGAAAACCTGTAAGAAGTTCTCTTTCTGGCTCATCTTTCACATCCCGGATGAAGGCCGTTGGGTCTGGTTACATATCTCTCTGGTCATTCTGGAAAGTGTGCCAAGGGCAATCAGATGTCTGTCAATCTATAAATAACAGTGTGTTCTTCTTCCCTGGTTGCTGATGGGCATTGCCATATGGCTTAGCTGTGAGCTAACACAAAGAATTCACTTCTTCCTGGGCAGTTTAGCAAGAGATAGAACCTACAGTAAGTAAACCCTCAAAGTGTGCAAAATTATTGGTGTCAAAAGGGCCAAATTATATGGAAGCTAAATCCAAATTTTATCTATAGGGAAAAAGTGACAGAAGAGAAACTTCAAGAATTTAGTTGTCTGTATAGGACACACGAGTCTACACAAGTCTGTCCACAGGGAGTCTACAACTAGAAATATCAGTTACATGTTCAGTAATTAAGAAGCAAAGTATGGAGCCGGCGCCGCAGCTCACTAGGCTAATCCTCCGCCTAGCGGCGCCGGCACACCAGGTTCTAGTCCCGGTTGGGGCGCCAGATTCTGTCCCGGTTGCCCCTCTTCCAGGCCAGCTCTCTGCTGTGGCCAGGGAGTGCAGTGGAGGATGGCCCAGGTGCTTGGGCCCTGCACCCCATGGGAGACCAGGATAAGTACCTGGCTCCTGCCTTCGGATCAGCGCGGTGCGCCGGCCACAGTGCGCCGGCCGCGGCGGCCATTGGAGGGTGAACCAACGGCAAAGGAAGACCTTTCTCTCTCTCTCTCTCTCTCTCACTGTCCACTCTGCCTGTCAAAAAAAAAAAAAAAAAAAAAAAAGAAGAAGCAAAGTATGTTTTCTGTTTTTAAAAAAAGACCTTGGAATTAAAAAAAAAAACGACTTATTTATCTGTTTGAAAGGCAGAGTTACAGAGAGAGAAAGAGAGGAAGAGATCATCCATCCATTGTTTCACTCCCCAGATGGCTGCAATAGCCAGGGTTAGGCAGGCTGAAGCCAGGAGCCAGGAGCTTCATCCAGGTCTCCCACCTGGGTGGCAGGGGCCCAAGCACTTGGGCCATCTTCCATTGCCTTCTTGGCCGCATCATCAGCTAGGTGGATTGGAAGTGGAGCAACTGGGAGTTGAACTGGTGCTCATATGGGATGCCGGCATCACAGGCAGCAGCCCAACACACCGAGCAACAGTGCCAGACCCTAGTACATTTTCTAAGTATTTGCCCCTGGCATTAGAAGGATGGTATATTTAAGTTTGAATCTTGACTTTGCCATTTAAAAGTTGGGTGACATAACCTCTCAGAATCTGACTTCTCATATAAGATGGGCATGGCAATAATACCTTTCAGAGGTGTTGTTGATACAGAGCAAAATGAGGCATAGGTTGCTCCACACTGTACAGTCATTCACCAGAGACAAGACAGATGTAGGGGAATAGGTTTATTTAAGGGGCCACGTGGGAGGTGTGGGGGGAGAGTGGACTCCTTAGTCCCAAAGGTGCTCTTCCTACTGGGCAAATTAGCAGGAGGAGGAAGGGAAGACAAAGGGAGGGAGCCGGAAGAGGATCAGAGGATAAGGGCCAGCCGGTTGGAGTCACAGCGGGTACTTTCACCTGGAAGTCGTAAATCCAATCCTTTGGTCATCCTGACAACCAGGGTGGGCCAGATTCCCCTGCCTGTGACTTTAGCCAACTTTCTCAAGGCCAGTTTCTGCAATTCTCAAGCAAGTGTTGTTTATCTGTAGAACTGAGCAGACACTCTAATTAGTGACAACATCAGCAGTTAGCTTTTGGTGGTAAGCATGTGAAAAGGGAAAGGAGGATGCATTCATCGAGGTTACATGGTGTGAATTAAAAGCGAGAGTGTAGGTGAAGTGTTCGGCCTGCAGCTGAGCACAGTGCAGTAGTCATTTTTACTGTACTATTACCTGACTTCCAGGGCCAACAGCATTGCAACACTAGCCCTTAAAAAAAAGACATCAGAGGTCATTTTGTTTTGAGTTCTCAGTTATTACTAGCCATCTGGCATGGAAGGGTGGTTGTCCCAGAGAAGTTTCCCAGGGATTTTGAGAAATAATTCCAAGTATTCCATGATAGAGTTTGTGAGGATACCTGTTCTCAGATGCAGGAAAAATTAATAACAGTTAAATGACTAACACTCCCTAAATTAGATTTTCCCTCTAGTGAAGATAAAATTTGCTCACATTAATTTTTACTCAAGAATAGAATGGGAGAAAAAAAATTTTTTTTGACAGGCAGAGTGGGCAGTGAGAGAGAGACAGAGAGAAAGGTCTTCCTTTGCCGTTGGTTCACCCTCCAATGGCCGCTGCAGCTGGTGTGCTGCGGCCAGTGCACCACGCTGATCCAAAGCCAGGAGCCAGGTGCTTCTCCTGGTCTCCCATGGGGTGCAGGGCCCAAGGACCTGGGCCATCCTCCACTGTACTCCCTGGCCACAGCAGAGAGCTGGCCTGGAAGAGGGGCAACCGGGACAGAATCCGGCACCCCGACCGGGACTAGAACCCGGTGTGCCGCTGCCACAGGCGGAGGATTAGCTTAGTGAGCCACGGCGCCGGCCGGGAGAAATTACTATGAGCAAAATTTTCACAACATCTGAAATGGACAATGCAAGAGGAATTTTCTAACTCCTCTCTGTCACCCGTTGCTTAGTGTCATGGCACAACCAAAAAGCATGTTTTCATCTTTAAACAAAATGTCAGCTTATGAGGCTTTCCAGTGTGGATTTTAGTAACTTCATTCAGGAGTCTTTGAGCACAATGGACAAAGAAATGTATGCATTTGTTGTTAGGCAACCCCAGAGGGCACCTAGCACTCCATTATGCCATTGCTGCCCTTCCCCTACCCTCCACTCACCTGCGAATGTTCTATGTGTCCTCAGCCTCTCAGGTGTCGAGGCTAGAACTCTGGGGTGCAGGAGATGAGGGATAACTGACAGTGGTCACAAAGGAAGCGTGTGCCTCCCTGCAGAGCCAGATGTCACAGTGAGTCCTTGTGACCTGCACATGGAAAAGCCGATCCTTCTGTTTGCACGGGCCTTTCCCCAAGTTAGTTGTTAGCTAGAAAGGCTTCCTTACAAAACCAAAACCGTCCTCCATCAGGGCCCGCCATCAACTTGCCTGGGTACAGTGTTAGTTACATTTGTGAAATGAACTAAATCAGCCCTAGTATTTTTTTGAGAAAATTCTTAGGTTGAATCACAACTCTTTAAGTAAGAAGAAATCTGCTGGGAATTATTGCTGCTATTTGATCTGTGATGATCAATGAATTGAATTACTATTTCTACAGAATGTGATTGTGGTCAGGAACTATGCTTCTTTCCCATTTCCAGGTTGGTTGATTTGTTTTGTGAATTCACACGGTCGAACAGAAATCTCAACAAGGATGGGATTCTCCTGGCTGGAGAGTCTCAGGGCCAGGTAAAGTGTTGGGTGGAGACAATCTCTCCCTTTGTTGAGCAAGTCTCAGTGGTAACTGAAGTCCAAGGGAAAGAGGCAAAGGTCGTGCGTAAGAACCAACTGGTGGTGGAGGAGACGACAGAGCATGCCTCATAGTTTGGGCACACAAAGAGCCGATTGTATTCATGTGAACTGAGTCGTTGACAATGAGGCCAAGATTTCTAAGAAATAATAATAAATAACTAAGATACGTATGGCACATCCACTTTGCTGATTGCCTTTGCTATGTTACTTCACTTAGCCTATGCCCCGGCCCCTTAGACAGGTGCCCTGTTGCTGCTGTGTCAGTGTGGAGGGGTTAGGACGGGCCTTCTGAGTGGGTGGTGGCAGTGATATGCTAACGTGTTAGAGGAAGTCTTCTCCCAGCAGTTTTTATAGTAATAAAAGGATCCCCCAGAGGTGTTGTCAGCCGTACATGACAGTGGCCTTGGTGCCTTCCCCTTCCTCTCACTACTCTTGTCACACTGAATTGACTTGTACCAATGGACAGATTCACCCAATCATACGTCTCTGCTATCTCAGAGGGGAAATGCAGATACCCCTACCGCCACAGAGTATTATGTTTTGATTGCCCTTCAAAAGAAAACCCAGCAGTTTAACAGGCTAGGAGCCAGGGTAAAGTTCAGATTTACAAAGGGCGAGGAAGATGGCCTGGGAGAATTGCTTCCTGGGATTTTGCTCCTTTAGGAGTCAGCCTATCTTTATCTCTGGGACTGTCTTGAATCCTTAGGCCTAAACATAAGTAATGAAGATTGGTGTGCTCATGGCTGGAAAATGGTTAGGACAGAACCTGGCACACAGAAAGTATTAAATAAAGGTTAGTTGCTTTGTCATTGTGAAAAAGTATACTATATGTCTATAGATATGTGTTCTCTCCATTTAAAACTTTTATTAAAATTTATTTTCATTTTATCTGAAAATGAGAGATCTTCCGAATGTTGGATCACTCCCCAGATGTCTGCAAACAGCCTGGCTCTTTGTGGGGGCGGGGCAGGGAGGGAGAGAAGTGAACTAGCAGATGGAAGCACTCTCTCTGCCTTTCAAATAAAATGAAAGACAAATACATAAAACTTGTAACCCTGAAAAGGAGAACAGTACCTACCTCATAGGCTTATTGTGAGGATCAAGTGGATTAAGGCAGACAGAGCGCCTTTGAATGGCACCACAACATGCAACAATGTGTTTGTCGAGTCGAAGAATTGACTGTAAAGAAAACCAGTCTGTCGCAGTCCTGGTGAATGAGACCAGCAGGGTGGGGCGAGGCTGGGCTTCCGGGTTTGCCCTGGTGTCAGCTGTTTCCATTTCTCGGTAATCAAAGTGTTGCTTCCAGCAACCAATGTGCTGTGTGCTTGTTTCGCTTCCCTTTGTTCAGCTGCACAGCCTCATGGAGATTTTATAATTACACAGGCAGATATTAATGTACAAAATAATAATTCCTGTTCCCAGGGAGAGCAGTGTCAGCGAGCTAGAACGTGAAGGAAGGGGCCACACCTGCTTTCCTGCCAGCCACTGGTGCAGGTTTGCAGCTTCTCTGCACTCTGCCTCTGAGGGATCCAGATGCCCTTGGACGTGGCCTCACTCTTTATGAAGTCAACGTTGAACCTATCCAAGGGCAGCAACAGAGGTGTAAATCAGGCAGGGGTGCTGTGGAACAGCCCTTAAACAAGTTGGAGGTGTTGCTATAGAACCCTCAAATCTGAGTCTGCTTGCTCACGTACAGAAAGCAGATAGCTGATGTCAGGGTAGTGGAAGAAAGTGGGTGCTTATTGCAAAACGCAGAGCCAGGAAGCAAGCACCAGAGTGAGGGATAGCCATTGAAATTCTTAGCCACTGAAACTGGAACTGAGTACTTTTACTGGGCACTTTCCTTCCTTTACCTTCTTTCGTAGTGATGACCATGTTTCTTTGTTTCTGTGTGCAACACATCCTTAACCATCTTCTACAGGGCTGAATGTGTGGTGAAAAATTCTTTCAGTTTCTGTTTGTCATGGAAGGTCTTTATTTCACCTTCGTTCATAAATGAGAGCTTTGCAGGGTATAGTATTCTGGGTTGACAGTTTTTTTCTCTTAAGATTTGGACTATATCTCGCCATTCTCTCCTAGCCTGTAGCGATTCTGATGAGAAGTCAGCTGTGAGTCGAATTGGAGATCCTCTGAAAGTAATCTGGCATTTCTCTTGTGCACATTTTAGAATCTCTTCTTTATGTTTTACTGTGGAGAGTTTGATTACAATGTGTCGTGGTGAAGATCTTTTCTGGTCATGTCTATTAGGAGTCCTATGTGCTTCCTGTACTTGGATGTCCTTTTTTTTTCTCCAAATTGGGGAGTTTTTCTGTTATTATTTCACTAAAAAGACCTTCTAATCCTTTCTCTCTTTCCACACCTTCAGGAACTCCTAGAAACTGTATGTTGGGTCATTTGATAGTATCCTGTGGATTCCCAACAGTGTTTTTTTAGTTTTCTAATTTCTTCTTGTGTTTGGTCTGACTGTATAATTTCCTGTGCTTTGTCTTCTAAGTGGGATATTCTTTCTTCTGCTTCACCAATTCTGTTTTTAAGGCTCTCCACTGTATTTTTTTATTTGTTCCATTGAGTTATTCACTTCAAAGATTTCATTTTAAATTCTCTTTAAGATCTGAATTTCATGGGAGAAATTTTCTTTCATGTCACATATGGATTTCATTAGTTCATGCATTTGCTTCTGATTACTTTTAAGTAATCCTATGATCAATTTTTTGAATTCCATTTCTGACAGTTCTTCAGTCTTGTCATCTTCACAATCTAGTACTGAGGCGTTGTGTTCTTTTGGGGATGTCATGTTGTCTTCCTTGTTCTTATTTCTTGGATTAGTGTGTTATTCGGCATTTGTGGGTATACTCGTTGGTTTCTTTGATCTTTTGCTGCGGTCATTTTTATCTTTGGACTTTGTCTGATTGGATTAGTGGGGTGTTGGCTTTCAGGGAATAACTAGAGGCGCGTGGTGGGAGTGACCATGGTGCTCTGTTCACTGTTCCAGGGTGAAGGCCATGTCTGAGTGACACACCCAGATTCATTGTGGTGACTCTCTTTCTTTCTTTCTTTCTTTCTTTCTTTCTTTCTTTCTTTCTTTTTTTATCAGAAGGGAGGTTTTTTCTTATCTGTTGGCATAGACTCAGCTGAGCTCCTCTCCTTAAAGGAGACCAGTGCCTGGGTGCTAGCCCCAGTGAGTATATTATTTGTCTTCTCTGTCACAAGGACCACACAAAGGATCTGTGCAGTCCTCAGTATAAGCTCAGATTCCCCAGCAATGTCTCTCGCCAGGTAACCAGGGGGCCTTGATCATGTGGAGCCTCCCACAGTGAATGCCCAGTGCCCACATCACACCCTGAGTCCTCCCATGCAGCCTCAGTGTGTCCACAGTCCTGGCACACAAACCTCCCAAAGTCACGAGCACCCAGCCCCCTGTCTGTTCTCCCCACCAGACTCAGGAGTCTCTGCTTGGCTGGTTGCTGGGTGTGGACATGAGCTGGTGTAGCTGTTAGGTATGTCCAAAATGGCACCTGCTGTCACCTTGTGACAGGATGCCTTTGCAGGATGATCGGGGAGAGAGAAAACGTGGCCCTCCTTGTTTTTTCTCCTCTAGTTTGGTGGGTACACTGTCCCCTCTGGGGCTCCAAGCTGGATTCCCTCTAGGCTCTTCCTGCAGCTTTTTCTCCAATGGCTTAGGCTGCTGCAGTCTGGTCTCACCTTGCTCTCCAATGCTGGTGTGGAGGCTCTCAGCTGGCGGGGTCCTAAATTGTGCACATCTTCCTCTTTAGGGAATTTTATGATGGCCAGGTGGGCTTCTGTTGGTCTGGGGGTGGGAGAGGGCTACAGGCAGGTGGTCGTTACCTTCTGCTCCACACCTAAAACTTCCCTGCCTGGACCTGGAATTCCTCTACACAAATCCCTCCAAACAACACTGGCCAACAAGGTTTTCTCTATTAGAAAAGCAAATGACTTCTTATTTTTTTAAGATTTATTTATTTGAATTTCAGAATTACACAGAGAGAGGAGAAGCAGAGAGAGAGAGAGAGAGAGAGAGAGAGAGAGAGAGAGAGGTCTTCCATTTGCTGGTTCACTCCCCAATTGGCCACAACGGCTGGAGCTGCGCTGATCCGAAGCCAGGAGCTTCCCCTGGATCTCCCATGTGGGTGCAGGAGCCCAAGGACTTGGGCCATCTTCTACTGCTTTCCCAGGCCATTAGCAGAGAGCTGGATTGGGAGTGGAGCAGCCGGGACTTGAACTGGCGCTCATATGGGATGCCAGCACTGCAGGTGGTGGCTTTACCTGCTATGCCGGCCCCGCAAATGACTTCTTGATTCTGGTGATTAGAACCTTGTTGGGCCAGCTGACTCCCTCAGGTCAGTGAATTCCTTTTGATAAAGGACAGGCAAGGGTCTCTTGGGCTAAGGGAGACAGATGAAAGGCTGGGTCCTGCCTTCACATTGTAAGGGTTCAGTCTCAGAGGCAGCCAATTATGAGACCCAAGCCCATGTCATCCATCTCTCTTCCTTATACTCTCTCAGTACCTCCCCTGCTTTGTTGTTACTTGCATGCTTTTCCCACTCTTGGGGTCATTTGCTCACCTTGCAAAAATGACCCCTTCTGCACTGACCCGCAGGTCAGCGTGTCTCACCCTCTCCCAGATCTCCTGCGGGAGAGTTCTCTGTACCACAAACTTTGCCTTGTCAGAATCCAGACTCCAGCCTCCCTGGCCAGCACAGCCCCCTCCTGCATCCTCCTTTGCCCAGCTGCTCCCAGCTGCTCTGGCCCGTTATCCCTGCAAGACCTGCAAGTCTTGTCCCAGGAGGCTGTTGACTTTCTGCCTTCCTCTTAGCTTCCAAACCTCCTTCCACATCCAGTTCACTGCTCTGGCTTCCAGCTGGCTCCTCCTGTGCCCGTTCCTTAAATACAAGCGCAAAGCACTGGGGATAAAAGCACGAGTGAGATGCAGTCCCTGTCCCCTGGCAACAAATCCAGGCTCATCCTGCTCACAATTTCTAGGAACATATTCCTCATCACCTGTATCGCGTCACACACGAGTTTGCCCCTCTTAGTTGAAGATGGTCCTGCTGACCCAGTCCAGGTTCATGCACCCCTACGGGACCAGCAGTTGCTGGGATTTATTGAGTGCTTACTCCATGTTCTAAGTGCTCTATGGGCAGATGTGCATCTACTCTCCTCGGTAACCTTATGTAGGGTGATCAGCCTATTGAGGTTTGCCCAGGACTTTGCTGCTTTTCACACTGCAAGTTCTGTATCCTGGGCCATCTCTCTGTCCCGGGCACATTGGAAGGGTTGGTCACCCTACTTACAACAGGGATGCTATTAGCAAAAGCACATGGTTTGTGAAGACATTGAAGCTTACGTGACAGGGCCTCACTCATCCAAGCTTTGTTACAGGCCCTGAGAAGAATCCTAATAATGTGTCTTCATATGAGCATATAATTCAGAAGATGGATATTTTAACCACCGTGGGATGAGGCCAATGTTTCTTCCTACTCTGACTTCTCCCATGATATCAGAGAGGCTGAGAGCATTTTGGGGAGTTGAGTAGGGAAAGCTGCCTTGGGAATCAAAGTGTATACCTTGTGATAGTTTCTTTTTCTGATTCTAAATAATTACTTCTTTAAAAAGATTTATTTATTTAAAGGTCAGAGTTACACAGAGAGAGGAGAGGCAGGGAGAGAGAGAAAGAGAGAGAGAAAGGGAGAGAGAGAGAGAGAGAAAGGGAGAGAGAGAGAGAGAGAGAGAGAGAGAGAGAGAGAGAAGTCTTCTATCCGCTGGTTCACTCCCCAATTGGCTATAAAGGCCAGAGCTAAGCTGATCTGAAACCAGGAGCCAGGAGCTTCCTCCAGGTCTCCCATGCGGGTGCAAGAGCTCAAGGACTTGGTCATCTTCTATATTTTTCCAGGCCATAGCAGAGAGCTAGATCAGAAGTGAAGTAGCTGGGACTCAAACTGGTGCCCATGTGGGATGCCAGCACTGCAGGCGGCAGCTTTACCCACTATGCCACAGCGCCAGCCCCAATAATTACTTTTATATGTAGTTTTGTATATTTAGTTTTTCTAAGATATATAAGTTTCAGGCCTTACAAAACTCTGTTTCATTCATATTAGCTAGAAGCAACAGTCAAGTTCAAATCCAGATAGCCTGGGCCCTGAGCCTGCATATTTTTAACTATTACTTTTAAAAAAATTGCATGGCTTTCTACCATTGTGCTCTTTATGACTGTATCCTGAGCTGCCACATTCCTATCTCTATGACCTGTCATCTTCTCTCTCTCTCTCTCTCTCTCTTAAGGATTTATATACTTATTTGGAAGGCAGAGTTACAGAAAGACAGAGGCAGAGATAGAGATCTTCCATCCACTAGTTCACTCCCCTGATGGCCGCAATGGCCGGAGCTGTGCTGATCTGAAGCCAGGAGCCAGTAGCTTCTTCTGGGTCTCCCATGTGGGTGCAGGGGTTCAAGCACTTGGTCCATCTTCCACTGCTTTCCCAGGCCATAGCAGAGAGCTGGATTGGAAGTGGAGCAGCCGGGTCTCAGACCGGTGCCCATAGGGGATGCCGGCACTGCAGATGGCTTTACCCACTGCACCACGGCACTGGCTCCTATCATCTTCTCTTATAACTCCAATTCGTAGTAGAATAATTGGAGTTGGGAGTTACGTCGCCTCAACAGAAGTCCTAACCTCAGTATCTCAGGATGTGACTGTATTTGGAGATAGGGTTTTTAAAGATGTAATTAAATTAAAATGGGGGGGGCAATGCTGTGGCATAGTGGGTTAAGCCACAGCCTTTGATGTTGTCATCCTGTATGAGCACGTTTTGAGTTCTGGCTGCTCCACTTCCAGTCCAGCTCCCGGTTAATGTGCCTGGGAAAGCAAGCAGAGGATGGCTCAAGTGCTTGGGCTCCTGCACCCACATGGGAGACGCAGAAGAGAATCCTGGATCCCGGATTCAGATTGGCTCAGCTCTAGCCGTTGCAGCCACTTGGGGAGTGAACCAACAAATAAAAGATCTCTCTCTCTCTCTAACTCTGCCTTTCAAATAAAGAAATGAATCTAAAGAAAATTAAAATGAGGACATGAGGATGGCATCTAATGACTTGTGTCCTTGTAAGAAGAGGTTAGGACGTCAGCAGCTACAAAGGGAAGACGGTGTGAAGACACAGGGAGAAGACAGTCATCTCCAAGTCAAGGGGAGAGGCCTCAGAAGAAACAATCTTGCTAACACCTTAACCTTGAACTTCCTGCCTCCAGAACTGTGAGAGAGAGATGTTGTTTGTCACGGTAGTCCTAGCAAATGACCACAAGAGGGACCAGATGCCAGCAAGTGGCAGAGGCAGGACACACACCCAGGTCCTCTGCATCCAGATCACAGGTTCTTCTGTCTGCACCACCAGTGCCCTTCCGTGAGGATGCACAGCAGGGAACTACTTGGAGGCGTCTCAGTGTGAGGGACTTGTCGATGCATGGGTGCTGGGCTGGCTCACTTTGTGGCAGTTTCTAGGAAGTGAGGCTGCTCTCTGGATCTGATGCCTTTAGGATACAGGTTCGACTATAGGATTGGGCATCTTTCCGAGATGGAGAGAAGAAGGAAGAGTGGTTGGAGCCATGGCTGGTGAAGCGGCAGCTGTCACTCACTCACATCCATCAGACAATGATGTCTGATGATTCTTGCAGTTTGGACAGTGTTCATTTTTTGTCTGTGATCAGACAGGATTATGGAGTGGTCTTGTTGTCGTTTAATTCATCATGGTTGCAGGCCGATTATGTTGATGATAGTTTATTAAACTGTTTGCATTTAGGGTTGGTACCGTGGTATAGCTGGTAGAGTGGGTATAGCTGCAACCTTCAGTGCTGGTATCCCATGTGGGTGCTGGTTCAAGTCCTGGCTGCTCCACTTCTGATCCAATTCCCTGTTAGTGGCCTGGAAAAACAGCAGAAGATGGCCCAAATGCTTGGGCCCCTGCACTCATGTGGGAGACCCGGATGAAGCTCCTGGCTCCTGACTTCAGCCTGGCCCAGCCCTGGCTGCTGTGGCCATTTGGGGAATGAACTAGAGGGTGAAAGACCTCTCTCTCTCTCTCTCTCTGCTTCTGCCTTTCCCTCTCTGTAATTCTGCCTTTCAAATAAATAAATAAATCTTAAAAAACAAACAAATAAAAAGAAAGAAATTGTTTGCTTACAGTTGGAGAGTTTGCTGTGAGTACCAGGTCATTTCTTTGCTGGCTGTTAGGAGCTTGGCTGTTTCTCAGCACTCAGATTTCACTTTCCAGATGTCAGCACACTACCAACACCAGCTGAAGCTCCTTTTTGTTACTTAAAAACATCCCCCTGCAGATAACGTAATCAGCACTGCTGTAGAAATCTCATGAGAACATTTCATCCCATCATTACAAAACATTAAAGGTGTCTTCTTTTTTTTTAAGTTGTATTTATTTACTTTTATTTGAAAGGCAGAGAGAGAGGGAGAAAGAGCGCTTCCATCTGCTGGTTCAGCCCTTAAATATTCACAAAAGCTGGGTCTGGGCCAGGAGCTTCATCCAGGTCTCCCATATAGGTGGTAAGTGTCCAAGTACACAGGCCATCCTCTGCTGCCCCTCCCAGGCCACCAGCAGGGAGCAGATCTGGAAGTGGAACAGCCAGGACTCAAACCTGTACCCATACAGGACGCCAGCATTGCAAGCAGCAGCCTCATCTGCTACTCCACCGCGCCGGGCCCCCACCTAGCCTTTTTCTAAAGGCATAAAGCTATTGCTTTCTGAATTTTCTGCTCATTTGCCATGTCTTCTTTTCCTTATCTTCTCCACCTTCTCCTCCTACATCTTCTGTTCCTCCTTCATGTAGCTTGTTTTATTTTATTTTATCTTTAAAGATTTATTTTATTTATTTAAAATACAGAGTTATAAAGCAAGGTAGAGCCATAGAGAGAGAGAGAGGTCTTTCATCCAATGGTTCACTCCCCAAATGACTGCAATGGCTGGAGCTGCACCGATCTGAAGCCAGGAACCAGGAGCTTCTTCCGGGTCTCCCACGTGGGTGCAGGGGCCCAAAGACTTGGGCTATCTTCTACTGCTCTCCCAGGCCATAGCAGAGAGCTGGATCAGAAGAGGAGCAGCCGAGACTCGAACTGGTGCCCATGTGGGGTGCCGGCACTACAGGCCAGGGCATTAACCCGCTGCGCTATAGTGCCGGCCCCTACATGTTTTTGAGAAAGATTTATTTGTTTATTTCAGGGAGGCAGAATTATAGACAGAGAGAGGGAGAGACAGAGAGAGAGTCTTCCATCCACTGGTTCACTCCCCAAATGGCTGCAATGGCCAGAGCTGGGCCGATTTGGAGCCAGGAGCTTCTTCCAGGTCTCCCACATGGGTGCAGGGGCCCAAGGACTTGGGCCATCCTCTGCTGCTTTCCCAGGCCTTAGCAGAGAGCTGGATCAGAAGTGGAGCAGCTGGGACTGGAACCAGTGCCCACATGGGTTGCCAGCCTCATACAGAGGCTTAACCTACTACACCACAGTGCCAGCCCCATAAATAAATCTTTAAGAAAGAAGAAGAATGGTAAAGGAGCAAGTAATTTGGCTCATCAGAATGATGGGCATGACCTACGATATAGTTCTTTTTTTTTTTTTTTTTTTTTTTGGACAGGCAGAGTGGACAGTGAGAGAGAGAGAGAGACAGAGAGAAAGGTCTTCCTTTGCCGTTGGTTCACCCTCCAATGGCCGCCATGGCCGGTGCACTGCGCTGAAAGCAGGAGCCAGGTGCTTCTCCTGGTCTCCCATGTGGGTGCAGGGCCCAAGCACTTGGGCCATCCTCCACTGCACTCCCTGGCCACAGCAGAGAACTGGCCTGGAAGAGGGGCAACCGGGACAGAATCCGGCGCCCTGACCAGAACTAGAACCGGGTGTGCCGGCGCCGCAGGCGGAGGATTAGCCTATTGAGTCACAGCACCAGCCACGATATAGTTCTAGTGTCAACTATTCACACCCAAGCTGCTAGCCAGGAGCCAGGGTGTCTTCATCAAGGCAGGGTTCACTGAGCCTCACCCTGAAGGATGCTGGGAACCTTCTGAGGGCAGACAAAGTAAATTTGCGTGGTGTTCAGATGTTACAAATATTTTCTCTACCATCTAAGATATGATGCGGTCATCTACTGTTAAGAACAGTTTGCAGAGTCTGTGGCTGTGGCTCGTCTATTTAGATAAGACTTTCCCTTTGAGGGATAGAAATGCTGAAAGCCGTCTTTTTTCAATGGTCCAGCACGTCTCCTCTGTTTTGAGAAAATTGATGGGTGGAAGCTGAGAAGAAAACACATCAGTGTCAGCCACAACTATCCACAGACATCACATCTATAGGAGAATAAAAAGCACATTATTCTTTTCTATTAGAAAAGAAGAAGAAAAAGATGTATCACCTTACAGGCCAGAAGACATTGCTTTTGTCTGATCTCGGTAAGACAGCAAACTGTGCTGGCTGAAGCTGCAGGAGTAAGTGCAGGGGCTGCCAGGATGTATTGGGTCCAGCCGGGGATTTTCCCTCCTTAAGAAACACCTGTGAGACAGGCATTTAGCACAGCAATGAGGATACCACTTGGGACACCCATGTCAGAGTACCTGGGTTCAAGTACAGGCTGAGGTCAGGACCTTGAATTCCATCTGGGTTTCCCACGTGGGTGGTAAAGGCTCAAGCACTTGAGCCATCTTCCATGGCTTTCCCAGGCACAGCAGCAAGGAACTGGAGCAGAAGTGGAACAGCAGGGCCAGAATTGTGGCTTAGTGCCGGCATCCCTTACGGATTCAAGACCCAGGGTCGGCGCTGTGACACAGCGGGTTAAAGTGCTGCCCTGAAGCGCCGTCATCCCATATGGGCACCAGTTCTAGTCCTGGCTGCTCCTCTTCAACACAGCTCTCTGCTATGGCTTGGGAAAGCAATAGAAGATGGCCCAAGTCCTTGGGCCCCTGCACCCACATGGGAGACCTGGAAGAAGCTCCTGGCTTCGGATTGGCGCAGCTCCAGCTGTTGCGGCCATCTGGGGAGTGAACAAACGGATGGACGACCTCTCTCTCCATCTCTGCCTCTCTCTGTAACTCTGTCTTTCAAATAAATAAAATAAATCTTAAAAAAAAAAAAAAGGAGAAGACCCAGCTGCTCCACTTCCCATCCAGCTCCCTGCTAATGCACCTTGGAAAGCAGTGGAGGATGGCCCGGGTGCTTGAGCCCCTGTACCCACAAGGGAGATCCAAAGGTAGATCCTGACTCCTGGCTTCGGCCTCGCCTAGCCCCTGCCATTGCGGCCATTTGGGGAGTAAACCAGCAGATGGGGGATCTCTCTGTGTTCTGTGCAACTCTTTCAAATAAATTAATAAACATTTCTTAATAAAGTGGAGCAGCAAGGACTTGAACTGGAATCCATATGGGTTCCTGGCATCATTGGCAGCAGCTTAACCCACTGCACTCCAAGGTCAGCCCCATAAATAAAATAAATTTTAAAAAAGAAAGAAATATAAGATGCAAAGATCATAAACTACTCCTAACAAGACACCACTCCCCAACTTCCTTAGGGAAATGAAGTTTTAGGGACCAGAGCAAGGTTAATTTGCTCCCCAGGCCTTGACTCCCAACCCCATGCAGCATCCCAGTGAGCCAGCCTGCGACACAGAAGGGCTCCTGTCACTTATGGGAACTGGGCCCTGGTGGGCAGTCTGGCTGCTGTCTTGCTATCTCCTCCAATGCTGCTTCTCAAGGACCCCACCATTTATCTTTCCATACTCCTACATTAGTAGCGCCTCACAGAAGTCTTGACTATAATGCACTATGATTAAATTGTGGTGCTTTCTTGGGGAACAAAATGTCAACCAATCAATGACCATAGTTGTCTTTGGCATTTTGTGCTGCTATAACAAAAGGCCTGAGACCGAGTAACTTATAAAGAGGTTTATTTGGCTCGTGATTCTTGTGGCCGGAAGGTGCAGATGTCCTGCACTAGGCCTCACCTCCTAGAGGTCCCACCCCCTCAGCTCCACCACACAGGGCGTCAAGTGTCCAGTGCACCAAGCTCTGGGGGACAATCATTCCAAAACCAAGTTCTGCTTTCTTTAGTCTGAAGCTAAATCATGTCTTTCCACCTTTTAAGTCCATCTCCACCCACGTTGGCTTGGTCTTCTCTGTCCAAGGGATTAGAAGGCTACACTGAGAACACTCTGCTCCAATCTAATCAGAATCGGAAGCCCTCAAACTTTGGCGATTACAGGAGACATGGGTCCCTTTCTCTGTGGATCTCCAGAGTTCAGGCAAATAGTCCCCACCCGATCTGAGGCCAGAAGCCATAAAGCACAGTTCTGGACCAGTGGCCGGCGTTCACAGAAGGTTTTATTATCTCTCACAGCTTCCCTGTTGCCTCTCTCAGCGTTGTTCTCCTTCCTGTTCCTTCTTTCCCTTTTCTGGCCTGTCCCTCACTTGGGGAGGAATGAGAGTGCGTACTCTACTCTGATCTACGAGAGGAACAGGTTGCTGTCTGCCACCATAGCAGAGAACGGCACATAGTACACTCAGCGAGGTGTGTGAAGTGAACACAAGGTTTGTGAATTTGTTTGCAGTGTGGTAGGTTCATGGTCACACAGCTGGTGAGATCATGATAGCTAATATGATCAAACTACATTTCTGCTAGGTACTAATGTAGTTTCTTATAATGAACATGCTTCCCAGGCTTAACTGATTAAATGATGACAGGTTCAAGCGTTGGTCTTCACCACAGCTGTCCGTGAATGTAGGAAGGCAATCTTGGAATTCAGTTCAGGGTGTGAATTAGTTAATTTTAGAAGACCTGTGATCCTTATTTCTTAACATTATTTCTCAACATTCCTGCAACATTACAAAAATATTTTCACTTTATTTGGAAGGCAGAGTAACAGAGGAAAAGACAGAGGTACCCACTAGCTCACAGCTAGGGTTGGGCCAGGCAGAAGCCAGGAGGCCAGAACTCAGCCTGAGCCTCCCGTGCGAATGGCAGGGACCCACCCTGCCATTAGGGAGACGCTAACTTCCCTCTGGGAGGGAGAACTGTGTGCTACAGAAAAAGAGTGTGAGAAAGATTTACTTTTCACTCTGCACTTTTTTTGCTCCCTTCAGATTTCATATCATGTGCACACATCATGGCTTTGGAAAATTTTTCTAAAATAAAGTCCATTTTCTTTACAAAGCTATATGAAGAAAATCTTTTTTTAAAAAAATGTACTAGACTGGCTGAGTTCAATAACACACTGTGATGGAGAAGTGCAGGGAAGTGGGATTCAGATAGTGTGTGGGGGGGACCAGGTAAATTAATTGACACTGTCTTTATGGAGGGCAATTTGGCAATAACTGTCCAAGTTTCAAGTGTATGTATATCCTTGACTCAGCAATTCCACTGCCAGGAATGTGCCATACTGATAAAAGTAAGGAAGGGTGTGTACACAAGATATTTGTTGCGTCAGAGCAGTTTTGCAAGAAATGGAAACTTAGCTGGCTAGACGGAGTAGGAGGGAGATTCTTCACTACATAGTTTCATACTTTTGAATCTTGGGAATATATTACCTATGCACTCTTTTTTTTTGTTGTTGTTGTTTTTTGTTTTTTGACAGGCAGAGTGGACAGTGAGAGAGAGAGAGACAGAGAGAAAGGTCTTCCTTTGCCGTTGGTTCACCCTCCAATGGCCGCCGCGGCCAGCGCGATGCGACCGGCGCACCGTGCTGATCCAATGGCAGGAGCCAGGAGCCAGGTGCTTTTCCTGGTCTCCCATGGGGTGCAGGGCCCAAGCACCTGGGCCATCCTCCACTGCACTCCCGGGCCACAGCAGAGAGCTGGCCTGGAAGAGGGGCAACCGGGACAGAATCCGGCGCCCCTACCGGGACTAGAACCCGGTGTGCCGGCGCCGCTAGGCGGAGGATTAGCCTAGTGAGCCGCGGCGCCGGCCTATGCACTCATTTTTAAAGTGCTATTTAGGGGACCAGCGCTGTGGCACAGTGGGTTAATGCCCTTGCCTGAAGTGCTGGTATCCCATATGGGTGCCAGTTCTAGTCCTGGCTGCTCTTCTTCCGATCCAGCTCCTTGCTGTGGCCTGGGAAAGCAGTGGAAGATGGCTCAAGTCCTTGGGCCCCTGTGCCCGTGTGGGAGACCTGGAAGAAGCTCCTGGCTCCTGGCTTCGGATCGGTGCAGCTCCGGCCGTTGCGGCCATTTGGGGAGTGAACCATCAGATGGAAGACTTCTCTCTCTGCCTCTCCTCTCTCTGTGTAACTCCAACTTTCAAATAAATAAATAAATCTTTAAAAAAAAAACAACAGCTATTTAGGCTGGCGCCGCGGCTCACTAGGCTAACCCTCCGCCTGCAGCGCCGGCACCCTGGGTTCTAGTCCCAGTCAGGGCTCTGGATTCTGTCCTGGTTACTCCTCTTCCAGGCCAGCTCTCTGCTGTGGCCCGGGAAGGCAGTGGAGGATGGCCCAAGTGCTTGGGCCCTGCACCCACATGGGAGACCAGGAGAAGCACCTGACTCCTGGCTTCGGATCAGCGCAGTGCTCTGGCCATTTGTGGGGTGAACCAACGGAAGGAAGAATTTTTCTCTCTGTCTCTCTCTCACTGTCCACTCTGCCTGTAAAAAAAAAAAAAAAAAAAAAAAGCTATTTATTTTTTGAAAGGCAGAGTGACACAGAGAGAGGAGAGACAGGGAGAGAGAGAGAGAGAGAGATTTTCCACCCACTTATCCATTCCCCTAATGCCTACAACTGCCAGCGCTGGCAAGGCTGAAGCCAGGGGGCCAGAACTCCACCCATAACTCCATGTGGGCTGCATGGGTCCAACCGCCTGAGTCACCATCTGGTGTCTCCCAGGCACATTAGCAGGAAGCTGGATCAAAAGCAAAGTGGCAGGGCTCCAACAGGCACTCCGATGTGGGATCCAGGCATCCCAAGTGGCCGCTTAACTTGCTCTACCACAATGCCCATCCTATTTCTTATTTTTAAAAAATAACAGTACTAAAAAAACTTTTATAACTTCTGTATAATAATTTTTAAAAATCGTAAATAAAGTGTGTTAGAAGAAGGTATTTACAATGCAAATAATCTGCAGAGGATTAATACCCAGGCAACATTAAACAACTTGTATGGATCAAAAGAAATAGCAAGAATCCCCACAACAATATAGATAAGGCCATGAAAAGGCAATTCACAGAAAAAGAAACCGAAATGGCCAATAAACAGGTTTTCTTTTTTCTTCTTCCTCTTCTTCTTCTTTTTTTTTTTTTTTTTTTTTTTTTTTTTTTTTTTTTTTTGACAGGCAGAGTGGACAGTGAGAGAGAGAGACAGAGAGAAAGGTCTTCCTTTGCCATTGGTTCACCCACCAATGGCCACTTCGGCCGGCACACCGCGCTGATCCGAAGCCAGGAGCCAGGTGCTTCTCCTGGTCTCCCATGGGGTGCAGGGCCCAAGGACTTGGGCCATCCTCCACTGCACTCCCTGGCCACCGCAGAGAGCTGGCTTGGAAGAGGGGTAACCGGGAAAGAATCTGGCACACCGACTGGGACTAGAACCTGGGGTGGCGGCGCTGCAGGCACAGGATTAGCCTAGTGAGCCAGGGCGCTGGCCAAACAGGTTTTCTTAAGTGCTCAACATAACTAAAACAGTTATTGGGATGTTATTGCACATCTATCTGCTTGGGAAAATTTGCATGTCTGACAATGCCAAGCTTTGGTGAGGATGTGTGACAACAGGAATCCTCAGATTGCTGGAGGAAGGGTGAATTGACACAGACACAGACACAAAGCATGACGAAAAACACACCAAATAAAAGTGAAAGAGGATAAGAAGCACACTGTGAAGTTAGAAATTGTGAGCCAACTCATCCCCAACTTGGATCCAACCTAGACCTTTGACCCTGGAGGATTCTCTTCCCTGCTAAGGCAGGCAGGGTGTCCAGGCCAGCCATCCCTGTCCCTGTCCCGGTTCTGACAGTGAGCCCCAGAGTCGCCTCTGTCCACCTCGTCACACACGTATGGAAGGTGGCTCAGGTCCCTGGGAGTGAGGGAGCAGCTTTGGTTTCTTTGCTTCCCTCTATGGTAAGAACACCCCCATGCCTACCCTGAATAAATTTTACATTTTTTTGCACCAAAATAAACTTGTATTTTAACTCCATTTTCCACAGATGTTTTGAAGCACACTTGAAGAAAGTGATTTATTTGTAAAGAATATAGGCGAATGCACTTGCTGTCAAATCCCAAATCTCCTGTGCTGGGCAGGGCCAGCGAGCTCAGAAGAGCTGCAGACTGAGTGCAGAGGCAGTCCGGGAGTCCACTGGCAGAACCCCTTCATGCGGGGGTTCAGCAGTCTTCATTCTCGCCAGGCACACGAATGATGGAGTGAAGTCGAAGGATTGAGGGGGATTGTGCGTCACTTAAAGTCCACTGATTTAGATGTTCCTCTTGGCAGAAATCACCCCCACAGAAACATGCAGAATAAGGTTGACCAAATAGCTGGGAAACATGGCCCAGCCAAGTCAACGCATAAAATTAATGTGAGGTTCAAGTTCTGGCTCAGCTCCGGATTCCAGCTTCCTGCTAATGCAGACCCTGGGAGGTAGCAGGTGGTGGCTCCAGTAGTTAGGTTCCTGTCACCCATGCGGGAGCCCTGGATTGAGTGTCCAGCTCCCAGCTTCAGCCTGACCCAGGCCTGCTCATTGCAGGCATTTGAAGAGTGAATGAGTGGAGGGGAGCTCTCTCCTTCTCTTTCCCTCACTTTCTCTCTCTATCTCTCCCTCAATTTATTTTTAATTTAAACATCACAATAACCAATCACCCATTCCAGGTCCTGAGTTTGTCCCCTAGGACTGCCATTGCTGGGGGAAGGGCAGTCTTGTCACATGTAAACAATTGACTTTTTCTTTAGAGTTTGCATAAATTTTAAGAGAGAATAGGTCAAAATCTAAAAATTGAACAAAGTATAGAAACAAAATGCGAGGTTTTTTTTTTTTTTTTGAGAGACAGAGTAACAGAGAGAGGTAAAGACACATACAGAGAGAGGTCTTCCATCTGCTGGTTCCCTTGGGCCAAATGGCTGCAACAGCCGGGCTGTGCCAATCCAAAGCCAGGAGCCAGGAGCTTCTTCCAGGTCTCCCACACAGGTGCAGGGGACCAAAGACTTGGTCCATCTTCTACTGCTTTTCTAGGCCATAGCAGAGAGTTGGATCAGAAGTGGAGCAGCCAAGACTTAAACCAGCACCTATATAGGACGCCGCACTGCAGGCCAAGGCTGTACCTGCTACGCCATGGTGCTGGCCCCAGCCAGAGCATATCTGACATTACATTAGGCCCTGGGGATATAGAAACAAACAATATAATTAAAGTTCCTGCCTCCAGGAGCATATAATCTAGCATGGGAGAAAGACATTAAACAAATACATTATTCAACTAATTAAAATGGTGCAGGCTCTGGAGAAGAAGCAGAGGGAATTGTACATTGTACTTAACTGGTCTGAGGGGAAATGAAACTTCTTGGCTTTAAAATCTAAGAAAATGAAGTGACAATGTTTAAGGTGAAATGAACCTCGGTTGCCAAGCCAGATGGGTTAGTCAGTGGCTGATCAGCACTCCTGCCTACAACAACCACAATACTGGAGCTACGTAGGCACAGCGTCTGCGTCTGTGTCCCATTAGCTGGGAGGGGTACGCTCCAAGACCCTCATAGATACGGAAATCCTGGGTAGTACCGAATCCACGTGCACTCCATTTGCCCCTATATATACCTGCCTCTGATACAGCTTTACAACAACCTATGATGATGGAGATTAAAGCAGAAACATTATAATATACTGTAATACAAGTTATATGAATGTAGTCTCTCTCAAAACATCTTTATTTATTTATTTGAAAGGCAGAGTTACAGAGAGAGAGGGAGAGAGACAGAGAGAGAGACACAGAGAGAGAGAGAGAGAGAGAGAGAGAGAGAGAGATCTTTTATCTGTTGATTCATTCCCCAAATAGTTGCAATGGCTGGGGCTGGGCCAGGCTGAAGCCAGGAACCAGAAGCTTCTTCTGGGTCTCTCACTTGGGTGCAGGGGCCCAAGCACTTGGGCTGTACTCCACTGCTTTCCCAGGCACATTAACAGGGAGTTGGATTGGAAATGGAGCAGCCGGGACTCGAACTGGTACCCATATGGATGCCGGCACTGCAGGCAGCAACTTAACCCCTTAGGCCACAATGCCAGCCCCTCAAAACATGTAACTATTGTGAAAGAAATGTAAAAATTGTCAGAATCAAAATAGAGTCACCTGTTTAAATCCTAACATACATACATACATACATATATATATAAATAAAACAAAGCCAGGAGGTTATGAAGAAGGGGTTCTTATGCATAATTGTCTGATAGTAACTATCATAAAAACTCATTCAGAACATCACACAAAGGCTACCACAACCTTATACAGAAAGTCCTTCTACAAGGATGTCTGCCCAGCAATTGCCTGGTCAGTCTCAGGACATCGTCACCCTGGTTGCTAACCATTATGGGCAAAGAGCATTGTTTCCAAATATCCACTGTAATCCTCCTTATTTTTGACTTTAAAAGCTTCCCCAAGGGCCAATACTGTGGCATAGTAGGCTAAGCCTCCTCCTGCGATGCCAGAGGACACTACTTTGTGTCCTGGCTGCTCTATTTCTGAGCTTGCTCCCTGCTGATGGCCTGGGAAAGCAGTAAATGATAGTTCAAGTGCTTGGGCCCCTGCACCCACGTGGGAGACCTGGAGGAAGCTCCTGGCTCCTGGCTTCAAATCAGCCTAGCTCCAGCCATTTTTGCCATGTGGGTAGTGAACCAGCAAATGCAGGACCATTCTCTTGTCTCTCTCTCTCTCTCTCTCTGTGAAGGAAGGAAGGAAGGGAGGAAGGAAGGAAGGAAGGAAGGAAGGAAGGAAGGAAGGAAGGAGGAAGGAGGAAGGGAGGAAGGAAGGAAGGAGGAAGGAAGGAAGGAGGAAGGAAGGAGGAGGAGGAAGGAGGAAGGAAGGAAGGAAGGAGGAAGGAAGGAAGGAGGAAGGAGGGAGGAAGGAAGGAAGGAAGGAAGGAAGGAAGGAAGGAAGGAGGGAGGAAGGAGGAAGGGAGGAAGGAGGAAGGAAGGAGGAAGGAAGGAAGGAAGGAAGCAGGCAGGCAGGCATCCCCTTGGCACAGTCTTGTGGAGTATACCCATGGCTTCCATGGCAATGCTCTGCTACCCCCAGGTAGGTACCATTGTTCTCCAGACGGCCTCGCTCCCTGATTGTTGATTGTGTTGTTATCCAGGTTGGTCTTGTATTATACTCCTTTCTTCCTGTGAGCCAGTGAAGATGATGCTCTATGGCTTCTCACCAGCACATCGGAATTGCCACTGTCACTACCCTTGTACTTTGAGGCTGTTGTTAAGTAAAACAAGGTTTTGAAGACAAGCAATGGAATCGTGAGACATTCAATACGGCAATCCAGACAGCTACGAAGAGACTGAAGGGTAGGTGGCACATACACCGTGGATACACTGGAAAAGCAATGTTTCCTATTTGGGGCATGACAGAGCAGGACAGGACGGGATTTTATTGTGTTGTGCAAAATGGCTCATGATTTAAAACTTACAGGGCTGGCGTTGTGGCTCAGTGGGTTGATCTCCCACCTGCAACACCACATGCCATGTCGGAGGACCAGTTAGAGTCCTGGCTGCTCCACTTCTGACCCAGCTCCCTGATGGTGTGCCTTGGAAAGCAGAGGAAGATGTCCCAAGTACTTGGGTCCCTGCCACTAATGCGGGAGACCAGGATGGAGTTTCAGGCTCCTGGTTTCGGATCAGCCCAGCTCTGGCCCTTGTGGCCATTTGGGGAGTGAACCAATGGGTGGAAGACCTTTCTTTCTGTCTCTCCCTCTCTGTAACTCTGCCTTTCAAATAAATAAATAAACCCTTTAAAAAGAATGATTTAACACTTATGAGTTGTTTATTTTCCGTTTAATATTTTTGGACAGCAGTTAACTGTGGGTAACTGAAACCACAGAGACTGAAACCATGGATAAAAGGGAAGTGCCGTATTTTAAGACAGAGGTGTTCTGCTGAGTCCACAGAACTGGAAGGCTGAGACCAGAGAAAGAGGAAGAGAACCCTGAAAAGGGTTAACTCACTTTCGTGGCCACTGAATTCATGCGTCATTTGCTGATTCTGCCCAGGGGCCTGAGGCTGAAAGCCCAGGCCTTGCACAAAGGCAACTCCACTGCTAGGAGACAGAGCCCAGCAAAGCCATTGCAGCAGCTTTAAAAGTTCTCCCATAGAACACCTGTTAAATTCTGGGCCTGCAGAAATGGAAGCAGAGAACCTCTGAAAAGAGAACATAGCCTTGAGAAATCTTGTGAGACAGTCTAGTGTTCTAGACTCGGCAGGGCCAGGGAAGATTCACCAGGATTTTTGCTGAATATCAAGAGACAGGACTGAAACCAAGGTAGGTGGAGCTTCGACTCAGCACAGGTGGTTACTGGATTCAGGTGACCAGCCACCACCTAGAAATAAGATGCTTTCTAAAATTAATACAATTTTTATCTTACATGGGAAAATAAATGAGCAAGAACATCAAAGACCATTCCAGGTTCAAAAGAGCTCACAAGAAGAATGTGTCCCAGCAGACATTAACATGTTCTGGTCACCAATTCGGGACCTTGGGTGTATATGAATATCGATAAGAAGAAGATTTAAAAAGCTCCACAAATACCCTTGTTTCTCTTCAGATCATATACATTTTTCACCTTTTACAAGGAAGACCCACGATTCCACAATGCTCTATAACAACATTCCAGGTGGATTAAGAGTTAAATACTTTGAAAATTAGGAAAAAATATTTACAGATAGGAACATGAAAGATTGGCAATAGGGAAATCACTTTTTGACTATTGATGAATCATAAATGAAAAAAGACAGATAAGTTCATTACTTAGATAATTAGCTTTGATGGAACAAATACCACTAAAGTGGAGATTTAAAAATTCAGAGGGAAGAGTTGAGAAAATGTTGACACATAAATAAAAATGTTCAATAACTAAAACGTATAGAGTACATATGGATGGATAAAAAATACCTATTGCCTCATATACAGATAATTAGAAGACAGTTCATACCAGAAGAATCTCCATCAAAGAATGCTCCAACATAGGAAGCAGTTGACACAGCAGACTCATAGAATGACAATCGCTCTAAATAGCATTCTGACCTCAGAATCAGCCTTTAAGGTATTCTGGTCTGGCTGAAAAGCCCATGAGAGAATTTCAGGTATGGGAAGCCAAGACACTGTGACAAAAAAAAAAAAAATGTCCTACATGAAGAATCTCTATGGGAGAGACTCCAGTGGAAAGAAGTGGCCATCAAAGGATGTACTTTTCTCTGAAGGGAGAACTGTGGTGGAATGAGAAGGCCTTGCCAAGATGGCCACTGGCGGCCGGCGCTGTGGCTCAATAGGCTAATTCTCCACCTAGTGGCACCGGCACACCGGGTTCTAGTCCTGGTTGGGGCACAGGATTCTGTCCCGATTGCCCCCCCTTCCAGGCCAGCTCTCTGCTATGGCCCAGGAGTGCAGTGGAGGATAGCCCAAGTGCTTGGGCCCTGCACCCCATGGGAGACCAGGAGAAGCACCTGGCTCCTGCCTTCGGATCAGCGCGGTGCGCCAGCTGCAGCGTGCCAGCCGTAGCGGCCATTGGAGGGTGAACCAATGGCAAAAGGAAGACCTTTCTCTCTGTCTCTCTCTCACTGTCCACTCTGACTATCAAAAAAAAAAAAAAAAAAAAAGATGACCACTGGCAACAGGCTGTGACTGGATGGCTTCGGAAACTGCCTGGCAGCAGGCTGTGGTTGGTTAGGGCATAAACTGCCCCTTGACTGGATTGGCTGTTTTGGCTATATAAGCTGCTATACCAACTGAAATAAACAAGTCTGCAGGCTACTCGCCTCTGGCCTGCTTTCACCTGGCTCCCAGGGTCTGTGTGGTGATTCTGCACCTCTTGCCCCCACCACGCTCCTCCTCTCAGAACGAATCCACTTCAACAGAGAACTACTTTGTTTATGGCCTTGTCTAAATAGTGACGGAGATTGTGGATTCAAAAGGTTTCCATAGCCATGGCAGTTCATGTCAAGAGCCTCGGGTGATCACTGGCATCATACATAAGTGTTAATTGTTAAATTAACAATGAGAGTCACCATACACTTATTTCCTATGCAGGACTTCTGTCTTCAATGAGTTGTATTATGAGAATTAACTGTAAAATTGTTCTCAAACAATTTGTGTGTGTGTGTGTGTGTGCAAATTGTTGAAATCTTTACTTAGTATAGAGTTAGTCTTCTGTGTATAAAGTCAATTGAAAATGAATCTTAATGTTGAATGGGACTTGGAATGAGAGCCGGAGGAGCAGGTGGGGTGGGAGTGGGGATGGGAGGGCGGATATGGTGGGAAGAATCACTATATTCCTAAACTTGTATTTATGAAATTTTTACCTATTGAATAAAAGGTTTCTTTGGGGGGAAAAAAAGAAACTCCATCAGTAAATCATGACTTTTAAAATATTCAGACAACTTTCTGGTAAAATAACTGCAAGTTAAACCTACTGTGAATTTTCAGCTTGTATCTAAGAATTAGAACAATTTTATAAAAGTTATGACAGCTAACGCTTTCAAGACCTCAGGAAAGCAGACAGACTCATACATTAATGATAACAAATCAACTGATGCAGTCTTTCCGAAGGGTAAAATGAGACTTTATTAAAAGAATCATAAATGTGCCTGACCCCTGACCAGCTGATAGAATTTATCTTGAAGAAACAATGTTAAATATCAACAGAAGTAAACATTTATAATGTTTATTTTATGATAAGAAAACCACTAGAAGAAGGGTAAGATCCTAACAGTACAGATATGTAGAAGATAACTATGGGAACTGGCGCTGTGGCGTAATAGGCTAAGCCTCTGCCTGTGGTGTTGGCATCTCATATGGGTGCTGGTTCGAGTGCCTGCTGCTCCACTTCCAATCCAGCTCCCTTTTGATGGCTTGGGAAGGCAGTTGAGGGTGATCCAAGTGCTTGGGTTCCTGTACCTGCATGGGAGACCCAGAGGAAGCTCCTGGCTCCTGGCTTTGTATGGGCCCAACTTCGGCCATTGCAGCCATTTGGAGAGTGAACCAGCTGATAAAAGACTTCTCTCTATTCCAGGTCTTCCACACGGATGCAAGGGCCCAAGCACTTGGACTATTTTCTACTTTTTTTCCCAGCTCATAGCAGAGATTGGAAGTAGAGCAGCCAGGTCTCGAACAGGCGCCCATATGGGATGCTGGCACAGCAGGCGGCAGCTTTACTCACTACGCCACAGCATTAGCCCCAGTTTATTGTTTTTTAGGAAAGCACCTGCAGGGTGTTCCCACCCTTTGGTCATGATCTGGGTCAGGGGTTGCCAGATCCAGCCCACTACCAGTTTTGTATCATTCACAAGCTAAACATGGTTTTTACAGTTTTTAATGGTTGGGGAAGAGGGCGAATAAAAAGAATAATGTTTCATGTCATGTAAAAAGTAAATGAAATTCAAGTTTCTATGTCCATAATAGAGTTTTATTGAAACAAAGCATGACTCACTGTTTGTATATATTCTACAGCTGCCCATGGGCCAATACACACCAAAAATTATAAATTTAATTCTCTCAGGTGCTAAAGAAGAAACTTTCCTGCCTATCTTACTTTCAAAAAGTTGTAATTGCTGAATCTTTCTCTGTCCTTTGTAGGTAGATAGAAGTCTTTTTAAACCTTTAAAAAGGGAGTGGGTGTCTGGTGCAGGGATTATGATGGCTGCTTGGGTTGCCCAAAAACCTGATCGGGTCCTGGCTCTGCTTCTGATTCCAACTTCCTGCTCATGCACACCCTGGGAGGCAGCAGGTGACAATTCATGAATCTCGGTCTCTGCCACCCATGTAGGGGCCGGAATGAGTTCCAGGCTCCTGGTTTCAACCTGGCCCAGTCTCAGCTGCTACAGGAATCTGGGGAGTGAACCAGCAGATGGGAGATCTCAGTCTGACTGTATCTAAATTCAGGGAAATAATGCTTCACTAAACCTCTGGCCAGTTTTCACAACCCAGGAATGTTTTCTCAAGGATGGGAACTCCCTCTCTGAAATGTGATCATAAGGAACATGGCACCGCTGACTCCCAGTTTCTCTGGGAGGGCAGGAGCCTGACATCTCCTGGTATCTGGCTCCAAGACCTTGGCTACCCACCTGACACGGAGTTATGAGAACTCGGATTATCCCTGCAGATGAAGACGGCCAGCTGACACAGACAGCCACCCCCAATCCCCAGGTGATGGAGATGAACCGTGTGTGGCCGTCAAGTGCTCCCAACTTGAGGACTGGTTGTTGTTCATCTGAAACACAGGAGGATAATGCAGGTCATCTGCCTGCCTACGTAGAAAGGTGAGATTCCTCCTGTGGACTGCCTGTGATAAACATTGCACTCCGGTTTAATGCTTACTCAATAACAGAACAATTTTGTTACTCCTCTAGCTTAGGAACGGGTTTTTCTGGGTCAGCAGGATATTTGGTTTTTAATAACATTTCCCCAACAGCTGCTTGCAGTCAGCTGATGGCAGGGTTGACCAATGGCACCGGAGATCACATGGCCTATGAAACTTAAAATATTTTCTACCTTTTTCTATACAGAAAAAGGCTACTGCTTCTGAGCTAGATTAGTGATTAGTTGCCTTGAGTAAGATGCCTTGAGAACGCAGAATCATTCAGTACAACAATGCGAGAGGACTTCTGAGTTTGCTGCCTCCAGAGAAGTGGTAGGGGCCTGGGAACAGGGCAAGGGGGTGATTGAGATCTTGGGGCAAGGAGTTGCAAACCCAGTGCCTCGAGGCGCTGAGATTGATGCAAATAAGTGAAGTGAGCCAAGTGGGAATTTTAGAGAATGGGGCCAGGAGGCCACTGTCCTGGCTCCAGTTGGTGCTGACATGTGAGCGGGTGAACCACATGTTAGCAAACTGAGCTTTTCCAAGAAAAGTTAGAAGGCTGAGGTTTAACATGAAAACTCATGCTTTGTTTAAAAAAGATTTACTTTTTTATTTGAAAGGCAACTACAGAGAGTCAGGGAGAGACAGAGAGAGAGGCCCCATTTATTGGTTTACTCAAGGCCTGGACAGGAGCCTGAAACTCCACTGGGGTCTTCTATACAGGTGGGAGGAACTCAGAGCATCTTCCACTGCTCTCCCAAGCACATTAGCAGGGAACTGGATGAGAAGTGGAGCATCTGAGACTTGAGCTCCAACATGGGTTGCAGGGGTCTCAGACGGCAGCTTACCTGGCTGCACTACAATACTGGCTCCAAAGCTCATGCTTTTAAAACTTCAGTGATGGGGCCAGTGCTGTGGCATAGTAGGCTAAGCTTCTGCCTACAGTGCCCGCATCCCATATGGGCACCAGGTCATGTCCCGGCTGCTCCACTTCCAATTCAGCTCTCTGCTTATGGTCTGGGAAAGCAGTGGAAGATGGCCCAAGTGCTTGGGCCCATGCGCTCACGTGGTAGACCCGGAAGAAGCTCCTGACTCCTGGCTTTGGATCAATCCAGCTCCAGCCATTGTGGCCATTTAGGGAGTGAACGAACACATGGAAGATCCCTCTCTCTCTGTCTCTCACTCTCTCTGCCTGTAACTCTGCCTCTCAAATAAATAAATAAAATCTGAATAAAAAAATTCAGTGATTAGTTCAAATTTTTCAAAGCAATTATCAGGACAGCTTCAGTTTGGTGGCCCCCAAATTCTATTTCTGGTCTAGAGGGCAGGGGGGACCCCAAGATAACAGTGGCTGGAGAAATGGCTTGGGCAGGATTTGGCTGATGAATTCCTGAAAAAACTGACCTTTGAACTTCAACCTGGGAGTTGACTCCCACATTGAAATGCAGTTAGTGCAAACCTTTGGCAAACGTGGCCATGATGATTTGGGGGAAAGAAAAGGGCTCGTGTTCCTAGCACAGGAGCAGAGCGGAGACAGGAAGAGCACTGATACAGGTGCTGACCAGAGGACTGCAGCCTGGACTTGCCCTGGAAAAATGAAACCTTCTGAGCACAGTACACAGCCAAGGGTTCTGGGCCTTCTCACTGTGCATTGGACAGGGATCTGAGATGTTTTATTTGTGTATGAAGTGAGGAATAAGCAGGATGGAGAGCTGGGAGACTTAGACTAATGATGGGCAAACCATAAGCCCTCCATACAAGCTGCCTGTTAATTAGCTGCTGTGTTTTGGAAACCGGTCTCTTGACCAGGATGCAATTCCTGCCAAGAAGCAAACGGCTCAAAAGGAAAGAGGTTCGTGTAGGTACGGTCATAAAACAGCTCTGAACATTCTTAAACCCTCTCCCGTTGAGCAAGCGAAGTCTAATGCTTCTCTTGACTATGCGCCGGACCCAGTTACTGATTTTAACGAATTGAATGCTTGGGAAGTGACACTGCTTAGCTTCTCACGGTTTTGGTTGCTCTCTTTATCTCTGGTTCTACTCCGTCTTCCTCTGTGCCGTAGGAGCTGAGTCAGCATATTGAAAGTCCAGCTACCTGCAGCCACCGTGCTGAAGACACCGTGGGAAACCCACACGGCTCATGTTGGTGAGAGCTCTGTTGTTCTGCCCCCAGCTATGGGAGCAGCCCTGGTCTTGTCCTCAGATGTGTACGGGTCAAGTAACCCTGGGCTTGCCGCCAGCCTCGGCCGTGACCTGACTACACACCCAGGAGAGGCCTTGAAGGAGAACTGCCTCACTGAGTTCAGCCAAACCTCAGAACCTTAATAGGTAATAATAATAAGTGATTGATGGGGCCAGCACTGTGGTGTAGGCAGGTAAAGCCACTGCCTGCAGTGCCAGCATCTCATATGGGCTCCAGTTCAAGTCCCGGCTGCTCCACTTCTCTGCTGTGGCCTAGGAAAGCAGTAGAAGATGACCCACATCTTTGGGCCCCTGCACCCACATGTGAGACCCAGAGGAATCCCCTGGCTCCTGGAACTAAGAAATATAATAACTGAAATTAAAAATGCAATGGACTTAGTTGCACAGACATGACAAGAAAGAATACATAAACTTGAAGAAAGATCAATAGAATATGGAGAAAAAAAGGGATTATTTTTTAAAAAAGCATGGGCTGGTGCCATGGCTCACTTGGCTAATCCTTTGCCTATGGTGCCAGCATCCCATAAGGGTGCCAGGTTCTAGTCCCAGTTGCTTCTCTTCCAGTCCAGCTCTCTGCTGTGGCCTGGGAGGGCAGTGGAGGATGGCCCAAGTGCTTGGGACCTGTACCTCATGGGAGACCAGGAGGAAGCACCTGGCTCCTGGCTTTGGATCAGCATAGCTCTGGTGGTTGTGGCCATTTGGGCAGTGAACCAACACATGGAAGACCTCTCTCTGTGTTTTCCCTCTCACTGTCTGTAACTCTGCCTCTCAAATAAATAAATAAATAAAAGATCTTTAAAAATAAAAATAAAAAAGCAGCACTTTGGAGACCTGTTAGATTATACCAAACTTACATTCAGGAAGAGAAGAAAGGAAATGAGGCATAAAAATATTAAGTGATCGCTGTTAAATATAAGAGTGGGAATAAGAGAGGGAAGAGATGTGCAATTCGGGACATGCTCAAGCTGACTTACCTCAAATAATAGAGTTAGAAACATACCAGGGGATTCGAATTCAATCCCATCGAGGTGGCATGTACCAATGCCATCTCACTAGTCCCAGTGATCAATTTCTGTTCACAATTGATCGTAATGATAGGACTAAGAACCAAAGGGATCACATAAACAAGAATAGTGTCTGCAAATACTAGCTGATAGAATCAAAAAGGGAGAGAATGATCCAACATGGGAAGTGAGATACACAGCAGACCCATAGAATGGCAAATGTCCTAACAGCACTCTGGCCTCATAATCAGCCCTTAAGGCATGCGGATCCGGCTGAAATGCCCATGAGAGTATTTCAGGCATGGAAAGCCAAGACACTCTGGGGGAAAAAAAAACCTAAATGATAGATCTCCGTGAGTGAGATCCCAGTGGAAAGAACGGGTCATCAAAGAAGGAGGTACCTTTCTCTGAAGGGAGGAGAGAACTTCCACTTTGACCATGGCCTTGTCTAAAAATGATCAGAGTCAGTGAACTCAGGGGGCTTCCATAGCCTTGGCAGCTCATGACAAGAGCCTAGGGTGATTACTGATGCCATAAACAAGAGTGTCAATTTGTTAAGTCAACAACAGGAGTCACTGTGCACTTACTCCTCATGTAGGATCTTTGTCCTTAGTGTGCTGTACATTGAGATTTAATGCTATAACTAGTACTCAAACAGTATTTTTCACTTTATGTTTCTGTGTGGGAGCAAACTGTTGAAATCTTTACTTAATATATGCTAAACTGATATATAAAGAGAATCGAAAATGAATCTTGATATGAATGGAAGGGGAGAGGGAGTGGATAAGGGGAGGGTTGTGGGTGGGAGGGACGTTATGGGGGGGAAGCCATTGTAATCCATATTCTGTACTTTGGAAATTTATATTCATTAAATAAAAGTTAAAAAAAAAGAAAAAAAAGTATGATAAAGAGATAAATTTATGGAGTCATGATGTTAAAAGAATACCAAGCAGTATAGACACCAAGAAATCCATCGGAAGGCACATCATAGTGAAACTGTTGTAAGCTGAAGATACAGAGAAAGTTAAAAAACAACAGAGAGAAGTGGAATGTTACATACAAGGGAATCATGATCTGACAAAGCAATGACTTATCAAGAGAACAGGGAAGTCACAAGACAATGGAGCAACAGATGAAAAATGCTGAAAGGCAAGTAAAACCTGTCAATGTAGTGTTCCATATCCATCAAAAAAATCACCCTAGGTGAAGAGGATATAAAAATATTTCAGATTGAGGAAAACTAAGGGGATTTGTCACTAGGACAGCTGCACCACTGTGTGTGTGTGTGTGTGTGTGTGTGTGTGTGACATTATAGCCAAGTTGTGCTGGTGCCAGGAGCACCTGGGCATTGTGAGAAGCGGATCTGCTTCAGGATATGGTGTCAGGAACAGGAGAATCGTACAGAACCAATGCAGGAGATTGCCTAAGTGGTTATATAGGAAACTGACCCCCTAAGTAAGTACACCGAGGATAGCAGGAGGGGGGAAAAGAATTACAAATATGAAAAGGAAAATCCAAATGAACTCTTCGATGTCACTGGAGGTATCAGTAAACAATTATTTTCTTTTTTAAAAAAATATTTATTTATTTATTTGAAAGTCAGAGTTATACAGAGAGAGGAGAGGCAAAGAGAGAGAGAGAGAGAGGTCTTCCTTCCACTGGTTCACTCCCCAATTGGCTGCAACAGCCGGAGCTGCGCCGATCCGAAGCCAGGAGCCAGGAGCTTCTTCCGGGTCTCCCATGTGGGTGCAGGGGCCCAAGGACTTGGGCCATCTTCTACTGCTTTCCCAGGCCACAGCAGAGAGCTGGATTGGAAGTGGAGCAGCTGAGACTTGAACCGGTGCCCATATGTGATGTTGGCACTATGCCACGGCACCAGCCCCAACATTTATTTTCTTTTTCTTTTTTTTTTTTTTAGGGAATTATATTCTTTTTTAAAAAACTTTTATTTAGGGGCTGGCACCGTGGCTCACTTGGTTAATCCTCCACCTGTGGCACCAGCATCCCATATGGGCACCAGGTTCTAGTCCCGGTTGCTTCTCTTCCAGACCAGCTCTCTGCTGTGGCCCAGGAGGGCAGTGGAGGATGGCCCAAGTGTTTGGGCCCCTGCACCCACACTGGAGACCAGGAAGAAGCACCTGGCTCCTGGCTTCGGTTTGGCACAGCACCGGCCGTGGCGACCATTTGGGCAGTGAACCAATGGAAGGAAGACCTTTCTCTCTGTCTCTCTCTCTCTCACTGTCTTTAACTCTACCTGTCAAATAAATTAAAAAAAAACTTTTATATAATAAATATAAATTTTGAAAGTACAATTTTGGATTATAGCGGTTCTTCCCCCCATAACCTCCCTCCCACCCACAACCATCCCATTTCCTACTCCCTCTCCCATTTCATTCTTCATTAAGATTAATTTTTAATTATCTTTATATACAGAAGACCAACTTAGTATATACTAAGTAAAGATTTCAACAGTTTGCACCCACACTGATACACAAAGTATAAAGTACTGTTTGAGTACTAGTTTTACCATTACTTCGCATAGTACAACACATTAAGGACAGAGATCCTAATGAGGAGTAAGTGCACAGTGACTCTCATTGTTGATTTAACAGTTGACACTCTTAGTTATGACGTCAGTAATCACCTGAGGTTCTTGTCATAAGCTGCCAAGGCTATGGAGGCCTCTTGAGTTCACAAACTCTGACCTTCAGAGAAAGGTACCTCCTTCTTTGATGGCCTGTTCTTTCCGTTGGGATCTCACTGACAGAGATCTTTCATTTAGGTCATTTTTTTGCCACAGTGTCTTGGCTTTCCATGCCCAAGAAACTCTCATGCGCTTTTGAGCCAGATAATATACTATAATAAAAGTTACAGGAATGCTCTACTAAAAATATCTTATTGTACTATATTTATCCTTCTTTTTGTTGACTGAAGTTAGTTGAAAACATGGAGAGTGAAACCATGGATAAGAGGGGCATATTGTATAGAAATTCAAAATGCAGGGCTGATGCAGTGGCATAGCTGGCAAAGCAGCTGCCTGCAGCATCAGCATCCCATATGGGAGCTGGTTCGTGTCTCAGCTGCTCACTTCTGATCCAGGTCCCTGCTAATGCACCTGGAAAAGCAGTAGAAGATGGCCCAAATCCTTGGGCCCTTGCACCCATGTGGAAGACCCAGAAAAAGCTCCTGGTTCCTGACTTTGGATCGGCTCAGCTCTGGCCATTGTGGCCATTTGTGGTGTGAATGTGCTAATGGAATCTCTCTCTCTCTCTCTCTCTCTCTCTCTCTCTGTGCATGTGTGTGTTCCTGTCCTCTCCTCTGTAACTCTCTAAAATGTAATGTGTGTGTGTGTGTGTGTGTGTGTATAAATGTATTGGCTAGCATCATCCAGTAGAAAGCCTAGACAGTAACATTGTGCTTGGAATTGTGATTGCAGGCTCCACCAGGTATGAGATGAGCCTGAAACAGGTCTTTATGCAGAAAGAAAGGGTAATGGGAAGACACCAAGAGAACACAAAGTGAACTGCCTCACAAAATAAAAATTACAAAGGCAGAGTAAGGGGCAGACACCACCTTAATCAGGTGATCAAGGTCAACATCACCATAAGGAAGCAATGAGTAAAATGCACCCCAAGTTACAGGATGTTCCTGCCAACAATGAATGACCCGAACTGAATCATGAAGAAGTACCAGCTAAATCCACCGTGAGGCTCATTCTACAATGCAACTACTTTCCAATCTTCCACAGGGTCAGGTCATGAGAGTGGAGGAATGGATGGGCGCCGGGTTCAAGTCCCGGTTGCTCCTCTTCCAGTCCAGCTCTCTGCTGTGGCCCCGGAGTGCAGTGGAGGATGGCCCAAGTGCTTGGGCCCTGCCCCCGCATGGGAGACTGGGAGGAAGCACCTGGCTCCTGGCTTCGGATCAGTGTGGTGCCAGCCGTAGAGGTCATTTTGGGGGGTGAACCAACGGCAAAGGAAGACCTTTCTCTCTGTCTCTCTCTCTCACTGTCTTTTGTATTTTTGTATTTTTTTGTTTTTTTTAATATTTATTTTTGCTTTTATTTTTATTTATTTATTATTTATTATTTTTATTTTTTATATTTTTCTTTTTATTTTTATTCAAGTTTTTAAAGTTTTTGTTGTACTTTTATATTTATTTTTATTATTTTTATGGTTTTTTCTTTTTATATTATTTTTAGTAATTACTATTATATTTGTTTTTTAATTTTTTTTTATACTTTTTATTTTTATTTTTTTAAAATTTTTATTTAGTAAATATACATTTTCAAAGTATAGTTAATGGATTACAATGGCTTCCCCCCCAATAATTTCCCTCCCACTCACACCCCTCCCATCTCCCGCTCCCTCTTCCATTCCATTCACATCAAGATTCATTTTCAATTATCTTTATATACAGAAGATCAATTCAGTATATATTAAGTAAAGATTTCATCAGTTTGCACCCACACAGAAATATTATTTTTTATTTTATTATTTTTCTTTTTTCTTTTTTATTTTCTATTTATTCTTACTGTTTATTTTTATTTGTTTTATTTTTTTCTTTTTGTTATTTTTTGTTTTTTGTTTTTTTATTTTTTATTCTTTTTTATTCATAATTTTTGTTTTTTCATATATTTTATTTTTATTATATGTTTTCTTTTTTATTTTCTTTTTTATTATTTTTTTATGTCTCTCTCACTGTCTAACTCTGCCTGTCAAAGAAAGAAAGAAAGAGAAGGAATGGCTGAAGAACTGTTCCAGCTTGAAGGAGGAGGGCAACCAACTGCCTTGGATTCCCTGGGACTGAGCAATTTGCTGGATGTGAGACTTTCAATGTGGACATAGGAAAAGTCCTCGAGGCAAACCACAATGAGCTGATCATGCCTTGAAGAGGACTGAAGAGACAGGGTAACTAGCCAGATGTCATGGTTCTAACTGTGGTGCTGCTGTTGGGACAAGTGAAACCTGAATGGGGTCTGTGAGTTACATGGTATGATGTTAACATGAATGACCTTATTTTGATGGCTGTACGTGTTAAGCAGGAGAATGTCTTTATTTGTGGAAATTATACTCTCAGCCAGAAGTTGGCAAACTTTTTCTGTAAAGAGCTGAATAACTGGGGCGGGCACTGTGGTATAGCAAGTGGAGCCACCGCCTGCAGTGCCGGCATCCCATATGGGTACCAGTTTGAGTCCCGGCTGCTCCACTTCCAATCCAGCTCTCTTCTGTGGCCTGGGAAAGCAGTAGAAGATGGCCCAAGTCCTTGGGCCCCTGCACCCACGTGGGAGACCTGGAGAAAGTTACTGGCTCATGGTTTCAGATCAACACAACTCCAGCCATTGTGGCCACTTGGATAATGAACCAATGGATGGAAGACCTCTCTTTTTACCTCCCCTTCTCTCTCTGTTTAACTCTGACTTTCAAAATAAATAAATAAATCTTACCAAAAAAGAGCTAATACATATTTTAGGCTTCAGGGGCCATCCAGTCTCTGTGTAACCACTCACCCCTGCCATTGTAGTGTGCAAGCAACTAAGATGGGTATGTGAATGAATGTGTGTGGCTGTGTTCCACTGAATTTTTTTTTAATTTTTTTTACAGCTCAGAAGTATCGCCAATGGACCTCAGTTGGGTGCTAGTAAGAAAGGCAGAATTTCAAGCCCTATCCCAGATGTACTGAGTCAGAATCCAGGTGAGGGTAAGATACTGCTTGATGCAGTGCGGCGGCCATTGGAGGGTGAACCAACGGCAAAAGGAAGACCTTTCTCTCTGTCTCTCTCTCTCACTGTCCACTCTGCCTGTCAAAAAAAAAAAAAAAAAAAAAAAGATACTACTTGAGATGCCCATGTCCCATATCAGAGTGCCTTTTTTTTTTTTTTAAAGATTTATTTATTTGCAAGTCAGAGTTACACAAAAGAGAGGGAGATGCAGAGGGAGAGAGAGGTCTTCCACCCACTGGTTCCCTCCCCAATTGACCACAACAGCCGGAGCTGCACTGATCCAAAGATAGGAGCTTCTTCCATGTCCCCCACGTAGGTGCAGGGGCCCAAGCACTTGGGCCATCTTCCACTGCTTTCCCAGGCCACAGCAGAGAGCTGGATAGGAAGTGGAGCAGCTGGGACTTGAACTGGTGCCAACATGCGATGCCAGCACTGCAGACTGCTGCTTTACCCGCTACACCACCTCCACTGAACTTTATTTACAGAACTAGGGGAACCAGGTGGTGGACTGTGTATTTTATTCCCAGAGTGCTGGTTGTTCAATATTTAGGTGCATGTCCCTAGGAGATAAAACACTGTACGTTTCTCTTTTTGTGACTATGGACGAGATTATACTCTCTGAGCGTATGTGTCTGATGCAATGATGGTGTAACTGGACGGCCAGGACGGATCTTTCCTCTGCTCTCCCCTTCACCTTACACACACTTGGAAAGATCAAGTCCACTCAGGACTTCCCTGCAGAAGCCACCCCCCACCTCCCACCCAACTATCGTGCCCGTGACCCTAAATAACCCCAACTGGGAGAAAACGCGCCATTTTGAACCACATCCTGGCAGACTGAGCAGGTATTAGAGGCCCACTCTGCGGAGGTTTGAAGAAGAGGGAGCTTCTGAGAGGACCCCAGGCATGCGGAGGAAGGCTGGAGGCCTGGTCGTGCCCACAGGGGACACCCTCTGAGGACTGAACTTGCTTCTTCCTTGGCCTATGGTTACACCCAATTTTGGGGGGACCAAGACAGTCAGCAACAAAGTGAGGCAGAGGGGTGTGCAGGAGGAGCTCACGACCCCCTGCTTCAGGACAGACAGCAAAGCAGCCCCTTCCCCAGAGTACGCTTCAGTGGGAGAAGAGCTAGCCTGGGCTGGTTTGCAGGGAAGCTGAACGGGGAGACCGACAGGAAGAGGAAGCCAGGAAGGGGAAGTTCGGCCCCAACGCAGACTTGGGTTGTTACACAGAAATTCACTGTGCCTGTGGGTGGAGCAGGAACCAAGCAGCTTGGACAGGAATCCAGGATATTTGCTTCCGGGCAAGTGAGTTTCAGGAGGCAGACACCCAGAGGAGGGAGGAAAGTTAGAGAGGGGAAGGGAGCTGTGGGAGGGGGCAGGGTTCAAGTGGACAGGGCGCGCACAACTTCGGCGAGAAGACAAAGTACCACCACAGCTAATGGGGTTCAACAATTTGTTCCTTCTAGAATGTTCTTTCTTTGGCTTTCAAGTCCTGCCATCCTGATCTCCGGATAGCTCCTTCCAAGTCCACCAAGGGATAATAAGGAGACCTTGACGGGCAAGGCACAACACTGATCAGTAAGTCCTTGAAAGGAATCCAGAAACGGTCCCCTAAAACTTCTACCGTAAATACAGGGTTTCCACTTTAATTTTCTTATACATTGATGATGCGAAGAAAAAGAACAGCTGTTTGCCCAGGCGGGAAGGGGAGGTACTGGTTTTCGTTGTGCTGTGAGGTGACACGGAGAATCCCCGAGTCACTGCTGTTCACTACCGGTTGATCCCGGTCTAGGACCAGCCCTGCTGTGCGCAGCCACTTTCCTCTGCCTCCGGGGAGATTGTGATCAGAGAATGAGCGCCATCTACAGGTAGAGAGCTGGATGCACAAGAAACTCTCCGAATACCACTTAGCATTATTATAGTCGGGAATAAAAACCCAGAAACCTCTTGTCCTGAAATTCCACTGCAGGTGACTGAAAGACACTATGCCAGGTCCGTCCCTGCAGGGGAAAGCAGCCCTAACTTTGGCATGATCTAGAAACCTCACCACCTCCTTAGAAAAAGAGAACGCACCAGGTGGGACCATTCAGAAGCACCTGCTCCTGAGCACTCTCTCAGCCTCCCTGCTCCCTTGGGGAAAGTGTCCCGCTCCTAAGGCTAATGCCCTCAGGAAGCCTTCCCACCTTCTCCCACAACCAGTATCTTCAACCTTCCCTTGTTTCCACCAACATTTAAATATGCCCAAGACTTCTCCACCTCAACAGTATTTTAAAAGCCAGGAAACAAGAACCACAACTCCCGGATGCTGTTGCCCCATAAGCTGCTGGGTGCCTTCAGCTGTCTATGCTTGATGCCTCCACTTCCTTGTCTTTCTTTCAGTTCTCGGGCCACCACCATGCCCCGTCCCCAGACCTCAGAGCACAGGGCTTGCAAGTCCCCAGCAGTCCAATAGACACTTCTGTGACCTGATCATGCCTCCCTCAGATTTGAAACACTCTTTCATTATGGGTCACAGATGTGCTCACTACCGGCCTCTCTGCCAGCTGTCAGCTGTCCCTTGGTCCTCCCACGCTGTAGAGGGCAACCTCACTCTGCCATGTGCATGGGCCATCCAGGGACAGCCACTGATCACCTTGGGCGGCTCTTTCTCCCTCAGCAAGTCCTGCTTCCAATTCAGAAGCCCACCTTCCTGTCCGCACCCTAGCCTCAACATCCCGTTTCTTACCTGGAGAATTGCAACAGCCTCATGGCAGGCCTCTCTGCCTTCCCTCTAGCTCCCAGGAAGCAACCAAAGTGATCCTGGATGGGAAGAGCTCATCACGGGACATCCCCCAGCCCCTCTGGGTCCACCGAGGGCATCCACTGAGGCCTCTTACCCCGTTTCTATGTCCACTCCCATAAACTCTGCTGGGCTAGGAGCCCCACCTCACTCCTTCCAGGAATACCTGTGTATACCTTCCCATCACTTCCTCCTCTGTGCAACACCAGGGCTGCCTGGGTCCCAGCGTCTAGTAAATATTCCACATTAAACTGCCAGTGTGTTGTTTAGACCGTAGTATTAACAGATTGCAGGACAAAATGGGAAAGAGGGACAGCAAGAGGAAAATCTGGTAATCAAGGGCCAGAGACAACCTGAAAGGCCTGCAAAGGTTCTAACAGGGCCCTGGGCCGTTTCATTCTCCTGGACAAGGACGGCTTTGGTCCCAGTGAAACCATCTGATGATGCATGCCCAAGGTCTGGCGACCCAAATCTACTGATTTCAGCTCAGCTTGGGTGGGTGGGGACCTGCTGCGCGCAGGTGGCGGGGTCCCGAGGCCCTAGGGGCGACAGCCAGCCGCGAGGGATTGATCCGCCTTTTCTCCTTGAGGAATCAGGGTGTAACTGGTCCAATCCTGGGGCAGCTGTTGGTAGCTGGAGGCCGAAACTGAACGCCGGGACGGCCTCTGGGAAACGAAAGCGAAACAGACCAAGCTAAGGTCCTGGATTCGCGGCGGGCGCGGCAATCGGGCGCACTAGCGGGGCCGAGGATGGCTGCGCCCCGCGGCTTCCCGCTGCTGGTCCAGGGGTCTTGGGGCCCGGACCCCCCGAAGAACTTGAGCACCAAGCTGCAGATGTACTTCCAGAGCCCGAAGAGATCGGGTGGCGGCGAGTGCGAGGTCTACCAGGAGCCAGGGAGCCCGCTGCGATTTCGGGTGCTCTTCTTCCCGGACGATGGTGAGGGCGCCGGGGACCCCCGGGAGAGAGGCGCGCTCCGGTTTTTCCTCCAGGGGACAGTGGAGAGGATCTGCCTGGCTCGGGCCGCAGCCATAGCGGGAGGTCGTGGCAGGGGGATGGGGAGGCGCATTGGGGGCTCCGCTCTTCCTCCACGCGCTGCGCTTCCAGGCGCTTCCCAGCGCCGCGAGGAGGTGGGGGCGAAGCCGCGCCACGGGAGCCTCCGTCCCCCTGGGATTTCTATCTGGCTTTTCCTGTTGTTCTCACTTGGGGTGGGGGAAGGGAAGGCGTTAAGAAACGCGAGGAGTCTCGGGGGTTCCTCCTGGGTCGTGGAGAATCCTGAGCTCGCCTGGGAGAGGGGCAGAGGCGCTAGCTGAAGTCACACTGTGTGGCCTTGAAACAGCAAGGACCCCCCTGTAACAGCGTCGCCAGTCACACGGGACGCCCCTGCCCTCGGTCCCAAGGCGGCCCTCCGAGTGGCCGCAGGGTGACCGTGGGTAGGGAGTTTGGAGCTTTGGGGGAAAGCGCCCTTGTCACGGGCCAGTGCAGTGGCTCCACCCCACCACTGTCCCTATTGGGAACCGAGGCCAATTACCTGCTTGCTCCCGGCACCCGCTAGCTTTGTAATGGGAAGCTGGTGACCAGCTGCTGCGGGGAGCGCTTCGTCTTCCCCGGGACGAGCTTAGGGACGGCGGTGGTGGGTCAGCCCTGTGGCCGGCTTTGGGGAAGCATTTGGACCAGAGGGGACGCAGGCGCCCCAGGAGGCTACGCCGTCAGAGCCGAGACCCACCCAGAGGGGGAAAGGAAGCAAGAGTAGGGCGTCCGGATGAGGTTGAAGGCAGTGAGTTGAGGGAGGAAGGGCGCAGCAGGGCACCTGCTGGGCTGCGAGCCCTCGGCGCTCTGCGGGCTCCAAGGGTCAATTTCACCATTGCCAAGTGCTGGGGAGAGTCAGGCGTTCCTCCACTGGGTTTCGCTTTTGCTCTAGGAGTTTTCCTTCTTTGATCCCTACTGTCGGTATCTCCGTGGACTTGGCCCTTAGGAACCCTGGGAACCCTCGTTGCTCTCAGGAGCTGCTCTCCAATCGGGGGCACGGACAGCTCCCACCGCAGTCCCCGTGGCGCCGGTTCACCGGGGTCCTTTCAGGGCTCCGCTCCAGGGATTCGGGCCGCGTGATTGTGGGGTGGGGGGCCATCGGTGCGCTACTGAGAGTCTGTGTCTGTTGACTACCCCGAGCGAACAGAAAGGGAGCTGATTCCAGAAAACAGCAATAGCACCCAAACACCAATAGCACAACACGCAATTGGTGATGCTGAAGTGATCCCGTTCCGCCCCTCTACGCAGGCAGGATTTCCACGGGCGGCTGCGCCTTCCTCCTGCACAACTCCCAGCCCGCGGGCCCACCCCCTCCTCCAGTCCCAGGGCGGCCCCAGCGTGGAGGCGTACGTCTCAGCCATCGGTGCAGACGCTCAACGCCGGCAACACGCTGTTGTCAAAGTTCGGAGCGGCTGGAAAACCCCGAGCGAGCGGCAGTTTCGATTTCCTGCTTGAGGGCAGCGCCTGCTCAGTGGCAGGGCTTTGGGAACCCGTCCACTCACAATGACCCTCGCTGGCAGGCCTGGGACATCCGCGCTCCTTCTCCAGCTGACACCGGCACCGCCCACGCCGGGAAGAGGCCGGGACAGGTGCTGACAGCGGTTGTGTCGCAAGAGATTATCTTTATACTCCGCTAATCGCCAGCCCCCTAGCACTTCTCTTCGGAATTAGTGCTGGGGCTAACAGGAAGCAGCATCTCACTTTTACATAGTTCTCTGGATCTCCTGTTTCAACTGTGTGCATTTGCCAAACAGGTCGCACCTCGACTCCCGGCTCCCACTCACTGGCAGCCGCCTTGGAGGAAGGACAGTCCTCTTGTCCTGAAACGCATTCAACCTAGGTGGGGTTGAGGTTGCTGTGGGTGGGGCAGAGGGGGGTGCACATCAGAGTGCTGTTTCCTCCCAGATTCACCTTGGGCTTGGCTGGGGGTCACACTCTGATGTCACCTCCTCCCGCCGTCCTGAGGTGTAGCGTCCCGTGCACGCTACACCTGACCTGTGAGGCTGTCTGAACGCAGGGGAGTAATAAAAGGCACACAGCACGGAAACCTGCGACTACATGGCCGGCCTTGTAAAACTTAGCTCGCTGTTGGTGTCAAGGATCCCACGCAGTCTCCCGTCTCACTCTAGCTCACTGCAGCTTCTCAGGAGCCCATGCCCAGTGTCTGCCTGCCTCCTGGAGAGGAAAGCCGGGTCTGCTCTTCCTTCGAAGGTTGCCCCTGAGTGGGCATCCCTGGAGGCCCCACTTCCGCTGTCTTCTTCCTGGATGAGGGAGATGGGGAAGCTGTCGTGCCCCTTTTCTCAAGGTTCTGATCTGGATCCTTGACTTCCTCCGGGCAACCAGATCAGAAGCCAGAATGGCAACCCAGCATAGGAGCAGAGCCACGCCCATGAACAGCAGGCACTCTCCAAGGTTCCTTTCCCCCTGCTCTCCTTGTACAGATTGCCCACGCAACCACGCCTCCTCCTTTAAACTCCTTCCCTGCTCTGCATCATGTGAGACGCCCTGATTCTCCTTTATCCTCTCTCCCTGCACCTGCTTATCAGTATAACTTATATTTGCATACTTCTTTGGGAGTGTCACAAAGTGCATTCCAAGACCCCACTTTAAGTGAGCAAAGTGAGGATCAAGAAAAGTATGTCCTTTGGGTCATTGTTGTAGTGTAGCAGGTAAAGCCATTGCCTGCAGTGCTGGCACCCCATATGGGAGCCAGTTCAAGTCCCGGCTGCTCTACATCTGATTCAGCTCCCTGCTAATGTGCCTAGGGAAAGCAACAGAAGATGGTCCAAGAGTTTGGGTTCCTATTACCCCTGTGGGAGATCCAGATGAAGCTCCTAGCTCCTGGCTTCAGCCTGGCCCAGCTCTGGCCATTGTGGCCAACTGGGGGAGTGAATCAATGGAAGATCTCTCTCCCTCTCTCTCTATCCCTCTCTCCCTGTAACTCTGCCTTTCAAATAAATAAATAAATAAATCTTTTTTTTTTTTAAGTATGTCCTCATAGTGAACCAGTTTGTGGTGGGGATGGAATTTGAATCCAAGTCTTTGAATTCTTAGGTCCATTGCTCAGTTTTTTTTTTTTTTTTTTTTTTAACTACAGCCCAGCTGCCTGATGTACTAGTTTGCTTGTTCTTCCTCCCTCCCTTCCTCCCTCCCTCCCTTCCTCCCTTCCTCTCTTCCTCCCTCCCTCCCTCCCTCCCTTCCTCCCTTCCTTCCTTCCTTCCTTCCTTCCTTCCTTCCTTCCTTCCTTCCTTCCTTTCTCTCTCTCTCTCTCTCTTTGGTAAAATCTCTCTCAACTTTTCTACCCCCTTTACTCTCAGATGTGAGGCCCTTGTCATCACAGGATGATTGCCTGAAGCAGCTTTCTAACTGGGCTCCTGGTCATTCCGCTTCTGGTCACCTGAGTCACCTTCCTACACCATGGCTTTCACCATGCCCTGCCCTGGCACACAGTCTGCACTGGCTCCCCACAAGGGATGCTTTCATTCGCTCTTGTTCAGCTTTGGGTAGCTGTGCATGTGGCACAGCGCTTAAGATACCACTTGGGATGCAAGTGCATCTCGTATCAGGTGCCTGGTTCCCAGCTCCTTTGTTACTGACCCAGCTTCTTGCCAATGCACACGCTGGGAAGCCACAGGTGATGCCTCAAGTGCTTAGGCCCCTGCCACCTACGTGGGAGACCCAGATGGAATCTCGGGCTCCTAGTTTCAGTCTGGCAGAGCCTCAGATGGTATGAGCATTTGGGAAGTGAACCAGTAGATGGAAGATATCTGTCTGTCTGTCTTTCAAATAAAGTAAAATTTTTCAAAACTCTTGCCAACTTTCTTGAGAGCCTACCTAGTGTCAGGTACCATAATAAGTTTTTTTTTTGTAACATTTGTTCAGTTTAACATGTGTGACACTCATATAAGATAATCTGCATTAGCCTCATTAGTAGACAAGAAGACTGTGGGTTTATGAGTAAGGATCATGCTCAATATTAAAATAATTCACTTAAAAATGGCATCCAAAAGTGTGCCTGCTTGCTGAACTTTTCCCTACACATATCCCGTCTTGAGGAACTGAACAAGCCATTGATTGATGATGATAAAGCATATAAGTAACCATGGGCTAATTTTGTAAGTGAGGATTGCTTATAATTCAACTTTTTTTTTTTTTTTTTTTTTTTTTTTTGACATTTCAGTTCGGCAGAGGGTTCTGGAGAGAGAGAATCATGAGTTGGGATGGGCAGGACAACAACCATTCAAATTAACTGTCTGCTTGCCTGAGGCCTCGGGTAAAGCCCATGGTGTGTTTAAACAGAATACCCCGACAAAGGTAAGAACACTGGAGGAGTGATGAATTGGGCACAGGGTGTTCTCCCTGTGAGAAGCACACCCTGACCTCTTTGCCCCAGGAAAAATAAAGAGGCCTTCAGAAAGGTCATGGACATTGTGTCCATGAAATCATGCATGGGTTTCAGTATTTTTTGCACCAAAATACACTTGCACAAACGTGTTATGACATGTCTGAGTAGGGTCTAGTTGGAGGCACTAATAGCAGGAAGACGTCAGTTTGGAAGAGTCCCTATGAATGAATTCTGCTAAAATAAACAAATTTATGGTGCAGCTTGGGTGGAAGAATAGTGAAAAGCTTAGGGGGACAGCGCCCTGAAGAAATCAGCAGTTTACAAATGAATAACTCATTTTAAGAAGGGACAAGATGATGTTGAAGATGAAGCCACCGAGACAGACCATCCGCATCAACCTGCAAGGAAAAAAAAATCAACCTTGTTTATGCCCTAACTGCACAGGACCCATCATTCACAGCAGAAACAAAGCCCACACCACAGATAGCCCAACTGGTTCAGTTTTCATAATTCTGGCTGGAAAATTAAAGAGGAGCAAACTTTCTGCATGGTGGTGCCATCCCTGCTGCGCCCGGGTCAGCAGCAGAGCTCCCAGCGGAAGCGTTCGACAAGTGGGATCAAGATCCTGAAGCATTTCTTCCAAAACTCACACCAGGAGATGAAGCACAGCATTAGCATTGCCAGCGTGATCCTGCAGATAAAGCACAGTCAGAGCAATGGCTGCAGGGAGGCAGACGTGGTCCAGCCAACGCAGAAGTGGACCAGGGAAGAGCAACGGACATGGCAACCGTGCTTTGCTAGTTGGCTTTCTGGGGATCGAAAGCACAGTAACACCGCCTTACTTTTTTTAAAGATATATTTATTTATTTGAAAGTCAGAGTTACACAGGGAGAGAAGGAGAGGCGGAGAGAGAGGTCTTCCATCTGTTGGTTCACTCCCCAAATGGCCGCAACAGCCGGAACTGTGCTGATCCAAAGCCAGGAGCCAGGAGCTTCTTCTGGGTCTCCCACGTGGGTGCAGGGGCCCAAGGACTTGGGCCATCTTCTACTGCTCTCCCAGGCCATAGCAGAGAGCTGGATCGGAAGTGGAGCAGCCGGGTCTTGAACTGGTGCCTATATGGGATGCCAGCACTTCAGGCCAGGGCATTAACTCGTTGCGCCACAGCGCCGGCCACAACACCGGCTTATTTGGAGAGAGAAAATGAAGCAAAACTTTAGCTGAAAACTCCTGGGAAAGCTTCACCAGAGAGTCCTGTACCACAGCAATGCTCCTACCCATTCCTCTCATCCAACCTGGGCAACTGTGTGAGAGTTTCAGTGAGAATCCTTAGGCACTCACCTTATAGTCTTGATTTGGCTAGTCTGGACTTCTTTGTTTGTTTGTTTGTTTCCTAATCTTAAAAACTCTTTAAAGGGCACCCATTTTTCTGTAGTTAAAAATGTAAAGACAGCACTGGCATGTTAATTTCCCAGGATCTCAGCTCTTTAGGGATGGACTGAATGGCTGGTTTCATCACTCACAAAAGTATCATGAACTTGATGGAGCTTCAGAGGAGAAATGAAGTTTATATTTTATTTTTATCTTTTAATTTCATTTTCCATGAACTTTTTGAAGTTAGTGGGATGAGACAAGAAGTATAGATGAAACTGGAGTGATAAAAGCAGCTTCCTTATGTGGGGGGAGCAAGGGTAGTGATAGGGTTATGTGGAATAATGAAGGAGAAGCCACATTTTGTTTTATTTTAAACACTTTTGCGAAAGTCAAGGTTAGGAGGTTACAATGCTGGTGGTTTATGGTATAACATTTTGGATCTGCTTGTTCTGGCTTTTTCATAAGCTGGAACTTTGTATATTTGTTGTATTTTTTACATCAGTTTGAGGGGATAGCCATCTGTACCACAATTATTGAATGGATATCCCGCTGCATGTGTCCCAGGTGTATTTAAGAGTACTATTGCTGGAGCTTTGTCATGATGGTTCCTATTTACTCTACGTCTCAAAGCTTGTCCCAGGGATATTTTCTTAATGTAAAGAAATTACTTGTAATATATTAATGCTACTTTATTGTTTGGGTTTCAGGTATCCAATGCCAAAGACGCCACCAAAGAACCAGGTAAAGTGACAGTTGAGATGACCTTCACATTCATCGGGTCATTTTGCTTTATTAGAGAAGGCATTCGACAGTCATTGCTATCTGCCTGACTTGTACAGCATAGGGTCTGCTCTGCTCCACCATCTGCAGCCTCTGGGTCAGCTGTGCAGAGAGTGGACACTTGGGGAAACCCCTGAGGGCTTAAAGCTCAAGTCAGGATGGTAACAGCTTTCTCTGGGGACTGGGAGACACCTTGCTATTGAGGGGGTGGCACGCAAGTGCCTGGGAAGTGGTGATGATGGTGATGACTGACCATCAGATCCCACTGGTGCCCAACTGGCCATTGAGAAGCAACAGCATGACATGTCCATGGGTGTCAGGTGCACCTGAGCTGGTTAGCACCGCTGTGTGAGCGCTGGTGTGCAGAGCGCTGTCCACCGGAGCCACAACAGGCAAATGCAAACAAAAGCTTTGAGCGCTGGTGGAGGATACGGATGCAGTGCCCCAGAAGGGGGCGGCTCTTCTGATCCCAACTGCCGCAGGAAATGGTCAGTAACCAAGCAGCTGTTGCACACTCTGCTGCTTATCTGGGTCCCTGGCATGGGCTGGTCGGGCCACTCGGCATAACAAAGCCACTCGTTTTCCTAGTTTAGCATGGTAGAAAGGGAAGGGAATGATGAACTGTGCTGGATGAGCCCAGAGAGACTAAAGTGACACATAGACCCAAATCTTTGGGAAAAGGAATTCCCAAATGGGTAACACTGAAATTGTCTTTTAAGAACACGTGGCTTTCTGAAACTTTCTTTGGCACAAAGAGATTGGCACAAGAGTGAGAGGTCCCTTGATAGCGACATGTGGATTGTTTTCACTTGACACCGATGCACTAAACTATAGCATCCAATGAGCATGGTTTTCTTAAGAGGCTCAAGATCCATGCGAGATCAGGATGCTTTTGTCTTCCTAGAGGGAAGCCTACGTTCCATTCCTCAGGTCTGGAATTGGCTCATCCCGCTCTCCATGTTTGATATTGTGGTCCGCTAAGCCCTTATCTTTTTCTGGGAAAATGCCTTAAGTGCTGTACTCTCAAGCTTCATTTTAGACCAGGAGATAGTTTCACCTTTATGTATTTATGCCTGTACTTTGTTCCTGAACATAAAATCTAATCAGTTCTGTGTTCTTTATGGCTTCCTAGCTTTTTTCTCCCATCTCTGACTTAACTGAGTTGCTAGTGCTGTTTCACATCTGCTTAAAGCTGCAAGTGTATTCTGGGACAGCCATCCAGCTCCTGTCTACCCAGGGGGTTTTCCATTGTCTTGGAGATTTTAGATCCATGTTAACCTGCTTTTACCCGATCCAGGCTCTAAGGACAGTGATCAGCTAGGGAGTTGGGTCGTCATCAACAGATTCCTAAGTTGGCTCCTTGAAGAGATGGAAGAGGAGATCATTCGCTGCGTAGTTTTTCCAAACTGAATCCTGCCTATGACCCTGAGGCTCCAACTCTTGAAATTCATTGGAGTTGGGTAGGCAGTTCTAAACTGCACAAAACACAGAGGGTGGTTGCCTCGCGGGTCCTATAGCTCAGGGATCGGAACGCAGAGGATGCTGCACCAAGAATGAGCACGGCTTGCCTCAGACCCCATGCAGAAAGAGGAAAACTGGGATGCTCACAGGTGTTGATGGGGCCAGCACAGGGGGATGTGGGTGCTGAGCCAGTGTCCTGCTCCAGGCTCAGCTGAGTTGGGCTGGGCCTGAAAAGTGGAAGCCAGCAAATGGGAGGCCCTGGAGAGACAAGAAAGGCTAGATCAGAGGAATATTTGTTACCTGTAGTTGGAAAATTCTGGGACTTCCAAATCCATATTCCCAGTCTGGACTCTCTTCTGAATGCCAGACCTTCCGGCTGACCTCCCCGTTGGGAAGCGTGAGCCAACATGTCTGAAGCTGCCAGTGTCGACTTCCTCCCCAAACCAGTGCCCTTTTTCTTGAAGCACAACCAATCTGCCCATCACCTACTAGAAGTTTCCGATATCTCTCCTCTTTATGCTTTCACAACTATTGGTCTCAGAGACCTGCCAATGCTGTAGTCTTCCTCATCTATCCTTCACCCTAACATCAACTGCAAGATGAAGTTCAAACCACAGTCTGGATCTAGTCTACTTTTCTGTCCTTGATTCTTAGGTCTCAGTGCAAACATGCTCTCTGTGGGTCATGCCCACCACATCTCCATTTCCACACAGCACTCTGCTGCTCCCCCCCCCCCCCCCAACCGTGAGCACCCTTCAGCTCCTGGTCAGCTTCCTCCTCTTCCTGGAGCCTTTCCTTGTCAGCCGGGCCCCTTTCTCTCTTTCTCAGACTCCTAGTTTCAGTGTGGATGCTTTTTACTGTCAATTAACCAAACAATAGTTCATTGTGTTGAAGCTGCTTGTAGACGTGTGGATATAAAACTACATTGCTGGGATTGGCGCTGTGGCGTAGTAGGCTGAGCCTCCACCTGCAGCACTGGCATCCCATATGGGCACCCGGCAGCTCTTCTGATGGAGCTCCCTGCTATGGCCTGGGAAAGGGAAAGCAGTAGAAGATGGCCCAAGTGCTTGGGCCCCTGCACCCATATGAGAGACCCAGAAGAAGCTCCTGGCTCCTGGCGTCAGATTGGCCCAGCCCTGGCCATTGCGGCCACTTGGGGAGTGAACCAGCAGATAGAAGACTTTCTCTCTGTCTCTTTGTCTGTAGCTCTACCTCTCAAATAAGTAAATAAAACCTTTGCATTTCTAGGAAGAATATCATCTTTCAGTTCTCTTAGTCTAATACGCTTTGTTGTTGTAGTTGTTGTTGGAGGGTTAGAGAAAAAGAGTGAGAGACAGAGACAGAGACAGAGACAGAGAGCTATTCCACCCTCTGGTTCATTCCCTAACTATCCCAACAGTCAGTACAAGGCTGAGGCCAGAGTCTGGGGCCAGGAGCCAGGAACTCAATCCAAATGTCACATGTTGGTGGCAGGAACCCAGTTACTTGAGCCATCACTGCTGCCTTCTAGGGTCTGCTTTGGTGGGAAGGTGGAACTGGAAGCTAGAGTCTGGAATCAAACACAGCACTGATGCAGGATGTGGACATCTCATCAGTAGGCTAAACCCCTACCCCCAGTACTCCATTTTTATAATTAAGAGACATGCCTGAGGCCACATGGCTAAGTGGAAGCTGTCAAAGGTTGAACACATACAGCCTCACCCTTAGCCCAGTGCTCATTCAGATTGATCATACCTATCTTATTTAATTCTAACTGATGTCAATATATATGTCCTGAAGGTAGTTTGTATTTGTCCTGAGTGAGTGTGCATGGTGCTCTATCCAGCACCAAACAGGGTAATCTAACTGCTATGTCAAACAAACCCCCACCAACCCCAGCTTGGAAGCAAACACAATCAAATGATAACTTTCAAGTGGAAAATTTATATTGGCCAAGCCTGGACGTGGAATTCATTCCTTTTACCCATATTTCATAAGCCACATGAGTTCTACTATATGAATTAAGGTGTAGGAATTTTGGGGAAATTCTGTCTAGGAAGAAAATAAAATAGATTAGGTGAGCACAAAGCGTGTTCCTCTGCCACAGTAACATTTACAAATGTCACTTCTCTTTCTCAGTTTTCTTGCCTGCCTCTATTAGGCAGGCGTTTAGCCTAGTGGTTAAGATGCTCGTGTCCCACATCACAAGCCTGGATTTAATACCCAGCTCTAACGCCACCACGCAGCCACCTGTTAATGCAGACCCTGGCAGGCAGCTGTGATGGATGAAGCTACCGGGTTCTATTCACTCATGTGGGAGACCTGGACTGAGTCCCTGGCTCCCATCTTCAGCCAGGCCCAATCTGGTCATTGTGAGCATTAGGAGAGTGAATCAGTACATGGGACCCCTCTCCTCCCACTCTTTTCCCTCCCCCCAAACTTCTGCCCCTCAAATAAATAGGTGGTGTTTTGCTGTTTGTTTTTTTTTTTTTTTTAAAGAAAATCTTTAAGTTTCTTATCCAATGTTTTTGTATTCACACATCTCCAAGCATCCAGTGTCTTGAATACAGTAAGGGCTCCCACTGAATAATTGTTCACAAAATTTCTAAAAATTATGTCACACAAAGCATGCTTCAGTGACTAAGCTTAGAGTGAGGCTGACCGTGTGCACGCAGGTAATCACATCCGTCAACAATAAACCGGCTAGGGTGATTGCCGTTCAGTGAGCTTGATGCATATCCATGAGGCTGCTTCAGGAAGCTCCTAGAAAATGGAATTTGAAGATTCTTTTGGTGTAGAACATTTAGAAATTCATGCATATGCGGGGCCTTCAAAAATATCATGAAAATGCATATAATGAAAAACTATTCATGAATTTCAAGTTTTATTGCACCAAAACAAGCTCACCTTTCAATTCCATTTTTGTTTGAACATCTGAAGTTACTCATGCAGCTCTCTGGGCCATTTGCCTTCCTGTGTTTTCCGTAAGCAAGCACTGCAAGTGGCCTTTCTCCCCTTCGGTATACTCTGGGGACATGACAGGTTAGATGTCGCCTGCGTTTGGGTGTCATCACATCTTACTCTCCTCCAGCGACCCTCCAACTCGGCAAACAATTACTGAGCCTCAACCCTATACCACCTGCCAGCAATACAAGGGCGAGCTAACAAACACTTTGCTTTTGAGAATTATGATACAGTGCTTGGACAGAAATACAAGAGGTCTTCAAAGGCTTTGTGAAAAATGTGCATTATGAAAAAAACTATGCATTCATTTCAAGTTTCTTTCCATTAAAAACACCTTACCTCTTCATTCAGTTTTTCCACATGCTTTTTGAAGTACCCTTGTGTTTTTCAAGTCCTATGAAGGATAAGGCAGATTCCTCAGAGACAAGGCAGAGAAAGAGGTAATAAAATTGAACTTATAGTAATAGTAATCAAAGTCAGTTAGGTGCTGCATTTTATGTTTAGGTAGACAAAGCAAAAAGGCTATTAAATATTTGTTTTTATTTAAGTTAGTCAAGAGATTGGGAGAGAAATACGGCATGTTTCAAAATAGCTTATTTTGCAAAGACTATGGTAGATAAATAAAACAACCTGTGTATCTTTTTGTCTCCCTAAAATCAGGTGTTTCAAAAGAACTGGATGCAAAACTCTCTCCTGATGAAAGATCAGAAAAAGTCCCCAAAGAATGTGAAAATATTTCCTCTTCGGTGGCATTTGAAAATCTCCAGGCAAATGTTTCTGAGGTGATGTTAACCTTATTAGTGGAGAATGTAAGTGGCCTGTCCAGTAATGACTTCCAGTTGGAAATAATACGAGATTTTGATGTCGCCGTAGTTACCTTTCTCAAACGCATAGGTAAGATTGAGTGACACTTAATTTGCCAGTCTTCTTTGCACAACAGCTTGAGATTTTTTGGATGCCCACTTAATGGAACAGCTCTGAAAGTTTGACTCTCTAGTAGCTAGTAAGAAAGGACTCCAGATCAACACATTAGATTCTTTGTTATTTTGAAAGAGAATCAATTTACTGTTGAGACCAATGTCTAGTATGCTTAATATTGATTCGATTTGATTGCATAAATTCTGTGTGTGTGTGTGTGTGTGTGTGTGTGTGAGAGAGAGAGAGAGAGAGAGAGAGAAGAGGAAGGGAAGAAGAGGGAGAAGAACACCCAAATTAGCAATCTGAACTCAGCATTTTTGCATATGCATCTCACTGGGAGAAGTAAGTGTTAATCTGTATTATCACACTTGACTTGGAAGATAAATACTAACCACCACTTACATAGTACCCACTAGGGGTCAAGTAGTATGCTAAGCTCTTTACATGACCTAATTGATTTGTTCCTTTACCACCCTTATTTTAACCCTCATGTTACAGGTGGCAAGACAGACACAATGGTGTTAATAAGAGAAGAGCAGGGTGTGAATTTAGGCAGTTTAACTGTAAAGCCTATTTAACCACTGTGCTATACATTTCCTTTGTACTTTCATGGTCATTCCACAGGCAGGGATGAGTAAGTGCCTGTGATACAGAAAGTGAGTCTTCTCCAAGGGCATTACCAGCAGCCTGTGGCCAACCTCTGAGACCTGGAAGAGCCATTTCTGTGTACAGCAAGGCAGTTCTGCCATTTCAGACCCTCCCTGTCCCTTGGCCATGGCTGTGGAGTGATTAATTCAGAGCACAGGTCTTGGGTGAAGTCAGATTTCCAGCTCTGCCATTCAACCAGTGATCCCATGTTGGCCGAGTTACTATCCTTTCTGTGCCTCACTTTCCTCATCAATAAAATGGGTGCTGATAATACCTACCTAACACAATTTCTATAAATATTAAGGGAGGTTATATTTGAAAAGCACTTAACATAGTACCTGAGACAATGATAAGAAGTCAATAAAGACAGCACTTCCCATATTTCGTACGTAGGAGACACTACATAGACTTGCGTTTGCTTACTGATCTAAAGTCTTGAGCACCTGCTATGTGCCAGGCATTGGTTCAGGTGCTTTGGGTACAAAGAGCAATACCTCACAGGTCCTGCTCCTGAGGAACTCACAGTCTGGGGCAGGGAGGAAGTCCACATGCAAGTGAGTGACGCAGGCGCAGGAGGAGAAGCTGCCTGTCTTAGCTGTGAGCAGGCTGCGGGGACTGAGAGGAAAGAGACCCAGACAGGTGCTTTAGCTTTGCTTCTGTGAAGCCTGCACTCCTGCAGTACCAGTGGCCATGTCCGAGATACACTCTGCTGTCTCATGCCACTGCGCTTCCTCTGCCTGGTATGGCTCTTGCCCTTAGCCAACTGATGAACTCCTCTTCATCCTGCAGAACCAGATCAGAGACCTCTTACTCTGGGAAGCCTCGTGGGATTCCCAGTATTATTCTTCCAACCCCGTGTGACCTCACAGAGGCAACCTATTTTCTTTCAAGATGTCTGCCTTCTGTGGATGACCTGGCAAGGACTTGTATTTATCTGAGTCCCCAGACCCTGGCACGGTGCCTGGTACACCACAGGTCCACCATGGACATGGACTAGTTTGCCAGAGATGGCTGAGTCCTGAAGGATGAATAAGACCCAGATTTACGACTGGAGCAGGGTATTCCCAGCATGGGACATTGTATGTACAAAGGCAAAGAGAAAGACTAGGTGGCTTTATTTTTTAATATGGAAAAGAAAATGAATGGCAAGGAATAGTCAAAAATGATGCTTGGAAGTTAGTTTGGAGTCAAATCACTGTAAGCCTGGGTAAGGAGAGGGAATTCATGCCTGTGGTTACTGGGAGCCACTGAAAGGCCCGAGAAAGGGGGGAAATGGGGAGGTGTGTATTGCCGCGGAGTTACTCCGCAGGGTCGGCCGGGGCAGTGACCAGGGCCAGGTGCCCCTCGTGGCGGAAATCCAGGTCAGGCCTTCCTGTGCCCATCGCTGTTCAGAGTTGTTCGTGTCGATGTCTACAGAACGGAGTGCTCAGCTTTCCTCTGCGTCTCCATTACCAGACGGCTTCTTCGATTGAACAGGATCATCATAACGTTCTGTTTTTTGTTTGCTTTTGTTTTGTCTGTGTTTAGATACCAGGGAGTTTGTTGACAATTGCTGCAGGTACCTTTCAGTTAAACAACTTCAGCTTTCTCCGAGACTTCTGGAAGTGACAACAACAATCAGAGTTGAAAACCTGCCACCTGGTGCTGATGAACACAATTTAGGACTTTTCTTTGAGAGCCCTTCGAATGGAGGGGGGAGAGTTGCCAGTGTCGAATGCTTTCCTGAAGAGAGTTCAGCTCTGATTAAATTTTTTGACAGAAAAGGTAATATCTACCACCATCTCTGGCATCAGAGGGGCCATTTTAGCAGATCTTAAGTTATCGGCAAAGTTCCAATGCATTCCATTTTTTATTCATATATTTTGTTGGAAATCGAATTAATAATCCTGAGATATTATGCCTAATGAGGCCAGCAGTTCAAACTTTGGAAAAGCAATGTCAAGGATTTGAAAGATGTAAGATTCTCTCATAAGCCTCTACCTCAAACAGACTGAAAGATACGTCTTTCCTGGGAACTTTTAAACACTGTGTTAAGACAGAGATGCTCTGTGTTATCACCGCACACTTGGTAGACCTTCTCACATCCACTTCAGCAAGGGTGGGTAAAGAAACACTCAGAAACACATAGAGCCCCTGTAAAGCGTCACTCCTTCCCCTCCCACCATCAGTGCTGTCATTCAGAAAGTAAAGGGTTTGGACTCATGTGATCATGGATGCCTTCTGGTTCTGGGTCTGGCTAACATAGGGAAACACTTGCGAGGGATATGTAGACATGGACGGCTGGTTCTACGAGACGTGTGCAAAGGCAGCCTGGAGGTTCCGCCCTGTTCAGAAGTCAAGGCTGAGCAGTAGGAATTAGAGGGGCCAGACTTAGTGAAAGAAGGAACATTGTGCCTGGGATAAACCGCATGTGGCATGACACAGGATTACGTGGCTGCCACCCACTTTAGATGAAATTGTTTCAACAGGGTACTTGGAACAACCTCCCCTTTTCTTAACTCAGCTCTTAGGAATTGGGAAACTGGGGTGAAGATAGGTATAGTTTGAATTAAAAGTGAAATGCAAGACCTAGTGTTCCTCGGGCACAGGCACGATAGAGGAGCTTCTGTTGCCTGTTCAAGTCCTAGGGAGAAAGATACTGAAAAGGTCTACCCTTGGAATTCCCTCCCAGGGGTTTGTGTTTGGCCTGGCGGTCAGGATGCTGGAACGTGTGTCCCACATCGGATGCCTGGGTTTGGATGCAGCTCCAGCTACTGACTGCAGTTTCCTGCTAATCCGGACCCTGGGAGACAGCAGTGATGATTGGAGTACTTGGATCCCTGACACCCACATGGGACACCTGGACTGTGTTTCAGTTCCTGGCTTTGACCCCAGCCCAGCCACAGCCATTGAGGGCATTTGGGAGTGAACCAGTGGTTGGGAGTGTGCACTCTTGTCTTTCTCCATTTGTCTCTCTTCCTAGGAGTAAACTAAATTTTTTTTAAATCACAAAAAAATAAAATGGGTAAATTAAAAAAAAAAGAAATGAAATTCCCAGTTTATGGTGGGAGTTGACAATTTCAGAGCTTGCACACATCTTGAGGGCAGGGGGTCACTGGGTGTGTGCTCACAAAGTCTACATCGCATGTATATGAGTAATAAGTGCTACTTAACTAAGGTGTATTTTGTGTGTTAACCGTGTGGCATACTCTGCGAAGTTTGCTTTCTCCTTGACCTCTTGGCATCATCTATGTGGACTCTACCTCCTCTTTCAGACTAACCATCTCCTGTTCTCCACAATCTGAGATACACTGATTTTCTTTTTCTGTCTCTGGATTCTCCTTGTAAGTTTTTTACATTTTTTTTTTTCATTTGAAAGGCAGAGAGACAGAGGGTGACAGAGACTGAGAGAAAGAGATCTTGAATCCATTGGTTCACTCCCCAAATGCCTGTATCCAGAGCCGGGCCAGGTCAAAGCCAGGAGCCTGGAACTCAATCCTATTTGGTCCCACACGGGTGGCAGGAACCTAAATACTCCAGTGCACATTAGCAAGAAAATGGATCAGGAGTGAAGCAGCTGGGACTTGAACTGGCACTCTGCTATGGGATGCTGGTGTTGCAAATATCGGCTTAACCACTGCACCAAACTCTGGCCTTCTCTTTCTTATAACTTACATTTTCATAACTGCAGTATGTTACAAACATTCACAGACACTGCTTTATGAGTATCTTGATTATTGTAATCTTTGTTTTGCAAATGAAGACACAGAAAGGTGAAATCACTTGCCCAGGATTCCATAACTAGTGAGCGATAGAGCCAGAATTTGAATGTGGGTCGTTGGCCCCATATTCTATACTCTTTAACCTCTCTACTTTCACCAAATCTCCTGTTCACCTATAACATTAATTTTTCTTATTAATATGTCACCATTCATAATGGGTTACCAATAATGAGGCAAACAGAGCTTGAGAAAAACATAATTTGTTTAGCAATATATTGTATTTTATGTGAATTTTTTAAAAGGTGTTAGGCATTTTCTTCAGAAATTATTTGGCTCAACTTCACAAAATCTGATTTACTTCAGAATGCCTGTTGTACGCGAGCACTTTTGTTATGTTTTCGGCCACAGACCCTCAAGTCCTCATAGTGACCCGCACAGTTTGATAGAGTTACTCTTTCTTGACAGAAGGGGCGACAGGAAGAAGACTCTAAGGCACAGGGGACTTCTGTGATGGCTCTTGGGGCAGAGCAACCTGGCTTTGGTGCTTCCTGGGTTTGTGATCTTGTGCAAGTTAGCTCAACACACCAACGGCCTTGTATTCTCATCTGTACAACAGGGCTCACATCACTACTTACGTTAGAGGAGAGCGTGCCGAAGGAACGCCTGCAGAGTGCTTGGCGCGTGGCGGTGCCCAGCACGTGCTAGTGGTCCTGGGCCCTGCCCAGTGGTAGCATGTGTGTGCGTGGTGGGGAGTTAAAGCTGCTCACATTTTTAATCCTTCTATGAGGGATGCTATTTTAGTCCAGTTGCTACTGCAGTTCATTCGAATTTCCTTCCTGCCCATACCCCTGTCCCTGTGGAACTACCAACACAGGATGAGGAGCTTGGAAGAGGAGACAAACACACAGACACACACAGACACACACACACACACAAGAGGCTGTCCAGTAAGAGAGGCAAGAGGGAGATTACAGCAGGAGCAGGAGGAGGTATAGGGTCTGCTAAACTGTGGTCTCTGCGGCCAGACTCCCAAATGACCTTGAGGGTGATTTGGGTCTGATGGGGACAAAGGCGTGAACTTAGGGGTGAGACTTGGCTCAGGTGTTTTACCTGATCTGTAGAATCCAGTTCCGGTTATCCAACCTTTTCTAGCTTCCATTCTGTCATTTGTAAATAAGGATGATACGAGTATCTTTACCTTAATGGGTTGTTGTGGCAATTGATTGAATTAGATGTATGTAAAGCACTTAGAATAGCATCTGACACATAACTACATGAGTTAATGAGTTAAATATATTTAAAGCACTTACAACAGCATCGACCCATAAACTATAGATGCTATTCTTACGTTTCTCCTCTTAGAGGTATTGATGGACTCTAACCTACTTGTAGAACCTGAAGTTGTGGAACTGTACAAGGAGCAGATATCACAATGCTTGGATGAACTTCACTCTAAGCACAAAATATTCCTTTTTTTCCATTTTTAAAGTTTACAATATAGTCAAGGGCTTGATGTGCTACTAAATTAAAAGTTCACTAAATAAAAAGTGAACACAGCTCAGCAGGAATATGGGGAAGCACTATGAACAGTAATCAAATGGAAATATGTCACTTTCACTCATCTACCGTAAGTTTCAAAGTAATCACAGATCATTAAAGCTAGAGTAGTATATCATTTGTAACAATGTGTCTGACAAAGATTTAAAACAACAAAATATTGTTTGCACTGGAGCAAACATGATTCCCATGATTATGACTGAATTCCTAATATTTCTTCTTGTGCTGGTGATCTGTGATAGCAAAAAAAAAACCAAAAAAACAAAAAAACAACGGAAAATAGAATTTAATTAATAGGATTTTAACATAGAGTGTGTGTGTTTTTTTTTTTTTTTTTTTTTTGACAGGCAGAGTGGACAGGGAGAGAGAGAGAGACAGAGAGAAAGGTCTTCCTTTGCCGTTGGTTCACCCTCCAATGGCCGCCATGGCCGGTGCGCTGTGGCTGGTGCACCACACTGATCCAAAGGCAGGAGCCAGGTGCTTCTCCTGGTCTCCCATGGGGTGCAGGGCCCAAGCACTTGGGCCAACCTCCACTGCACTCCCGGGCCACAGCAGAGAGCTGGCCTGGAAGAGGGGCAACCGGGGCAGAATCCAGCGCCCCGACCGGGACTAGAACCCGGTGTGCCGGCGCCGCAAGGCGGAGGATTAGCCTATTGAGCTGCGGCGCCGGCCAAATGTTCTTGACTATAAAGTAATTATTCAATCCAATGAGGAATACCTGTGCACTGTTAATACAGGGTTCTTCAAAGGTTCATGGGAAATGTGCATTAGCTCTTAATTCCATTTCCGGCAAACTTGAAAAATTTACTTAGTTTGCATTTGATTTAGAGATGGAGAGAGATAAAGATTGAGAGAGCTGACATCTGCTGGTTCATTCTCTCAATGGGCCCTAGCCAAAGCTAGGAGCCAGGAACTCAATCCAGGTCTCTCATGTGGATGACAGTGACACAAGTACTTAAAGCAACACCTCTGCCTCCCAGGGCCCACATGAGTAGCAAGCTGGAATTGGAGCTGGGAATGGAGCTGAGACTCAATCCCTGGACTATGATATAGCACACGGGCATCTTGACTGCTGGGCCACACCCCATCCCTCCGTGAATTTTTTCTAAAATAAAATTTATTTATTTATTTGAAAGGCACTTTACAGAGAGAAAGACGGAGAGAGAAAGAGAGAGAGAGAAGAGAATATTTCATCCACTGGTTCATGGCCTCAATAGCCTGGAAGCCAGGAGCCAGGAGCTTCTTCCGGGTCTCCCACGTGGGTGCAGGGGCCCAAACACTTGGACCATCTTCTACTGCTTTCCCAGGCCATAGCAGAGAGCTGGATCGGAAGTGCAGCAGCCGGGACTCGAACCATGGGGATGCAAGAGCTTCAGGTGGCGGCTTTACCCATTACGCCACAGCGCCCATCCCCCTCCATGAACTTTTTAAAATATCTTCGTATATATCAATTTATGTTGTGCGTTTTGAAAGTTGTGCTGCTTATTAATAATATATCATCATTCTAAAGTTCTACAAAGATGAGGATTATTTTTTTCTCTAGAATAGAAACGTTTTGTTTTCATTTGAAACATATCCTATTGGAACTACTTTATCTTTATTTTTCTCTTTTCAGTGTTAGATACCATCATGACCAAGCAACTTGCCTTCAACAAAATGCCACTGTCTGTGTTCCCATACTATCCCTCCCTGGGCACAGCCTTGTACGGAAAGGAGAAGCCTCTGATCAAGCTTCCGGCGTCGTTCGGAGAGGCACTGGATCTTCCGTTATGGAAGTTTTTTCAGAAAAACAGACACCTGATGGAGGAGATCAATGACAAGATGAGACATTGCCACTGTGAGCTCACATGGTCCCAACTCGATGGTAAAGTCGTCATCCGGCCTGCGGCCACCTTGGTCCAGCAAGGGAGGTGGAGGATCAAGAACTGGCAGAGAGACGCTTCCATAGAACTCTCTGCCATCAGGATGAAATACAAAGTTACCGCGTTTAACGTGGAGCCGCGAGTGTGGGACGCCATCAGCAATGACTTGGAAGAGGGTAAGATTTTGATTGAGTTTGATCCAGTGACACAAACTGTTACCTTAGCAGGGAAATCGGAGGATGTCCAAAACATTGAGCCACAAATCAAGGGATTAATAGAAACTACCATTCAGAAAATTAAAAGGGAAGAACAAAGCGTGGAGGAGACGTTGGCCGTTTCTCCAGGAGATTATCTTCTCCTGTGTCACAGTGGTGAGCTGGAGCGTGTCCACTCGGGCTGCTCAGAGCTAAGTATGCATTACAGCCTTGTCAACCAGCACTTGAGCTTTACAGGACTCCGCGAAGACGTGTATAAAGCCAAGTGTGAAATCCAGGAAAAAGTTCACTCCATGGTTCATAGAAACATTCAAGTTCCTTCTGAGATCTTGTGGTTTTTGCAACAGGTGGACTATAAAGAATTCTCTGAGTCTCTCTTTGTAGCCCAGAACATTCTTACCATTTATAAGCTCGAGGGGACAACTGTTCTCTTAACCAGCTATTCTTCTGAAGTCCAGTCGGAAGCTGAAAAGCGAATGCTCAGTGCCTTGACTTACAAGTGCCTTGACGTCGAGAACCAGGAAGTCCTCAAAGACAAACAATGGCAAGGGCTCACTACCAAGTTGCACAAGAAACATAACTCCTCCTCCAAAACCGTCATCATCAAGGAGTTCATGATGGAAACCCCAGCCAGGGTCATCATTACAGGCTGTGTGAAAGAAGTAAATGATGTCTACAGCTTGCTTTTGGGCTTCCTGGAAAAACACATGAAAATAGAGAGACTGGTCGAAATAAAGCATTCCTTGGTTATTGACTATATGAAAGCAGAAAAGAAGCAATTCTGGTCCAAATTTAAGAAGGCAAACACACAAGTCATTTTCAAACCCCAGGATAAGAAAAACGGCATTTTGCTAGTTGGCCCGAAAGCCGAAGTGCTGGAGGGGGTGACAGCTTGTCAGCAGTTCCGGGATGCCATCTGTGTTGAAAGCATCCGTATTGATAAGCCAGGAGCCAGACAGTTCTTCCAGGACAAGTCACGGTATTACAAAAGTGAGATCAGACGGTTGTTTAGTTGTTTCATTGAATTGCAAAAGGATGAAGCCAAGGACGGAGGCAGCAAGTGCTACTCCCGGACAGACCTGGCCTCTGGAATCACCCTGATCGTGCAGCAGGGCGACCTGTCGCACTTTCCTGTGGACGTGGTGGTGAACGCCACAAACGAGGACCTGCAGCATTTCGGTGGCCTTGCTGCCGCTCTCTCTAAAGCGGCTGGCCCTGAGCTCCAAGCAGACTGTGACCAGATAGTAAAGAAACTGGGCAAGCTGTCACCTGGCAATGCCACCATCTCCAAGGCAGGGAAGCTGCCCTACCACCACGTCATCCATGCAGTTGGGCCCCGGTGGGAGGCAGGAGAGGACTCAAGGTGTGTGCACCTGTTAAAGAGAGCCGTGAAAGCAAGTCTGCTCTTAGCCGAAAGACATAAATACCAATCCATAGCTCTCCCAGCTATTAGCTCCGGAGTCTTTGGCTTTCCCATAAAACAGTGCACAGAGACCATCGTTTCAGCCATCAAGGAAGACTTCCAATCGAAACGGGCCGGAGGCACCTTGAAGGAGATTTACCTGGTGGATGTCTCTGAGAAGACCGTGGAGGCCTTTGCGGCAGCTGTCAGAGCTCTGCTGACAGATCCGCACCCAGGCCCGGCTTCCCTGCCCAGTCTACCCCCCGTAGTCCAGCCTGAGAAAACATCACAGAAACAGCCCACGCTGGTGGGCCCGGGGGGCCTGAAGCTCCTGATGGTGAGAGGAGATGCGCAGAGTGCCATGGTGAGTGTCCCTGCTTCCAGAGCACCACGGGGTGCTGTGACACCACACTGACAGCCAAAGGAAGACAAGGGTCAAGGGGGGGATCCCACGGCCTCCCTCCCTGCCTTCCAACAGGTTTCCATCCATGCCTGAGCTACTTACCAAGTCCCTAGGCAGGGACTGATTGTAAGAACTGCAGGTGTCCACAATGCCCCTCCTGACAGCGTTCTTGTAGCCTGCTCTCCGTCCTTTCTTAGTGCCCTTACACCTGTCAAATTTTGGCAGATCCGAGGTTGGAGACCTTGGGGGCCAGAGGCTGAGGGACCAGCAGCACCAACCCCAGTAAGGAAATGTGGGGACTGGAGAGGAGAAGTGGATCTCACTGGTGGGGGAGATGAATGCATTTCTAAAAGAGAGTTCACACCCTTTCCAGTAAGGCTCTAACTAATCAGAACACCAGCCATCTTATCGGGGTCTGGATGCCTCCTTGGGAGTCCTGGGGCAGAGGTTGAGGGAGGTGGTAAGTGCTGGGAGTGTTGTGAGAGGGGCAAGGCAGCACCCGTGTGTATTTACCAATCAACAAGCAGACCCCATGTTTCTGAATTGCAACTGATATGACCACAGTTGTGTCTTCCAGTGAGTGGGTGAGTGTTCGCCCCAGCCTTCTGCTGCGGGCCTCGGAGGGGAGGGAGCCTGGGGCACAGAGTGGGGTGACGCCCTCCCCGCCCCTCTCACCTCACCGCTGCTGGGTTCTTTTTCACTGTGCAGTTTTTAAAGAAAGACTTATTAGTGCAGTATACTTGAAGGAGAAGGAGCTTCGCAATTCCACCAACATTTGCATCCAGCCTGAATGCTTTGTTCGAAAGGCCAAAGTCCTAAATCCCCAGCACAGGGTGTCACTTGTCCTCATTCTCTTCAAAGAAAGCACAGTTGGATGTGATTTACATTGTATTAGATGAAAGGAATTAGATTTTGTAAAGCTGCCGAATGTTTTGCTTTGAATGGTTTCACCGGGAAAAGTATCCCTGAGGATCGCTCCAGTGTGCAAGGACATATGGTAAAAGGTGACGCAGCTGAGACTGTTTTAACTTGAATTTATTCCCTGTTTTAGCAATTCCTACAGCACAACTATCATGAGAAAGGTGAAAATTGTTTAATAGTCACAATCATTCTCCTTTATGTTTAAGCAGTTTTATTTATTTAATTTTTTTGGCAGGTAGAGTTATAGACAGTGAGAGAGAGAGACAGAGAGAAAGGTCTTCCTTCCGTTGGTTCACCTCCCAAATGGCCACTACGGCCGGCGCTGCGAAGGAACCAGGTGCTTCCTCCTGGTCTCCTATGCAGGTGCAGGGGCCCAAGCACTTGAGCCATCCTCCTCTGCCCCCCCGGGCCACAGCAGAGAGCTGGACTGGAAGAGGGGCAAGCGGGACTAGAACCCGGCGCCCACGTGGGATGCCGGCGCCGCAGACGGAGGATTAACCAACTGAGCCACAGCACCGGCCCTAAGCAGCTTTATTGAGATGGATTCATATGCCACACCCACTACGATGTCCAATTCAGTGGCTTTTCATGTATTCACAGAGGTGTGCAACCAGCACCACCATCTACTTCTGGAACATTTTTGTTACTCCAAAAAGAAGCCCAGGGCCCACTAGTAGTCACCCCACGCCCTAGCCACTAATCTACTTTCCGCTTCTGTAGATTCCACCTGCACATAAGCAGGCTTGTACAATTTACAGCCTTCCGACTGGCTTCCTGCACGTCTCAGGCTGTTCTCTAGGTTCATCCAGGCTGTAGCATGTATCAGAACGTCAGTCCTTTGCATGGCTGAACAATAATCCGTCGTACGGATTTACCACATTCTGTTCATCCATTTCTCTGTAGACGAACATTTGGTGTGATTTCACTCTGACCATAAAGGAGTTTTGCTGCTACGAGCATTTGTAAAGAACTTTCTGTATGAGCATATGTTTTCAGTTCTTTAGGAGTGGAATAGCTGAGTCAGAAAGGTAATCTGTGTTTGGCCGTTTGAGGAAATGCTAGACTGGTTCCCAAAACGGCTGCACTGTTTTATGTTCCTGTCCAGCAATGTTGAGAGGTCCAGTTTCTCCACATCCTTGCCAGTATTTGCTATTATCTTTTTGATAACAGCCACCCTAATGAGTGTGAAAGTGGTACCTCCCTGGGATTTTTGAGTTGAATCTCTGGTGACTAATGATATTGAGCATCTTTTCATGTGCTTTTGGCCATTTGTATGTCTTCTTTGGAGAAATGTCCCTTTAGAACTTTTGCCCATTTTTAATTTTACGTGATGGTCAAGGCTTAATCCTCTGCTAAATAAAGAATTCAACAAACAGTAAAAAGACCATAGTTTGGCAGGAATATAGGCAAGGGCTAAAAACAATAATCAAATGAAGAGATGTCAGTTTCACTCATATATAGTAAATTTTTAAAATAGTCACAGATCATTAAAACTATAGTAGTATATCATTTTTAAAAAGATTTATCTGTTGGCCGGTGCCGCGGCTCACTAGGCTAATCCTCCGCCTGCAGTGCCGGTACCCCGGGTTCTAGTCCCAGTCAGGGCGCTGGATTCTGTTCCAGTTGCTCCTCTTCCAGTCCAGCTCTCTGCTGTGGCCCAAGTGCTTGGGCCCTGCACCCACATGGGAGACCGGGAGAAGCACCTGGCTCCTGGTTTCAGATCAGCGCGGTGCGCTGGCCGCAGCGGCCATTGGAGGGTGAACCAACGGAAGGAAGACCTTTCTCTCTGTCTGTCTCTCTCTCTCACTGTCTAACTCTGCCTGTAAAAAAAAAACAAAATAAAAACAAAAACAGATTTATTTATTTGTTTGAAAGTTACAGTGAGAGAGAGAGAGAAACCTTCCATCTGTTGGTTCACTCCCCAAGTGTCTGCAATGGCCAGGGCTGGCCAGGTGGAAGCCAGGTGCCACGGGTTTCTTCTGGGTCTCCTGCATTCGTAGCAGGAGCCCGAGCACTTGGGCCATCGTCCACTGCTTTCCCAGGCCATTAGTTGGGAGCTGGATTGGAAGTGGAACGGCCGGGACACAAACCAGCACCCATATAGGATGCCAGTGTTGTAGGGGGTGGCTTTACCTGCTATGCCACAACACCAGCCCTAATAGTGGTACATCATCCTTAACAATTTGTTTGACAAAGATTTAAAACAAAGGTCAACAAAACACTGTATTTGTAGCAAAACTGGCACACACACTTTGCCTACTGTTAAATTGAATTATGTGTCTTGTTTTATTATTGAGTTTTAGATGTTGCATACAGATCCCTTATCAGAAATGTGATTTGCAAATATTTTCTCCTATTCTGTGGGCTATCTTCCTTTTTTGTTTTAGTTGTTACTTTGATTAAAATACTTTTTTGTTTTAAATTAAAATACTTGGAAGATTCAAAACAGATGTCTACTTCCAGTATGCTTAAGTAATAATTACAAGAATCATAGTTAATGTTGATTGCGTGTTATGACGTGCGTCTTTTCATTCAGTGCCACGAATCGATTCTAGGATTCTTCTTTTCACCTCACAGCTGACAGAATGGGCTTTAGAGGGGTCAGGTCTTTTGCCGAGCAAGTGGAAGAGCCAGTATTAGAACTTGTCTGGGCTCTTAACCGCTGCACTAGTTCAGAACATCGCGCATAATTTTGTTTCCCACCTTAATAAACCCAAACCTCTGTGACCCAGAGTCAGGAATCAGCACAAGGTCTGTCGCTCTGGCCGCTTTGCCGCTCAACGTGGAGACACTCCTTCTGTTCCTTCCGCCACCACGGAGCTGCCACGCGGCTCTCCTCACTGCAACACTGCCTGCAGGGCACTCGTGAGAAATATCCCGTAGAGCATCCCCTCTCCTCTCTTCTCTTGTCCTCTCCCGTCTAACCTGGTTAACCTGCTCACATTCGCTCTGGTGAAAGACTGCCTGGCTCTCGCTGTTTGGGAGGAAGTCCAGGTGGTTTGGCACTGGAGGCCAGACCCCAACAGCCTGTCTCCTGTGCCCCATGTCTTAGCTGGCTCGCGTCGGTGTGCTGTAGACCCTCTTGGTCTGGCCACACGGACCTACTCACAGCTCGTCATGCGCATGCGTGTGTCCTGCGTCCCGGTTCCTCTGCCTGCTGCACCTGTTCCCAGTTCTCAGACGCACACGGTCCATGGTGTCCTCACCGCCCCCGCAGGGCTGACCTCTGGATGCCTTCTTTGATCGCACGGCATTCGTGTGTCTTTGTGGCAGCTTTCATTTGCCCTGGCCTGTTACTTAACTTGGTGTTTGATAGCAGCGTGTCTTGGATGGTAGTTCAGTTTCTAACAACTTAATCTTCCTTGTCCCCTCTTGTGCCAAACCCAGTGGCTTCAAATGTAGTAATCGTTCATGAGTGGTTTTTTTGTTTGTTAGAATGTGAAACATGTCTTTGGTTTTGTCTTTCAGACGGACGTTGTCGTCAACTCCATTCCCTCGGATCTTTCCCTTGATAAAGGGCCCCTTTCTCGGGCCCTCTTGGAAAAGGCAGGGCCACAGCTCCAGCAGGAACTGGACACGACTGGACAAGGGTTGGCTGTCAGTGTGGGCACAGTTGTTCAAACCAAGGGTTACAATCTGCACTGCTCCCATGTGCTGCACGTGGTAGCTCCCAACTGGAGTAATGGCGACACATCTTCATGCCAGGTAGGGGCTGTTGGGAAATTCTCCAGGAAACTGGGGAGCCCTTTGGACTCTCCTTTTCGGATAATGTAGGTCAGGCCCTGCCTGTTTCTATTCTGTAATGATGTCACATTTTTGCCAGGCTCCGTCACTCTGGCCATCTCTTTCACCTGTAGCTGACTTCTCCTGAGGACTGATTAACAACACAAATTGATGGTAGTGCCCAGTAATTTCAGGGAGGCCAGGGAAGGGCTGGAGAGTGTGAGGATTTCTCCTTAGTGAGGAGAGCGAGGCAAGGGTGTGGTGAGTGGAAGAGAATGGAGGACGAGACCAGTGCTTGTCTTCTTCCGTGTTGCACGGCCTTCTCATTCCACCACACTGCCGTATTCTTCTGTCTTCCTCTGATGGTCCTTAATGTCTGCTGAAAGCAAAAAAGGGGGCTGGCGTGGTAGCACAAAGGATTAAGCCGCCTCCTGTGACACTGGCATCCCATGTGGGCACCAGTTCATGTCCTGGCTGCTCCACTTTTCCAATCCAGCTCCCTGCTAATGTACCTAGGAAAGCAGTGGAAGATGGCCCACATGTTTGGGTCCCTGTGCCCACATGGGAGACCTGGAAGAAGCTCCTGGCTTCCACCTGGCCCAGGCCTAGCTTTTACAGCCATTTGGGGAGTGAACCTGTGGATAGAAGATCTCTTTCTCTCTCTCTCTCACTGTCTTTCTGTCTCTCCCTGCCCTTCTCTCTCTGTAACTTTGACTTTTGAATAAGTAAATAAATCTTTTTTAAAAAAGAAAGCAAAACGGAGGGACAGAGGTTAGACCAAAGTTGCTAAATGCTTGTTCTTTCTGTTCTGATTCCCATTTCTAGGCAAGATGCTTAAGATGCTTAAGAATGTGCTTTGTGCTTTTCAGGTCATGGAAAACATAATCAGAAACTGTTTGACGATCACTGAGGGCTTGTCACTCAAAACAATTGCATTTCCTGCAATAGGAACAGGAACCTTGGGGTTCCCTAAAACGGTGTTTGCCGAATTAATCATCTCAGAAGTGCTCAAATTTAGTGCCAACAATCAACTGAAGACTTTACAAGAGGTTCACTTCCTGCTGCACCCAAAGGATCATGAAAATATCCAGGTGCAGCCTCATTCATTTCTACTTACTCTGAGAACTGAGAACCAGTGCTCTCGAATGTCTGGTCGGTCTGCAAGAACGTGTCTTTCCTGTGTTTCCCAGGCAGGAAAGCAGGGAGTAGCGTAGATTAGGAGAGCTGACAAATTTCAAGAAATGTTACAGATGGAAGAAGACAAATAGCTTCTGTAGGAACATTTCAAACATACAGGGCACAGAGGTAGACACAATCGCATAATGAACACCCTGGGTGCCTCGCTCGGCTTCAACAGTTATCCAAGGCCAGTGATTTGGTCTTCACCTGCATTCGTTTCCCTTCCTCTCCTATTGCTTTGAAGCAAGTCCCAGACATATCATTTTTTCCATAAACAATTCAGTATTTGTTTTAAAGCAATGAGGATTCTTTTAAAAAAATTAACATAGCCAGAATACTATATCACACCTAAAATAAGTTAACAATAGTTCTTTGTTTTGTCAGTTATTGTGTCAATGTTCATATTCCCAACTATTTCATACACGTTTTTACAGCATTGTATTGGAATCACATACAAAGCAGATGACATGTCCCTTAAGCTTCTTTCAAACTATAGGATTCCTTTCCATACGGAGCTAGAAATTTTATCGTAATAAACAGGCACAGTGTGGCCCTATCTGTAGGAAAATGTCCGGGTGGCATACAAGTGAAAGGTGGTTAGAATGACTCAGCACATCTCCATGCATGTAGGAGAGTTGGGGCCAGAAATAACAGCCCCATCTTCCGTCACAGAGCCATCAACCAGCTCCCGTTGACTAGAACGTCAGCTGTGGGTGAGCCCCTGCACTTGGCACTGTGGGACAACCAGAGGGTTATAAGCCATTATCCTGCCCTCCGAGTCGTTACAATCTTGTAGAGTTTGTGACAATAAATATTTGAAAAATTCAATGATATTGCAAGAATTTAACAGATCAGGGCTGGGCACCTAAGAGATGTCCACAGCTCATTGGGCCATCTGAATTTTTAGGTTACAATTTGTCTTTTTCTGGATCTGGACAAATTAGTTCCTTGGGAGCAAGCAAATCTAATCTAAGTTTTAATCAGTCAAGCCACCTGAGTAAAGTATATGCATTTACTTGGCCTGTATGATACTGTTACTTCTACTCAGTGAAAGATGTTTTCCTTATTTCCCTACGACTTGCACCATTCGAGGTGATGTGGATCATGGAGCAGGGTATGTAGCACACACTTTCATAATTACTTTGGGAGCTAAGATCTGTACACAAAGAGTAAACATGGCTAGAGGCATGCAATTTGTAGCATCTTTTGAATGAATGGCTGAATGGATAAGGGGCGTGAGACTTGTGACAGAGACCTGAACCTTCCATCTCACTACTTCTGTGCCACCCCAGCCTTCATTCTCTTTCCTAAAGACAGCGTACTCTACAGGTATTCTGCAAAAAAGGATTAGTCTTTGTAGACACCATGCCATTTGAAATACTGTTGATTCTCCAGACATGGCTGTCATGTTTCTCTCTTAAGACTTTTAAAGGCATTCAAACCTTGATACTTGTTCACGATGATCAGCAAAACTTCATGAGATATGTGTAGGTAGAGCCTGTAACAGAGGTTGCAAAAACACTGTGACTTTAGATGTGCTTTATTTGGAAAAAAAATCCAAATTAACTACTAACATTAGAACATTAGGAATTTCACATCAAACTCCAGATGTCCACTGTGACCTGAAAACTCAAGTTCTGGCTCATTGGAGGTGGCTTCCCACTTGAAACTGTTGGCGGTGGCTGAGCGGCAGGTGCTCTCTTCCTCAGCCCACCTTGCCTGCCTGGCTCCTGGCGGCTTGTTGGGTCTGAGACTGCCCCTGCCCCTTGTCTATCGTTGTATCAGTCTTTAGCCAGGATGATTTTTCCCAGCAAAATTCTCTGTTGCTTGTTTACAAGGAAGAAGAAAGTGATGATTTTAGAGTGAGACTACCCAGCAGAAAAATGAAATTCAGAGGCTCACTAACACTCAAATCCATACACCAGCCTCTTGGATTTTTAAAACCTGTTTGATTTTTTTTCTCTGCTATGAATAGCACTGTAATAAATATGCTTGTGTTTCTATCTTTGTCTTGCTAATCTTAATAGGACATATTTGTAGACACAAAATTACATGTATTGTTTTTATAATTTTAAAATCTATTGAAGAATACTGCTTGAGAACTGTTTTCTCCTAAATGTGTGTATGTATGTAGAATAAAAGATCTTGATGATCCAAAGTCATCTATTTGCTGAGGAGTGTAATGATTAAAACTGTGTTCCTCTTTCTAGGCATTTTCAGATGAATTTAGCCGAAGAGCTAATGGAAATCCCATCAGTGACAGTTTTCCCAAGTCTGAAGATAAACAAGGTTCTGTAAGACTTTTAAGTTGAGAAATGATTTTTAGTTGCTAAGTAACCGTTCAGTGACGGGTTAAAGATGGTAGTGATGATTTTTCCTTAAAAAAAAAAAAAGAGGAGTAAGATTCTCAATTGTGTGGCCTACACCTGTGCATACAAAAGTCTGGCCGTGGGTATATGATCTGGAGCAGAAGAGAAGGCAGGCCAAGTTATATAAGGCACACAATAGGTTTTTAAAGTAGTGACATAACTGATATTTCTAAGGATGATAGACTTGTAGTTTCCAAAATAGATATGCTTAGAGAGACACTACCAACCAAATGCTTCTCCTCTGTCAAATCTGTTGCTGCTAAATGTGAGTTTATCCTGTTTGGGGTTCACTGGGGCTTCTGGAATTTCAAAATGTATGCTTCTACCACATGTGAGATTTTTCTGCTCTTTTTCTTCCCTTTATTTTTTTCCTTTTTCGCCCTGGTCTCTTTCTTGGCTGCTTCTCGTAGCTCACTACCGTGAGTGAGCTCTGGATGGTGTCCCGCAGCTCCCCCCGCAGCTGCTCTCCCTCCATCCTCAAGCTTTGTCCTCTCTGTTCTGAGATAGGGTCATTTTAATGCTCTGTCTTGACGTTCAGCGATTCTTTCCTGTGTCCATTATGCTTTTGAGCCCATCCTCCCAGAGAATTTTTTATTTTAGACATTGCATTTCCAAATTCTAGAACATCCTTTTTTTTTTTTTCTGTCATTCTTACTGCTCTGCAGAGAGTTTCTATTTTCCCATTCATTCCACATCTTCCCGTTCATTCAACTGTGTTTACTTTTACCTCATGGAGCATAGTTATGATAGGTACTTCCAAGCTTTTTGGCAAGTGCCCAACATCTGGATCGTTTTTATCTTTGAGATGGTCACATTTCTCTCTTTTTTTTTTTTTTTTTTGTTATGACAAGCAAATTTGGAATATGGCTGGACATTTTGAAAAATGCGTTGTGAGCCCAGGGTCCTGTTAAAATCCTGTGGAAAATGGTGCTTGTTCTCTTTGCTTGTAGCAGGCAGCCAGTTGGCAAAGTTCATTTTCTAAGTTCTGTCTCCCCTGTGTGGGCAGTGGTTCTGACATCAGTTCAGTTCTCAGTCTTTGCTATGCTGCTGCCTTGGGGCTGCCCCCCATACGTGCAGCTCTGGCATGAGCTCAGGGCCTGTTGCAGCTCATGTACAGAATTAGGGGTGCCCCTCTCCAGCTGTCGTCTCCCTAAGACTCTCCTCCTCCCACCTATGGCTTCCAGAGCCCATTTTCCAGGTCCTCTGGCCAGAAAGTGTTCTCCCAGAGTTCAGGGTGTCTGTTGTGGTGCCTGAAAGTTTCACATCACCAGGAAGGCAAAATAACAGGCATGGTCCCTGCAAGCACACACGGACCTTTCTGTCTACAGGGGCCGGATTCGTCTGGTCTGAAACATAGACCATCTCTTGGCCAGCGCCACTGCTTACTTGGCTAATCCTCCGCCTGCAGCACCGGCACCCCGGGTTCTAGTCCTAGTCGGGGCGCCGAATTCTGTCCTGGTTGCTCCTCTTCCAGTCTAGCTCTCTGCTGTGGCCCGGGAGGGCAGTGGAGGATGGCCCAGGTGCTTGGGCAGCGTGCCAGCCGTGGTGGCCATTTGGGGGGTGAACCAGTGGGAAAAGGAAGACCTTTCTCTTTCTTTCTCTCTCTCTCTCACTGTCTCACTCTGCCTGTCAAAAAAAAAAAAAAGAAAGAAAGAAAGAAAGAAAGAAAGAAAGAAAGAAAGAAAGAAAGAAAGAAAAAAGAAAAGAAACACAGACCATCTCTTAGAGGTTTAGTTCCCCTGTGGTGTCAATGTGGCTTCTGTAAGGGCAATGGCATGGCTTGAAAAAAAATGTGGAGGAGCGAGCATTGTGGCACAGTGCATTAGGCTGCTGCTTGTGACACCAGCATCCCGTGTGAGAATGCGGGTTCAGGTCCTGGCTGCGCCACCCCTCATCCAGCAGAGTGGGAAATTGCCTCCATACAGGTTGCTTCTTCAATTTTGATTTCCTTCTCTAGTTGCTTACTTTTCAGTTCTCAGGTCATGGCTTTTTGAGTTTGTCCCACATTTTTTATTTTTTTAGATTTATTTAATTGAAAGGCAGAGAGAGAGAGAGAGCGAGAGAGACTGACTCTTCCATTCACTGATTCACTCCCCAAATGGGCATAACAACTGGGCCTGGGCCAGGCTGAAGACAGGAGTCAGTAGCTTCTTCTGAGTCTCCCATGTGGATGGCAAGGGCCCAAGAGCTTGGGCCATCTTGCACTGCTTTCCCAGGCACATTAGCAAGGAGCTGGATCAGAAGTGGAGCAACCAGGTCAGAAACCAGTGCCCACATGGGGTGCTGGCACTGCAGGTGGCAGCTTAACCAGCTGCATCACAGCGCTGGCCCCATTCCAAGTTTTTAGTTATAGTCATGGGGAAATAGGCTCTAGTGGGCTAATTCCACTTTGGCCAGCACAGAGGCTATGTTAGATATGTAGTAAATTGTCTAATCCTTTTTCTCAGTGGAGCTCGGGGTCAGGGACAGGTTAAAGGTTAGAGGTGACAGAGAGAGGAAAGAAATTGGCAAGGCGCGTGTGTGAGCAGCATGACACCTGAGGCGTTCTTGGTGCTGCTGACTTGATGATGGACTTTTGCTTTTCAGGTGTGTATGGGACTGTGTCTAGCCCTGATTTAGGAGTATATGAAATGAAGATTGGCCCCATTATTTTCCAAGTGGCCTCTGGAGACATCACCAAAGAAGCAGCAGATGTGATTGTAAATTCAACATCAAATACATTTAATCTCAAAGCAGGTACTCCACTTGGATAATGCTGACTAGTTCGATAATTAACACGGTACAGCCTGTGAAGGAGGGTTTCTATGGCCTAATTTTTTTAAATAACTTTGGCTTTTTTAATATGAATTAATCATTTAAAATTATTATTTTGATAGAGTTTCTTATAACCGGCAAACAGTTATTTTATGAAATTTTCTTCTTTGTTATCAGCAGTACCCAAGTTATAGGATTTCTTTCATGATAGGAAACACATTGAGATAATGAGATGAACTTTCTGATCCAAATGCATTTTGCTTATTTTTATTCATTTTCATTTACCATCTTGATTTTCTCCTGTAGGGGTCTCCAAAGCAATTTTAAACTGTGCAGGGAAAAATGTGGAAATGGAATGTTCCCTCCAAGGTAATCATGACGCTACCTTTTGGTTCTAAATTGTAAGCAGAAAACTAAGTATGAAAGGCTGTGTTGAGACTGTGGAAGGCTTGGCTGGGGAAACAGCTCATTCATCTTAACATCATAGATTTTGCTAAAGAATTCCAATTATAGAGAATTAGACGTGAAACATAATCTCACAGTAGAAAAGAGAAGTTAAGCCATAAAATTTCATCAACGAATAGTGTTTGTTTTTCACTTTGTATTCTAAACAAAGAGTGGGTTCCACATCTAACTTTGCCTTTTTTTGTCTGCATTTTCCAGCTCAACAAACACAAAGTAATTATATAGTTACTCAAGGTGGGCTACTGAGGTGCAAGAATATTATTCATGTCATTGGCGGAAAAAATGTCAAGAAATCCGTTTTCTGCGTTTTGCAAGAATGTGAAAAAAGGAATTATTCGTCCATTTGCCTCCCAGCCATTGGGACAGGTTTGTAGCTTCTGGCGGCCCAGGCTAAAACCCAGGGCATCTACTGTCTCTTAGATGTGGTGCTGAGTGCTACTAAGGGGTACGGCAGTTCACCTAGGCATAGACAGCTTCCTCATCCCAAGCAGCCCCCGAGGGAATGAGCAAGCCCTGTGGATGATAGAGAAAAAAAGGAAGGAAATGGAAGCGCGTATTGGGGTACTAGAGAGGTGGAAGAAGGGAGAGTAGGGTAGGAGCAGAGAAAGGAAGGGATGGAGGGAAAGCCATGCCTCCCTCTCTTTCGCCAGTTCCTCTCTTTTCACTTCGCTGCGTGCCCTCTATTACATAGTCCCTAACCTTTCTACTCTGTCTCCTCTTCGTGGGGAACATCAGCGCATCAACTTCCGCCTTCTCCTTGCTGATGCCCAGGTGAGCATTTCCAGCTTCAAGTCAACAGTAACAGGTGGCTGTGGCCGTTGGCCTTAGGGCATCTCGATGTGGAAACCGCTTTACCCAGTGGGTCAGAAACTCAGCTCTTCAAAACGTTTCTGATTGTCTTCAGACTTCGTAATGGTCATGTGACCCTTCATTTCTAAGAGGCTGCTTAGGCTTTGTCATTAGTTAGGCGATGCTGTTTGAGTTCTTTCCCCAGGAATCAGAGTCATGGGAATTGAGAATTTCCGCCAGTCCCCCGTTAGAGAGCTGCTTGGGGGAAGCATCCGCTCTCAGGCTACAAGTGGGATGGAGCTGACTGGTCCCAGTGAGAGAACACTCAGCACTGGGTCCGTGATTTGGTTGCTCAGGAATCTAAGTCTGAGAGTCTTCGATGGGCATTCTAGGCTTTCCAAAAGCTTAACCTTAATAAACTTGACCATTCCTGTCACTTTCTAGGCTTTGTCTCATATTCTGACCACTATCTGTCTGTAGTTCTCTGCTGTTCCTTATAGTGTGCCTAGATGTAATTCTACGTCAACTTTACTTATTTTCTCTCTCAACAAGTATAAGTTATGATCCCAGTGTATTTTCATCCCCCTTATGTTATCATGCATTTCTAGCTGATTAGGCAGCATGTCATCTGTCTATATCTACCTATCATCTATTGTCTATCTAATCTTTTATGGACACCCACCAATGACTCCCCGGTCTCTGTCTCCATTTGTTTCTTCCTCTGAGCTCTAGTTTTATGGCCCACCTGACATTAATTTGGGCCAAGAAAGCAGACACCCAGGGGTGGCACAGACCTTCCCAAGGGAGTTCCTGGATGGAGTCAAAAGAAGAAACAGAAAACAGTTTTAGTTTTTTAGATATGTACTTATAGGCCAGCGCCATGGCTCAACAGGCTAATCCTCCGCCTAGCAGTGCCGGCACACCAGGTTCTAGTCCCTGTCGGGGTGCCGGATTCTGTCCCGGTTGCCCCTCTTCCAGGCCAGCTCTCTGCTATGGCCCGGGAAGGCAGTAGAGGATGGCCCAAGTGCTTGGGCCCTGCACCCCATGGGAGACCAGGAGAAGCACCTGGCTCCTGGCTTCGGATCAGCGTGGTGCGCTGGCCGCAGTGCACCGGCCGCGGCGGCCATTGGAGGGTGAACCAACGGCAAAAGGAAGACCTTTCTCTCTGTCTCTCTCTTTCACTGTCCACTCTGTCAAAAAAAAAAAAAAAAGATAGGTACTTATGTTTGAATATTTGTGAATTACTGCAAACCTGCTATTTCTTCCACAGACCTGGTTGCATTGCTGTGTGCACAACTAAGTCATGATTAGTAGGCTCTCGTTGCTTGCCCTCTTTACCCATCTTTGGCACCACCTGAGCTGGTGGTTAGACTAGCAGATGGGGGAACTTCCTTCCTTAGCAGTATTTATGAGTTGAATTGTGAGTGTCATCATGTAGCATCAGGCCAATCATATTCAAGTTCAGTGCAAACTCCAAACTCCCAGTCATTGTCCTCCTTGTTCTCCAAACTGGCCCTTCCTCTGACATCCCCAACCAAGTGAGAAGCACCACTCTCCATTTGGAATCCTGGACTCTACCCTGTCACTACTCTACCACTCCTCTGTTCATTGGCTTATTATTTCTTTTGATTAAATGTTCAATGAGTAACTGCATGTGACAGGCACTTGGCTTAGTCACAGGAGATAGAACAATGACTAAGAAAAGGGTCCAGGGTCCAGCACTGTGGTGCGTTGGGGTAAGCCACTGCCTGTGATGCCAGCATCTCATATGAGTGTCAGTTCAAGTCCTGGCTATTAATTTCCGATCCAGCTCCCTGCTAATGCACCTGGAAATGCAGAGGGTGATGGCTCGAGTACTAGGATCTCTGCACCCACATGGGAGACCAAGATGGAGTTCCAGGGTCCTGGTTTCAACTTGGCCTAGCCTGGGGCCATTGCAGGCATTTGGGGAGTGAATCAGTGGATTGAAGCTTTCTTTTTCTCTCTCCCTTTGACTTGTACCTTCTCTGTGTGACTCTGCTTTTCAAATACATAAAACAAATCTTCAAAGAAAAGAAAAGGATCCTGTTCACAATGAGCACCTAACCTAGCAGGAGAGAGAAGCACATAAGTGAACAATACAACATGACCCACGATATGGCGAAGGTGTGGAGGCGGCCATGGAGGGGACTGGCAGGACCAAGGCTAAGCCAGTTGTCACTAGGTCCTCCTGGCTGTCCTTCCTAAATATCTGCTCAATCTCCACACTCCACTCTTCATTGTGGCCTCCTCTCCTCCCTTTGTTGATCTCTTGTCTTTTCCCTAACTTGTTATTATAGCCTCATAACTAGCCCTCTCCCCACTCTAGGGGTCTGTTTCCCTGTACCCTCCAGGCTGAACAATTCTATCTGGCATAGCCATTCCCTCAGTTCCCTGTAGTTCACTTATTGAACACGTTTTCATCTCCACATGAGCACATGTGTGTGTCCTGTAAGTGCCTCGCCAACTACCTAGACGGTGAAGGGACACGGTAGATGTTTATTAAGAGTAAATGAACATACCTGAGTGTTTCTGTTTAAGCTCTTCCAAATACTATGGGAAATCACAGCTTTGCCAATGATAATGGCCCACTTCCCTTGATGATCGAATTTTAAAAGCTGAACAAACCCTCGTGGCTAATTTCACATGGGGTTTGTCTGCACCTCATAGTTGTCTACCGGGCTGAGTCATTCCCTGTAATAGTGGACACCATCAACGGCGACAGTCCAGGCAGGCTCACTGTCTGTCGTATGAGCTTGGTCAGGGAATTTTACACTGCTTGCTGTGTCATTGTGCCCGCTGCCATTCATATGGGCTCCTTCCATGGCTGCAAAGGGACTTTTCGTGATCTTACCTAGGCAGTGGCTTTCATGGCTTGAGAAACAGGAGACAGAGCATGCTGTAGACAGGAAAGGATCTGCTCAGTGGCTCCCTTGAGCCTTGCTGGACAGCTGCAATCTCATGGAATGTGGGAGGAGGGACTTCCTGGAGGCTCACGGATAGCCGTGTGTGAAGAATTGTCGAGACAACACGTTGCTCTGGGTGTCTTACAGATTTGGCTTAGTTTCCATCAGGTCCCCAAAGATGTCTGGGAGTGTAAGGATGCATGAGTAAAATCGAGAGGTTATGGAGCCAGAAGAAAAATGTTGTTCTGTTGACGGAGCATGTTGTTTGAATGTGTATTAGTGTCTTAGTCTATTTTGTGTTGCTCTTGATGAATACTTGCTGCTGGGTAATGTTTAAAGAAAATAGGTTTATTTAGCTCACAGTCTGGAGGTCCAAGAGCATAGTGCTGGTACCTGGCCTGGGCTCCCTGGCAGAGTCATCTCGTGGCAGACAGGGTGGGCATTTGGCCTAGCAGCTAAGATGCCGGTGAAGATGCCTGTATCCCATAGACAAGTGCCTGGGTTTGATACCCGGCTCCAGCTCCTGGCTCCCTCTTCTTGCTAGTGCAGACCCTGGTAGACACGGTTATGGCTCAAATGATTGGGTTTCTGCCACCTATGTGAGAAACCTGGATTGCGTTCCTGGCTCCTGCTGCAGTGTCGGCCTAAGGCTGGCCGTTGCAGGCATTTGGGAGTGAATCAGTGGATGGGCCTCCCTCTGTTTTATCTGTCTTTATCTCTGTGTCTCTCTGCCTCTAAAATGGGGGGAAAATGGAGGCAAAGAGAAGGAGAGGGGGAAGCAGGCATGCACAGCCTTGCTATGTAACAACCTGCTCTAGCATAAGGAATCTAGACCCTGAAGACCCAACTCACCCCATGAGGCAGGTATTAATCTCCCCTAAGAGTGGTGCCCCCATCACTTAATTACCTTCTATTAGACTCCACCTCTTAAAGGTTCTACCACCTTTCAGCAGTGTTACATTAAGGACTAAGCCTCCAGCACACAAACCTTTGGAGGACAAACCACATCCAACCTGTAACAGGTAGTACCTTTTACTTTTTTAAGATCTGTTGAGGGTGCCAGTGAGCCAAGAAGCAAAGTTACCTGTGCTTCAGGAGGGGAGCTGCCTGTGTTACAGGGACATGGTGAACGGAGATCAGATGAATGGAGCAGACGTGAATGTCAGGTGCCAGAAGTTAGGTTTCCGGGTCCTTTGCTGATTGCTGGGCTGTTGGGTTCCTGACAGCCTGGAACAAAAACTCCCCACGCCATCGAGGGCTTCAAAAGTGCTTGCTGATACAGTGTTGGAAAAGTATTTTATTTTTTATTTATTTATTTTATTAGATTTGAAAGGCAGAGACAGAGATAACTCCCCTCCCCCCATCCACTGATTCACTCTCCCAAATGCCCACAGCAGTCAGGGCCAGGAGCTGGAACTCAAGTAAGGTCTCCCACCCACGTGGCAGGGATCCACCTCCTTCAGCCATCACCCGCTGCTCCTCAGGGTGCATAGCAGCTGCCAGAAGCAGGGTTCTCGGGGATGAAACAGCTGGGGTGAGGGTAGAGGGGACGTTCCTTCTGTGAGAATTTGCATCCTTAATTTATGACTTAGCTTTTCCAGTTGTGTCTGTTTTTCCCTCTCCAGTCATTTTTATTATTTGCTTGTCCAGGAAATGCCCAAAAAGACCCAAATAAAGTTGCTGAAGACATCATCAGTGCTGTTGAAGACTTTGTTCAGAAAGGACTTGTCCAGTCCGTGCAGAAAGTGAAAGTTGTTATCCTTCTGCCCCAAATACTGAACGTGTTTTACGACAACATGAGAAAGAGGGAAGGGTCCCAGGCTTCTGCCCAACCAACTATGATGTCCAAGCTTGCGGGTGAGTTGTTCGTTTTCATGCAATGCCTACTCCTCCTAATTCCGATGGGACTAGTGCAGGGTAAACATCTACTCTTCCTCTTCCTTTTAGAACTCTTTGGCTTTTCAAAGCAACCTTCCAAGCCGAAGAAACCTTTGGTTTTGGAAAGGAAAATAGATTCAGCCAATTTTCAGGTGTGTGGTGAAAATTTACAAAATGTGAAAAGTGCTATTTCCTGGATTCAGGATTTGATTGAAAAGGAACAGTGCCCTTATACCAGTGAAGACGAGTGCATCAGAGACTTTGATGAAAAGGAGTATGAAGAACTGAATGAGCTGCAGAAGAAGTTAAATATCACTATTTCCCTGGACCGTAAGAAACCTGTGATCAAGGTGCTGGGGATAAGCAGAGATGTGATGCAGGCTAGAGATGAAATTGAGGAAATGTTCAAGAGAGTCAGGGCAACCAAAGAACAGAGCGACCGGGCAGATTACCTAAGTGGATTCATAGAATGGCAATATAGTCACCAAAACACTTTTTGTTGTTTCGACAAAATAACCAATCTGCAACTGGAGGATGCAAAGAAAGAACAGAAAAGACAAGTTGTTGTGAAAATTAATAATCGGGACTACACAGTGGACTTGGAGACACTCACTGCTGTGAGTGCGAATGGACACGCAGTAACTATTCAGCGCCTCAGAAAGGCGGAAGGTGAGTTAAGCTCTCATGCTGGTTTGGGCTTAACCCTAGTTCATCAACATTGCAGGTAGATAGAATTCAAGTAATCCAAAGGGAATAGACTAGAAAACGTGGTCTCCGAGTCTGAGGAGCCCGCAGTGGGACTGGGGAAACACGGGGCGGGTGTGCCCGACAGTCCAAGCCTGACGCCCAACCCCGCGTGTGTTTCCGGGGCCTCCCGGAGGGGAGCCAGGGCTGCTGGGGAGGTAATGGCTCCATCAGTCAGGGAAGGGAAAGCCACATGCTTGAAAGAAAAGTGGATCAAGGTTTTCTAGAACAAAAGGGCCAAGGGGAAGAAACAGAGGGGACATCCTGGTCCGAGCGTGGGCCTGGCTGTGTGTGACCAGTGACCCGGACTGGGAGCCTGGAGGAACTTGTCCACTCTGCATCATGCAGAAGCTGCCTTGGTGTCCACTGACAGGGGCTGCCCACCAGGAAGGAGGGGGATGCCTGTCTCGGGCAGAGAGAGCCCCTCCAGCCTGTGCACCTGTGCACCCCATGCGTCCCCCACTGCAAAGCCGCAGGTGGCTTCCAGAGCGCGTTAGTCTTCAGGGTAAGATCCGTGTGAGGCTGGCAGACCCCTTGTGGGAGGCGTCTGCGGAGAGCATGGAGAATGCATGGACTTTTCATTCCATTCTCCCATGGACGTGTTGAAGTGCCTGTGGGATTCTGCCCAGCAGGGCTGCTGACAGAGCCACCACCACTGCCCACCCCATAGCAAACCTCCCCCGACCCACTGCTGGGAGGAGTAATGAAAAGAGAGATCTGGCAGCCTTTGTGATGGTGGCCGTGAGGCGTTCTGGCAGAAATCCATGGCTATTTCAAACATCGGAGGGCAACAATTTAGTGTTTATTTGTGACAGATGAGAGACACCACACCAGCACTTCTTAGATTTTAGCAAGACCAAAACTTTAGGATAGGGACACACCGGCTCTGCCCCTCGGGGATTCTGATCCATGGGTCTGTGACGTTTTATTTCCTTTAAACAAGCTTTCCAGGGGGTTCTGAGGCAGGAGTCTGGGAGCCACACCCTCCTAGGAAGACAAGGCACTTCTTGGCCATCGGAGTGAGGAGACTGTAAGACAGGAACACAGGTGGCCTTTAGGGTTGTAAGGCAGCCCCGGGGTGTCTGGGGGATCCTCACGTGTTTCCCTTGCAGTGGAACTCCCTGCGAACTGGAGCCCCATGAACAGCCAGAGCCTACTTGTGGTGGAGCTGCGCCGTGATCAGCCAGAGTACAGCTCGGTGGCAAGTAGCTTCCATCAGACCTGCCCCAACTTCACCATAGAGAAGGTGAGCGTGCTGCGGGGGCGCGGCCCCTGAATGCTGGCGGCCAGTGGCTCCGTGGTCCTCTAGAGAGACGTTTTCATTATTTCCTGTCACTTTCCTTTCTATCCAGAAATAGACCTTACATGGTAGTTAAGGGACAGTGTTGTGGCGCAGCAAGCTAAGTTGCTGCCTGCAATGCCAGCATCCCATATTAGAGCGCCGGCTTGAGTCCCGGCTGCTCCTCTTCTGATTCAGCTCCCTGCTTATGCACCTGCTAAGGCAGCAGAAGGTGGCCCAAGTCCTTGGGCCCCTGCACCCATATGGGAGACCTGGATGGAGTTCCTGGCTCATGGCTTTGGCCTGGCCCAGCCCCAGTTGTGGAGGCTATTTGAGGAGTGAACCAGTGGATGGAAGATCTCTATTTCTCTTCTTCAAATAAATAAAAAACAAACATTTTTAGTTTATAAGATAATTAGATTTTAGATTCCAGAATTCTATTCACGTCACCATAATTACTGAGACATTAAAACTCTTATGTCAGTTATTACACTTGAGTGTTAGATTGCACCATGATGTTAGAATACTAAAGACATACCGTTGTTTACTTTAGGAAGCTAATAATTATTCAGAGAAGCCTTCCCAGTTGAGTTTCTTTTTTCTCTCTCTCTTTCTTTCTGAAGATTTTATTTATTTATTTGAGAGGTAGAGTGGCAGAGTTACAGACAGAGAGGAACAGACAGGAAGGTCTTCCATCCTCTTTTTCACTCTCCAAATGGCCACAACAGCCAGAGCTGGGCCGATCTAAAGCCAGGAGTCAGAGCTGCTTCACATGCAGGGGCCCAAGCACTTGGGCCATCTTCCGCTGCTTTCCCAGGCACTTTAGCAGGGAGCTGGATCAGAAGAGGAGCAGCCGGGATACGAACTGGTGCCTATATGGGATGCCGCACGGCAGGCGGAGGCTTAGCCTACTATGCCACAATGCCTCTCACCCCCTTGAGCTGAGTTTCAACTAGGGAACACCACAAAGAGCCATAGGCGGAAGCTCCTGGGCTCAGGGCTCTGTTCTTTGTCCTGCTGTGTGCAGTGGGTCCACAGTGCTCACTTCATTGATACATCCATCGGGCCCTTTCTTTATTCATCCCAGTGACTTTGGTGTATTTCGTTTTTTTTTTTTTTAAATTGATACTAAAAATTGTGAATATTTTCTTCCACTTTTAACCTTGATTAATATCACTCTTCTTCCTTGGCAATGAAGGTAATATTTAGATTGTTTTCCCTCCTTCTTTAGCTGATTTCCTTATTGCTAGTATCTGCTCCTCCCTGATTCTGGCTTTACCCACAAGACTTACACTGGGGCACTGGGGTCTCTGTCTCACCAGGGAATGTTTTGCTCTCCTTGGCTTCAGCTGTTATTTCAGTGTTGATAGCTTCTACATCCGTATTACCAACCTGGATTTTTGACTCCAGTTCCAGAGCGTGCTCCAGGGGTCTAGAAGATTCTCCGTCTCAGTGTCCGTCTGCTAAATCGACCTCTCAGAAACCTCACTCAGCATCTCTGATTCTCTTTCCCTCCTCCCCCATTTCTGGCTTGGGTTCCAGCACTTCCTGAGGAAAGCCAGACTCTGAGCACCTGGCCTTCATCTGCAGTGAGCCTGCCAGGAAGGCCTGTGCTTGCTTGCTTTGCACATTTTCTCTTATTCTCTGTTTGAGTTGCTATCATTCTGTTTATTTGTGTGGCTAAGCACGTAATAATTCAAAAAAGGTTTAAAGTGTCACACACACACACATCTTTAGGTAAAACTAGATAAAGAGAAAATGTTGAAGAAAAATAAAGAGAAAAGGAAGGTAGGGATAATGATAGACGTGTTGCTAGTTCACTACAACATGAGGTCCCAGATAGCTACAAATTTGTCCCCGCGCTTCCTAGCTGCCAAAGCATGGAGCAAATACCTGGCCACAATGCTCACAGTGTCCATAAATCAGAAGCAATTTTTGAAGGGACTGAGACTGACTCCTGAGATATTTTTCTTGTGAATCAAGTACTAGAGAATATCCTTATCATCATCCTCATAATAAATTCAGTATCAAATTTTACACCATTAAAAAAAAATCCCTGGGGTGGGCATTTGGCACAGCAGTTGACTCTTCCTGGGATCCCCACATCCCCTGTCATAGCTCCTAAGTTCAAGTCTTGGTTCTGCTCCTGATTCCAGCTTCCTGCTGATGTATGTGCAATCCGAGATGCAGCAGGTGATGGCTTAAGTACTTAAGTACCTAGAAGTAGGTAGCTTTTATGGGTCCTTTGTGGAAGTCCATAATCATGTGAAAACACAACAAGAAAAGTTGTGTGTCATCTTCCATGACTTCTATATCTTATGATAAAGATTTTTTAATATTTCTAACAAAGACCTGGTTGTGGTAGGTATTTGGGGAGTGAACCCGTGGATAGAAGATCTCTCTCTCTCTCTCTCTCTCTCTCTCTGCTGTTCAAATTACTTAAATATTTTTTAAAGGTTGATTCATTTATTTGCAAGGTAGGGTGACAGTGAGAGAGAGACAGAGATCTATCTGCTGGTTCACTCCCTGGTGGCTGCAACACCAGTGTTGAGCCAGGCCAAAGCTAGGAGCCAGGAACTCCATCTGGGTCTCCTATGTGGGTGGCAGGAATTCAAGTATTTAAGCCATGACACACTGATTCCCAAGTGCATTAGTAAGGAGCTGGATCAGAAGCTAAATCCTGGGACTCGAATCAGCACTTCCATGGGGCATGCAGGCATCGCAAGTGGTAACTTCATGCATTGAGCCACGACATCTGTCCCCGTAAAATTTTAAAAACTCTCTAATGTACACTGGTTGAACCAAACCGGTACTGGATTGATTGAAAAGAATTCTCAGGCACTGAGACAATGATCCAAGTGTGCGGCTCCTCAATGGGAAGTTTCCTTCCAACTGTCAATTACAGTCCCCTAGTAGTGCTCCCCCAGCTGTGTGGTGGGACGCCAAGTTCAGGTTGGGCAGGAGTGACTGTCCCAGCTGGTCTGCAGTGTTTGCTTCCATGACTTCTATGTCTTATGATTAAGATTTTTAGTGACCAGAAGTCTTCTGTTTAAATTCAGCAATTTTGCTATGCTTAAATTCTCTTCCTCTTCTTTGCTGAAGCATTTGAAACTGAATCCTCAATATTTTAACACATACTGCTGTACAATAAAGGCATTCTCCTAAATTACAATACTATCTCATTTTTAAAAAGTAGCATTAATTCAATAATACACAATATAGATTCCATATTCAACTTTTCCCAATTGCTCCAAAAAATCTTTCTTAAAGCCACCCCTCCCACGTGCTGTGAGTCCTCATACTGTATTTGATCATTATCCCTCCATCAGCTCTTCCACTGTAGAATGGACTCCTGCATTTCAACAATTATTTTCACGACACTGAAGTTGATAAAGAATTTAAGGCAGTTGTTTTGCCCAGTGTCCCATTTTCTGAGTCTCTCATATCTTTTGTAGGACTCCAAGCCTGTTTTCTTACAGTTTCTTGATTTGCCTGATTCTTCATAGTGCCGTTTAATTTATACCTCTGTGCTCCCAATTTCTGGTGAATGGGGAGTTAAGTTGAAAGATTTGGATAAGTTCACATAAATATTTCTTGCAAGAAACTTCATGAGTAATGTATCACATTAGGAACGCCATATGGTAACGCTGTCCCACTGTTGATGATGCTGTTTGATCATTAGTTAATGTGGTGACCATCACAGCTCTGGATTGAGATCAGTAGGTAATCTAGGATGATGCTTTGTCACTGTGTGAGGATCCTGTTCCCCAATTATCTTCCACACATTGACTTTACCATCCAATGTGACCTTTGCCCAACTCCATTATTTCACTGCTAGTTGCAAAATGATGATCTACTAGTGCTGTCATTCCTCCAATCCTACTGTATCATCTGAAAAGAATAATTTTTCTTTCTTCCTGTATAAAAAGATTCAGCATGATATAATTAATTACAGTGATTCTTCTCCTAGGTGCACAACTTTTCCCACAGTTGCCTGGTGGGAAGTTGGCTTCCACGTCTTTTGATGACACTATTAATCTTTGAGCATTTCTTCACTTTCTGGAAAAGATTTCTATCTTTACCTTGTACTTCCCATGGCCCACGTCTGGAGTCAGACATTTCTCTGAGAAGCCCTGATGCCTTTTTCCCCCCATGATTTTTATGTATTTATTTATTTATTTATTTATTTGAGAGAGAGAGACAGAATGCTCCCCTCTGCTGGTTCACTTTCCAAATGCCTGCAACCTGGGATTATGCCCAAACCAAAGGTGGAAGCCAGGAACTCAATCTGGCTCTTCTATGTGATTGGCAGGAACCCACTGCTTGAGTCATGACCCTTGCCTCCCAGAGTTTACATCAGCATGAAGCTGGAGTCAGGAGCCAGAGCTGAGGATTGAACCCCAATATGGGCTGCAGGTGTCATAACCATTAGGCTAACCACCCGCTCCTGCCCTGATTTCTTTTAGAAGAAAATGGTAGTGAGTAATCAAGAATTGTGCACTTTGCATGCTCACTGCCAAGTAAAGCACTGTTGCCTCCTGACTCTTTCCTGGTGAGAGCCAGGAAAATCATGAGCTCATTTTCACGTTTTCAGTTAAAATTTAATATTATAGATTTTACTTAATATTTTGTCTTTTTTCCTGTACAATAGAAATTTAGGTCCCCAATAATAGTGCACCTTAACTTATTTATATTATCATAAAGTTGTTTCAAAAATCATGATACAAAATTATTAGGCATATTAAAATAGCTATGCCACCTTTGCTTATTGTTAGCACATTGCATATTTTCCATTCTTTTTCTTTTAACCTGTTTATAATTATGTACTTAAGATGTGTCTCTCAATAGCAGCAGACACTCAACTTTTGTTTTTCTTTTACCTTTTATGAAGAACTTAATCTGTTTACTGTACTTGCTGTATGTTTAGGTTTAAATATACCATATTAATCTTTGTTTTCCATTTATTTTTGTTCTTTTTCTGTTACTCCATTTTCACCCTGTTAGATTGTTGGGTATGCATTTATTACAACTCTTGTATTGGTTACATGGGAGATTATAATACAGTGTGCATTAAACTTATTAAACTCTAATGTAAATTGGTGTATTTATCATATCCCAGGAAATGCAATGACCTTTGAATACTTTAAACCCTGCTTTCTCTCTCCTGCTTTTTGTGCTTTTAAAATATATTATAATTCCATGTATATTTAAAGCCCTACTAAATATTTTATTTATACAGCCCTTATTTATATTTACCCTTCTCTCTCACTGTTCTTGCAATCTTTGTATTTCCATTTCTCCATCTGGGATTGTTTTCTATCTGGGTTTTCTAATGAATACCTGGAGTTGAAGTGTTTTAAAAGTTTATTTTTAAAACTTATTTTAGTGTTTTTTTACTCTTTTATAATTGAAAATAAAATAAATATTGAATATATATAAAATTGAAAAACTCATTCATAATTTATCCCATGAGGAATATAAAATCAAATTACTGTAATCAAAAATTACTTGAAATAATTCTTTCCTTTGTGTATTAAATTATAAAAGGGTAAGAAGAAACCTTTCAAAATTTAATGGAAAGACTAAAAAGTTGAAAAGAATTTCAGAACTCTAAGAAAAAATGTTAAAGTCTTTTAAAGATGAGTAAAAAAAAACTCCAAAATTTCAAGTACATGGAAATGAAATTAATATAGGCAGGCTGACTACTAGGAACTTTGCTGTAGGTAAAGAATAAAGAGGGAAAATAATTTTAAAATCATGAATAGATCAATAAAATAGATGACAATATGGAGATGTCTTTTTTACTTAAATTTTTTATTTCTATAAATGGAACAAATTTCATGTATTTCATACATACAGTTTTAAGAACATGATGACACTTCCCACCCCATCCTTCCTCCCTCCCTCACTCTCACCTTTCCTCTTACTTCCTTTCTTATTTTTCTTTTAATTTTTGCAATAATATATTTTTTCTTTGAGAATAAGTTATCATTAAGAATCATCTAAGGAAACAAGCAATGGAGTTGGGCACTTAGGCTTATCTAGAACTTATGAGACATAAGAATATCCTCCACTTAATACACTAAAATGAAATGTATCTTTGAGAACAAGTTTTACAATTAATTCTCATAATACAACTTATTGAGGACAGAGGTCCTGCATGGGAAGTTAGTGCACAGTGACTCCTGTTGTTAATTTAACAATTAACACTCTTATGTATGATGTCAGTGATCACCCAAGGCTTTTGACATGAGATGCCTAGGCTATGGAAGCCTTTTGCGTCCACAAACTCCATCAGTATTTAGACCAGGCCATAAGCAAAGTGGAAGTTCTCTCCTCCCTTCAGAGAAAAGTACCTCCTTTTTTGATGACCAGTTCTTTCCACTGGGATCTCACCCACAGAGGTCCTTTATGAAGGACACATTTTGCCACAATGTCTTGGCTTTCCATGCCTGAAATGCTCTCACAGGCTTTTAAACCAGACAGAATGCCTTAAGAGCTGATTCTGAGGTCAGAGTGCTACTTTAAGCAACTGTCATTCTATTGAGTCTGCTGTATGTACTGCTTCCCATGTATGAGCATTCACTCATTTTTAATTCTATCTATTATTATTACCAAACACTTAATCCTATCTGTATGATCACTTTAACACTTAATCTTATCTATATGATCACTTTAACACTTAATCCTATCTATATGATCACTTTAACACTTAAAATGCTTTTTTTTTTTTTTTTAACCACCCACTTATGGGGATTTGGCATCCCATAGCAAGTTTTTAAACTGCACCCTTAGAAGTAAGTCCATAGGAATGTATGCAGAACTATACAGCTTTACAGTTACAAGCTTCATACACTTCATAATTACAACTTTAGGAACATGGTGATTCTTTATACTGTGCCCACCCTCTCCCCCCACTCCCACCCCCTTCCTTCTCTTATTTTTACTAAGATCTATTTTCAATTAACTTTATACACATATGATTAACTCTATATTAAGTAAAGAGTTTAACAAATAACATGAAAAAAAAATAAAAAGCTGTTCCTCAACAGTCAAGACAAGGGCTGTTCAAAGTCATTGCTTCTCAAAGTATCAATTTCACTTCTACAGATTCTCTGTTCTCCCTGACCTGTGATAACTAATAGGGCACCTAAAAGACTTGTCTTTCTATGAGGGACCCTCACCACTTTTACTCACCCTCACTCTCAGGACAGCCTTATGAAACTGCCACTCTCATTGATTAAGGGAGTTTCCAAGTTTATTTGCCATTCAGGATCCAAGCATTTTTCACCACAGCCCTGGAGGCCAGAGCCCAAAGAATGTGATCAAAGCATGGAGACAGCTTTCCATCAGGATGCAGGTCCCACTCTTCTGACTGGATCAGACATTACTTTTCCATTAAATAATCTCCCACTATTAGAACATGGCTAGGTCAACCACTGTCCCAGAAAGACTTGACAGCAAGAGGCAATGGACCAAGTGGGACAAAGACACCAACAGGAGCAGTTATTAGCACACAAAAAACAGGAGTTATAAGGCTGGGTTGGCAGAGTTCATATAATGAACACTTAAGATCTTTTGCCTATTTTCATATGGTACATGATAGATGTTAAAATTTAACATGATAGATGCTCAAAATTAAACCAATATTTATCCCCATGTCTACTTTTATTTAACACTGGACCTAAAATATTTCTGAATGCAGAAATCTGCCATCTGACACTGAATTTGCTATTTACTGTAAAGTCTATTTATGAAAAAATAGCGATTGTCTTTCATTTGCTGTATCTTGGCAAGTGCTCTTGGCACTGGCAGAATATTTTTATTAATTTGCAGATTGAGAGGATACAGAATCCATATCTCTGGAATAGTTACCAGGTAAAGAAAAAAGCCATGGATTCCAAGAATGGCCAGACGAACAATGAGAAGCTCCTCTTCCATGGGACAGATGCTGACTCCTTGCCACATGTCAATGGGAATGGCTTTAACCGCAGTTACGCTGGGAAGAACGGTAAGGAAGTGAGGAGTGTGGCTGTTCCCAGGAGGCGTCAGCCGGGAGACCCTGAGCTGGTGAGAGAGAATGTGCACTCCTTGTATCCCCTGTGGTTGGTGGCCTGCTGCAGCCCGAGGTTCAGGGCCAGACTCACTCTACTTCATCTCCACAGGGGACTGAGTGGCCCTGTGAGTGGAAACACTGATTTTTTTTTAAAGATGAAAAACACAGAAAAATTTTATAAGCAGAATTTTAAAAATATTGACCTGTTGGACCCGTGTGCCTGATTATACACTCTACTAGAATTCTTACAAAATTTTTTTCTCTTCACAGCTGTGGCATATGGAAAGGGAACTTACTTCGCTGTCGATGCCAGTTACTCTGCCAATAATACATACTCCAAACCAGACAGAAATGGGAGAAAGCACATGTATTACGTACGAGTACTTACCGGCATCTACACCTGTGGGCAGTCCTCCTACATTGTGCCTCCTCCGAAGAACCCTCAAAATGTGACAGATCTGTACGATTCGGTCACAGACAATGTGAACAACCCAAGTCTGTTTGTGGTCTTCTATGACTACCAGGCGTATCCAGAGTACCTCATTACGTTTAGATGACATCTTGGAACTCACCCTCAAAGCCATTATTCGCCCTGTTACAAAACGAGTTTTAGCTCTACCCCCCTTCACAGTGTTTTCAAAGACTAAAGGAGCCCCCCTGCATTCATTACCACTGAGATCGGACTTTCTTCAGCTTCTCTTTTTGAGAATTTAGATCGGATAATCTAGATACAAGTCTGGGCCCTCAACTGAGGACATCAAATGTGTGGGAAAAGAACAGGTGTCTGTTTTGGGGAAGGAGAGAATTACAAGGCTGCAACCATGCAATTCCAGGTGCTGAAGGAGAGGGCTGGCATCGCGTCAGGATACCACAGGGCTGTGGGCAGCACAGTGTGCTAGCAAGCGGGCTGGCCTGCTGCCTTTGCTGGGGCATGCAGGACGCCTTGTTGACATTTGGTCCTTGGGCTGAGGTCTGTGATGTACAACAGGTGCTCCATAAATGTTTGCTTAATTAAGAATGAAGTAGCCCAGACTCCTATTCAAAGTGTGAATCATCTCTTTGATATACTTGACTTACTGTCACCTTGGCTCAAATCGAAGAGCTTCCCTCACCAGCTAGCCCATGACATGTGCGTGGGAACTCTGTGGCCAGGGCTCTGGGACTGCAGGGGCTGGGATTTCGCTGGTGTTGTCCCATGGAACTGTGCAGGTTCTCAGTGCCTTCTAGAACGTGTCTACTCACTGCTCTCTACTTGCCCCACTGACAACAGAATAGTGCCTATTACACCTTCAATGTGAAACCTCTGATTGTGCTAAGATTAAATGGACTCTAAGGTTATTAAATAGTGTATTTTGGCAGTCTAGCTTTTTGATGATTCTAAAGTTGCCAGTATAAATAAACCAAAAGAATTAAGCAGTCATATTGCTCATTTGCTAAACCTACCCCTGGATGGTAAAGAACAATTGTTTTGTAAGTTTCAGATGCAAACACCATTATTGAGCTCCTAGATCGTACCAAGTAGTATAACAGGTGCATTGACCTGCAGTGTTCCTAACCACCTCCCCACCCCCATCCCCACCCTGCTGTCCTGTGGCTAAGAATTCCATCTGCATTTCAAAGTGTAGGGGGGTCATGCTCAGGGTGCCAGAAGCTTTCTTGCCTGAGGTCACCCTGGCAGGAATCCTCACAGCCGCTGGCACTGAATCTTGATCCCTGTAAGGTGGGGAACACTACTGCAGGTGGCCTCTGGATTCAGACAGCCTGTGGATGCCCCCAAACTGCCAGAGTTTTTTTCCTTCTGGCTTTTGTTTCCACTGTAGTTTCTTCAGCTGAGGCGCTTTGGGCCAAGAAAACTGACGCAGAGCCAGCCCAGGTGGCTCATTCCGCGGCTACTACTATCTGCTGCTGCTTCAACGACACAGGGGTCTCCGAATTCCTTTTGCTGTTACTGTTCTTCAAGCGGGTGGGCAACCACTTTTTATTGCTTAGGAGTGGTTTCCTAGCCGCTGGTATCAAGGACAGTGAGTGTAAGAAATGAATAACAAAGGCACCTCTCCTTCGTTTTTGTTCTCCAATGGTTTGCTTAACTCAGGGCAAGGCTGAACATGGTGTGTTGCACTGAAGAATAATGTCAATGAAGTCCATATATGTTACAATCCAAAGAACCATGTCAAATGTTCAGTTCCCCTTTTTCAAATAAAATACTTGAACAATGTCACTTGGAAGTAAATATTTTTATCCTAAAGGGCAAAACAAGGGAGCTTAATGATAAACACATGCCTCTGCTGGAAAAGCAGCAAACAAAAAAAGTCTAACAACTCACAACAAAGTGCGATAGTATCAAGGGATTCTTAGACTCCTGGTGTTTGAAAATTACGGATGGGTGCAGTATAAGGATAGTTTAGCAAATCTGAAGGGCAAACTGACCCCAGGAAGTAGTCCTGACTAAAATATGGCCTCCCACCCTTTTAAAGATTTATTTTATTTATTTGGAAAGTAGATTTAGAGAGAGATGGAGAGATCTCCCATCTGCTGGTTCACTCCCGAAATGGCCACAATGATCCGGGCTGTGCAAGGCTGAAGCAGGAGCAAGGAGCTTCTCCCAGGGGTCCAAGCACTTGGGCCATCCTCTGCTTTCCCAGGCCATAGCAGAGAGATGGATAGGAAATAGAGTAGCTGGGACTCGAACTGGCATCCATCTGGGATGCCAGTGTCACAGGCAGCAGCTTTACGTGCTATGCGACAGTGTTGGTCCCCAAACAACCCCATTTTGAGCCTGGGCAGGTCTTAAACTCGTTTTGTATTTGCATCATCTAGGGGTGTTTGCTGAAACTGAAGTTTTGGTCCCACTCCGAAGGAGTCGGATGGTGTAGTGCTGTGTGGCGCCCAGGAATTCCACTTCCAGCTGGCGCTTCAAAAGGTCCTGACAGCCCTGGCAGCCATAGCCACGGGACTTCCGTGGCTCCCAGGCACTTTGCCTTTGTGGGCCTCATACTACATAAATGATATTAAAAATTGCACTTTGCAACTGTGCTGACTTAAACATGAAAGCAATCAAAGGTGGATTATAATTGTTTTTCTCCGATTTTGAGAGATGGATGTACACAAGGCTGAGCTTGTATCCTCTAACTCCTTTGGTCTCTGGAAGCTCAACGGAGCTCTTTAACAGTTGGCTGCACATACTCTGGCGTGCTCACCTGTAAAGTACAGGATGGCGTGGGGCCCGGCTGCCCCGGTGCTCACAGCCTCCCCCTTTTATTCTCGGTTCTCAGTCCCCCTTTGCAAATAGCCAGAGTCTCTCCCTATATCAAAATCTCTTTCTATGTAACCTCAGGAAATTATCTCCCATCACCGATTACACTTAGAAATCCATTTATGCCACGTCAACTCTCTTCCAGGTCTCTGCATGTCAAAGACTATTACCTTTAATTGAATGAAATGCTTTCTCTCAGGATGGCTTTCAAACTTCTGACTCCCAAGAACAAAGAAGAGAAGTAAGTTTTATACCAGGCTCAGTATACACAGATACAGTGGGAAGGTTTCGTGACATATACTTACCCTGAAATATTTTCCTAAAAAGTTTCACAAAATAATCCCTATACCTGGAATTCACTGAAATTTTCCATATATAATTTGGATATTTACTTTGAGAGTATCATATTCCATTCTTCCCCATACTGATCTTTCCCACTGAAATGATTTTATGACTAACGGGTCCTAGCATGTCAAACATAAAAATAAAATACCTGGAGGAAAGATATGTCTATTTCTTCCATAGGAATAGGTATATCTAGTAAGAGCAGCAGACATCCTCTGCCCCAATGTACTTGAAGGAGTACTGCCAACAAGGACTCTCTCTCTCTTTTTTTTAATCACCTGCTTAGCTACTATTTAATGAACTCTATCATGATCAAGGCTCTGTGAATACCACAGTAATAAGAAGTGCTTACTCCCAGGGAGCTATACCCTGGTTGGGAGAGACAGACAATAGCCAAATAAATAGGTTAAATATGTGGTGATCAGTGCAGGATGGTTGTCCGGGCGGCCCTGGCCTGACCCAGTTCTCAGGAATCATCATCAGTCAGTTCATCTCAAAAAGAGACCTTGTATATCTTTTCTGTTGTGTATCCATTTTAATGTATGGTTACTCAAAGGTCAATGAGCTTTTCTAATTTCCAAATTCTTGCACAGTAATAATAATAGTTACTCTCCGATCTTGCAAATGTACTGAGAGTGGGACCAGTTTCACTAAATCAAGCTTTTAATCATTGTTTCAGGAGTCAGTGCCATGGAGTCTTCACTCCCAGGACTGGTGTTCTGAGTTGTCCCAGCTCCTTCTATAAGGAGGCCTCATATTAAACCCCCATACTTTTCTCCTGATTAGCATATTGCTCTGGGCAGTGACAATTCTGCAGGTGTCAGAAGGGAGACCATCCCTGGTCCATTCAACCAATGGATTAATAAACCCGAGTTGGCAAACTTTTTTTGTACAGGGACAGAGAGTGAATATTTTTGGCTTTCTGGGCCAGGCAGTGTCACCACTCAACTCTGTCACTGTAATCCCAAAGCCACCATAGACAGATGGTCTCACTGTGTTCTGATAACTCTTCATTTATAAAAACAAGCAGCAGGCTATACCTTGGTTGAGGCTGGAGATGACTTCTTGCTGGGAACACTTGGGGTTTACACTTTGGGAGAGGGGGGGAAAGGCAAAGGCACTAAGGAAAGAAGGCTGCCAAACAAGAAGGAGCCCGCGTGGCCCGAGAACACCACACATGAGACATGGCAGTAGACTGAATTTAACTAGGGAATAAATGCACTTACAAACACGAGCAAATGGACCTTTTGCTGCTCTTTTATTTGAAAATCACCTTATTTAAAAATATATTTTTTTAAAATATTATTTAAAAAGTCATCTAACAGAATCACAAATTTCTTCCTTGTAGTAGAAGTTGTGCCACCATCCTGGTCACCTGTGGGTTCACCACGCAGTCCAGCAGGTCGTCAGTAGTCACGAGTGCTGTGGTCACGGCTGCGGTGCTGCTGGAGGCCACGTGTTCCGCAGACACGGTCTCACCTCTGCTCGGCACTTGTTCCCACTTGGTGCCATGCAAATGTCCAAAGCCTTCTCCATCCTTGTCAACAAAGCCTTTACCATCACTTTCTACTACGCCTCCCCTTTCTGACAGTGGTTCTTCGGTTAGCAGTGTGACAGCGACCAAGTTGGGGCCAAAAGGGTCCACTGCCTTCTGTTTTGTGGCTCTGTGTTTGTTCACGTTTGGGCTATATGTTTGTTCTACCTCCACATGGTTGCACGTGTGTAATTCTTCCTTTTTCCTGTGCTTCCCATTTGTTTGCAATGCTTGGCCTTCTATCTCCCTGGATGCTCTATGATGCTCCAGGAAGGCAGACACGGCTCCATTTAAGTAGTGACAATTGACTTCGTGGGATATTTCCTCAACCTAAAGAAAGAGAAAACCCTTTACCATGGTTACGCATGTTCAGTTAAACTGGAAGCCAAACGCTCTGGCCAGGGCTGCCTCAGTGCAGGAAGCAGAGCACTGTGACGACAGCCAGACGCAGCCTACCTCCGTCGGGTTTAACCAGGCCCTGGGGTTGCGAGGGTCCTCTGCGGTTTTCAGGGCGCACACAAGCACGCGGGTGATTGCCTCTTCCACCCGGGCCAGGTGGTCCTCTTCCTAAGTTGGGATAAAAACACATTTCAATCATTTGCCTTTGTGTCTCATGGCTTGACACAGACCACAGAGTCTCTATTTAACTCTGTGTTCCATTCTCTGGCATCAATATAATTTTTGTTTCAGAAGGGATGAGTGCATGCTATTGGCAAACCCATAATTTTGCTGTATTCACTATCATCTACCATCTAGAAGAGTTACAGAATAGCTTACCAGCCAAATCCAGGTATGTATTCTCTGAATCTATCAGATATAAAACCTGGGGTGTTTTCCCCAATCTTCCCCATGCTTTGATATGCTTGCATTTTCTGAAAAACAGTATTGTATATGGAGGAATAATCCCTACATAGTTTGACAAGAAAATCATGTGAGCAATAGGAGGAAAATTCTAATAAGCATGCATGGCTATAAGAATGAGGTGGTTAACCATCTAAACATGGCTTTCTGAAATGTAAATAAGTATAAACTATAGCATGAGTGATAAATTACACCAAAATCAACAACTTCTGTTCACCAAAAAAAATACCATAAAAGAAAAAAACCAAGATGTTTGTAAAACTTATAATTAATGAAAGGTTAATATTCAGATTATACAAATAATCTATGCAAACCAGCAAGACAAATGACTGGATTTTTGTAATGAGCGAAATACATTAAGATAAGCATTTCAGAAAGAGAATCATTTGGCTAATAAGCATATGACCTCTAGGGGAATGCAAATTAAGAAACTTAGGAAACTGATCAAAATGGATCTGACAACTCCAAGTGCAGAGACTCTGAGGGTGGAGTGCTCTGGGGCGAGACGTAGAAAACACACCCTCTGCAGACCAGCAACACCACTCTTACACCACACGTGAGGAGCACCCGCCAGTGGACGTCCAAATGCCGATGAAACACCCAAACAACCCAAACTCGACAAGAAAACGTCAGTGAGTTCCTTTATGACCTGGAAAAGGGAAAAATCTTCCTAACCGCGACTCAAAATCCCAACAATAAAGTTCAACAACACATGCTGTTGGTGAGGCCTTGGAAGAAACAAGTACTCTCATCTTGCAGATGCTTGACGATTCAGCGGTGAAGAAGTGGAATCTAGCAGAACCTCAGAAAACTAAGTATACATTTACTCCCTTTAAGGAATCCCTGAGACTCACTTTAACAAGTTAAAACAGCACGTGCACAGGGTTATTCACCGGCACCGTCTGTAACTGCGAAAGATGAGACTGAACCGAAATATCCAAGTGGATCCTTTTAGAGTCTGGGAGAGGTGGTGGGTACAGGGAGGAAGGGAGACCTCTCTGAGAGATATGTTTTCGTACAGTTGGAAAAGCTGAATGTTTTAAATATTCAAAATATTAAATTATATCACGTCTGGAAAAACCCTTAAAAGTAAAATCAAACTGAAATACATGAACTTTCTGGAACATGAAATTAGCAACACATGAAAAGAGTTCCTTCACAATGACTTCTGAACAAATACTTTGTACCCCCCCCCACACACAAATGAGATATAGTCTAATGATAAGAAGATTTGCAAGGAAATCTTAAACTTTATTTGTAAGCTTCATGGTTAGTAGTGATACCAGAATTGGAATTTTAACTATAAATTTGGCATCATAAAAATGTATTACTAGATAAAGCAAGTAAGTAAACATTTTACTGCTATTAAGGACCCAGATAAGGACTCAGTGTGGGAGATAAAAATGCAGAAACAAATAAGGAAAAAACCCTATAACATTAATTGTGAATTAGAAATATAACAATACTTGTCTATCTGTCTACCTTACATTACACTTTAGCTAAATCATTCCAAGAACCTAGAAACAATGCCACCCCAGTAGCAGTGAGCAGCTTGGAGCCTAGACCTTGGTTTCTAAAGCCATTCCTCATTAAAAGGGAGCAACAATTGGCTTCTGAGTGTGGAGCAGAGGTTTCTTTTTGTACCAGACCCCTAGGACTCACTGAAAGACTCACTACTAAGGATGCAGCAAAAGTGCATCAGGAAGCTTGAAGACATTGCATTAAAGCACAAATGAGACAGAAACTCAGAATTTTAGTCAGGAAAGCTCAGCCAACCAGGGATGACTGTGAAGTGTTGGATTTAGCCTTAAAGAAACAACTTCAGGGGTCGGCATTGTGGCACAGCAGGTAAAGCTGCCACCTATGATGCCAGCATCCCACGTGGGCACCAGTTGAATCCCAGCTGTTCTACTTCCGATGCAGCTCCAAACCAGAAGATGGAAGATCTCTCTCTCTTTCTCTCTGCCCCCTCTTTCTCTTGTAACTCTGCCTTTCAAGTAAATAAAATAAATCTTATTTAAAAAAAAAAAAAAAAAAGAAGAATCAGTGTCACAGGTACAGGACAGGGGACAACCTGACATGACAGCATTGTGTGCAGAAAAGCACCGTTACTTCAGAGCTGAATATGACCCAAATGAGACAAGCTTACTGAACAGGTGAATGCAGTATAATGAACATGACTGAAGAAACTCAGTATCTAATTCATAGGAAGGAGGAATCATGCTCTACCAAATAAGGCCCAGTGCTATTCAGTTTTAGGTGCTAAACATTAAGAGGGCTGTTCTTGACCCAGTAGCTCTCCACCTCACAGCAATTGAGGACTGAGGCTTGACAAGATTAAGAAACTACTTAGGTTAGACAGCTACTAAAGGCCACCTATAATCTAGGTTGGCCTGATTCCAAAGTCTATGTCCACTAAAGGTGGACAGCCTAGAAATTAAAGGTGCTTAAAAAAAAAAAAACATGGAAGAATCTAGAGGTTTTGAACTTGGAGGAAGAAAATTATTTTAGAAGGGAAAAAACCTATACAGTTTAAAAATAATGGATAGGATTACAAGAAGGCAGATGCTGTTTAGCCATGAATGGGCTTCCCTGGGAGGTGACGCATCTTCTAGGTCTACTGCAGACGCCAATCTGGCCCTGGGGGAGGTGGTGGACTCCTCCTTGACATCTGCTCCAGTCCCAGTGCAGCATGCTACAAGCAGATTCTAACGGTGAGTCTACTGGTGTCCCTCCTTACTTTTCACTGAAGCCCCAGGGGCTACAACTCATCTCTTTTCTTAACTCACACGATGCCACTTCCTGTTACGATATCCCATAGATTCTTCCTCTTCCAAAGCCCTTCCATCGCCGGAGGATAGCAGAAACCTGACTGAGGGGAGGGTGCAGCTGCCAGGGGGCTGAGAGAGGCAATCATAGCTTTGGGTTCAGGAGAGGAGAGGCGAGGCGCAATCAGGGCCCCGCGTTAGAGAGGGCACAGGTGCAATCAAAGCTTCTGGCCAAAGACAGCACAGATATAATTAAAGCCTTGGGCTGAAGCGACAGATGTGAGCAAAATGGGCAGCTCTTGGCATTATCATAAATAGAGCCGGCAACCAGGAGTGAGCACAGCATACTGGAGGGAAAGGCCTGTGGGAGAAACAAGGCACAAACCTAGCACTGAGAGGCTGCCTTGAGAAGATGCACGCGTCGAGAGGGAGAATTCTGCAATTGGTAATGGGGACCCTGAACCAAGAAGCAGATATGCCCAGCCCAGATGGTGGGGGACGGACTGGCACCTGGGACACACAGATCCGGCCAAGCTCAACACAATTTTCCTAACAACAATCGTCAAGAGAGAGGCCCCTGCAAGCCAACATCAGGGCCCATTGTGTGTTCTGAGCACAAAGGGAGTGACTCATCACTAAAATCCCTATTTCCAACCTACATATCCGTCAACAGAGGCTAGAACATGTAATTACGATACAGCAAAACAAAGTATTACTAGAGTGTTCTACAAGTTTTGCACAGACTTTGTGTATCTTAAAAGTAGAGATTAGATTTATTTAAAAAAAAAAAAAATGTACCAGCTCAATCCATGAGTTTATACTGACAGTGACAGGATCGATGGATTCCACGTAATGCCACCAGTGCCTGGGAACAAACAGAACCTGGAAACCAAACCAAAAAGCGGTTAGCACAAGAACAGGATATTTCATTGTTATGTCAGAATCAGACTTCACCGAGGCCACTAGGAAAATAAGGAATACAAGTGAACTCACAATAATACAGCCAAAGAAAAGGAAAGCAAAGGGGCTGGTGCCGTGTGCAGCGGGTTAAGCCATGGCCTGGGATGCCGGCATCCCACATGGGTGCCAGTTTGAGTGCTGACTGCTCCGTTTCCAACCCTGCTCAATGCTCATGTGCCTGGGAAAGCAGTGGAGGATGGCCCAATTCCTTAGGTCTCTGTACTCACGTAGGAGACCTGCATGGAGTTCCAGGCTCCTAGCTTTGGCTCGGCCTGGCTCAGCCCTGGCCATTGTAGCCATGTGGGGAGTGAACCAGTAGATCTGGGAGTGAACCAGAAGATCTCTCTCTTTCTCTCTGTAACTCTTTCAGATAAATAAGTCTTTTTAAAAAACAAAGGAAAGGGAAAAAGGAAGCAGGAAAACCCCACACTTTTTTTCCTTTTACTCCTTTCTTACTGACAAACTTGCATATCCTACAAAGCATAAACACTTCTTTACTCCCCTTAATCCTAGGCCCTCCCTGCCTGCATCTAAATCTTAGTATAGGATTCTGAAATCCTAATTTTTCTTTCTCTCCAGCACAAAAGTTTTATGTACTTTGAGAAAGGGCACTGCTGAAATTACAGCAGGGTTTCTGTCCCCTCCCAGTTCAAGATCTAGCTAACGAGAAGGCAAAATGCGGAAAAGTGGCCAATCAGTGGACATGTGATGCTGGAGAAGTTCACGGGCAGACAAAGCAGACGTGAACGAGGTCAGGGGCAACCTAAGTGGAGGAAATGTCACTTGAGTGAGAGCTAAGAGGGGATTCTGGCAGAGAAAAGAACAAGGCCACACCTGGAAGGAGAGGTGGGGCAGGCCACCGAGGCAGGGCTGTGCAGGGGTATCCAGCAGTCAGGCTCACCACCACCATGGCGGAAGTACCAGGAGACAAGTGAAAGGCTGCCATTAGTGGGGGTCATCGGGGGGCCCTGAGTTCAGAAGACAGAATCTGGACTTCATCCTGTGGCATTAGAAGTCTCACAGGAACTGAGTAGGGGCTGTTTAAAATAGTGGCATTAAGAGAGATTCTTGCAATGCTCCAATTATTAACTGTTAACATTAAGGAGGAAGGCAGAGTAAAGAACAGAAATGGGCAGAGTGAAGAAGGCAGGCACCCAGCCAGATTCAGTGAGAGACTTCCTCTGGAAGCAGGTGCAGCAATCCTGGAGATGATATGAAGCTTTCAGGCTTCAAATTTAGCAAAGTAGGTGCACTTAGTTCTGAACAAGGCGGGTCTGAGACGGGAAAAGAATGCCCGTTAGGAGAACTGGGCATTAAAATAGCCACTAGATGTAGTCACTAGGAAGTAACGAACATCCTATCATGGAGTACAGTTTCAGGAAAGTGGTGAGACAGGGAACAGAATTAAGGAATGGACAGGACGTAAGAAAAACTCGTATAATAGATAAAACCACTCATCCGAACTTGGCTGTAAAGATAGAAGAAAAAAGTTACAACCACTGCACATCCACTTGAATGGTTATAAGGATAATGATTTTTTAAAAAAAGGACAGCAGGGACAGGCATTTGGCCTGGAGGTTAAGACAGACCTGGCTGTCCTGCTCGCCTCTGGCTCCTGATTTCAGCTGGAGGGCAGTGGTGATGAGTCAAGTCATTGGGTGCCTGCCACCCACACAGGAGGCCTGGATCAAGTCCTTGGTTGCTGGCTTCAGGCCCCAGCTGTTGCAGGCATTTAGAGAGTGAATCAGTGGATGGGAGCACGTGTGCATTCTCTCTCTCTCAAATTAACAAAAATAACAATTTTTAAAGGAAAATGACAGATGTTGGAAGGATGTAAAGAAAATGGAAGCCTGATGCATCACTGGTGGAATATAAAAATGGTATAGTCACTGTGGAAAATGGACAACAGAATTCACTTGTGACCCAGCAATGCCACTCCTAAGTATACATACAAGAGAACTGAAAACACAGACTCAAACACACACTTGTACAGGAATGTTCACAGCAGCATTATTCATGACAGCCAAAAAGTAGAAACAACCCAAACGTCCACCAGCTAAGGAATGGATAAACAAATGTCTCACAGTTCCATCCAATGGAACATTCTTCGGCCACACAAAGAAATGAAGTACTGATAATATGCTACAATATGAATGACCCATGAAAGTACTGTGCTATGTAGAAGTCAGACAAAAAAGGCCACATATTTTAAGTGAAATGTGCAGAATGGACAAATCTAGAGAGAAAACAGATTCATGGTGCTTGGAGCCTGGGGATGCATCGGGAGTGACTACTTGGGGGCTGAGGCAATCCAGTCAGGTCAGATCGTCTGAGCTGAGCAGGTCAGATTGTGGGTCCTGAGCAGGACGCAAGCAGGCAGTCTGTGAGGAGGAGGCAGTGGAAGGAAGACGGGCAGAGGAGTCGCAGGGAATCCAGGCTCCTTAAGAGACTAAGAAAATCTTTCAAATTATTAATAAAGTGTCGGACAGCAAGGACCAATGTTATAAAACAAACTGTCTCCACCTGGCAGCGCGTGAAGCACAGCACCCTGGAAAGTGTATTGGAAATGGTCCTTTATGACAGCAATGTCCATCCTTGCTTAAAAGCGACCGCCCTTGATTCCTTCGGTTGTGTCGGCCGTGTCGGCCACTACCTGGACGCATTCAACCTGCATGTAACCACGTGGTTTTGGTTCTATCGTAGTTGAACAGACAGTAACTGTGGATCAGGATTCCAGCGGTGCTCTGTTACCCTGTCTGGGCACGTTCTCTTAATCTGAATGCAAAGGGCTTATGTGCTCATTGTTCCTCTAAACCCATTCTCTTCACCAGTAGGAGGAGCTGTGCTGCCTCTTCCCATCTCCTTTCCAGAACCTGCGAGGGGAGGGGTGTGTGTCTGAAGCTACAGCTGGGGAAGGAAACCGTTCTGAGTTAGAGGGGTGGTTGGGGGTACACAACAAAGAATGTGAGCAAGTTACAGCTGTGGTGTCCACTGGTGGGCAACCTGTTTTAAAGCGCCGTTACCTGTCCTGGGCTCAGCGTAACCACATGTCTTTGAGCTTTCTGGAACTGCGGGAAACGCTTTAAATCAGGGTTGACAACATTGACTTTGCTGAACACGCTGGATTCCTCATAAGGGATTCGTGTTGGATAAAGGAAAGGAGTATCTTCAGGAGGGAAGAGGTGCCATATTTTCCTAGTTGAAAAAAAATAAGATAGAAGTCAGTACCCTGAACAAGTATGTTAAGAAGGCAGCCGTTAAGTGGTTGTTTTTACTCATTTAAATCAATGCCAAAGGAATGCAGGCACCTGGCCTGTTCCTCACTCGGTTCTGGATTCCCCTCTGTGGACACCTGGGTACCTCACCACCCGGAGGCAGCTGCTCTCTCTGCTCGGACAGGATCTAGTCTGGAAGACGGCTCTTTCTCGTCACAAACCAGCCTGCCTCCTCAGAAACCTTTTCCATCCCAGCTTACAGACCTGCTCAGAGAAACCCTCCCCTTTGAAATATTCACACTCATGTCAGCCTGAGCAAACCCCATGCTTCCATATCAGAGTTTCCAGACTTCTCGGCTGGGTGGTAAACTCCGTAAGTTAATTATTTGTTGTTAATCCATTACACAGCAGAAACGACTAACAGAGCTGCTGTTGCGGCACGGTGCTTAGGTCATCACTTGGGATGCTCGTATCACATATTGGAAAGCCTGGTTCCGGTCCCAGCTATTCCACTTCTGATCCAGTTCCCTACTAATGCATCCTAGGAGGCAGCAGATGATGGCTCAAGTGCCTGGGTCCCTGCCACCCACAGGGGAGACCCAGGTGAAGTTCCAGGTTCCTGGCTTCTTCAACATTGCCTAGCCCTGGCTGTTGCAGACATTTGGGGAGTGAACCAGTGGATGGAAGATCGATCCATCTCTGCCTTTCAAATGCATACCATTTTTTGAAAACTTTTATTTAATAAATATAAATTTCATAAGTACAACTTTTGGATTATAGCAGTTCTTCCCCCATACCAGCCCTCTCACCCCCAAACCATCCCACCTCCTACTCCCATTCCATTCTTCATTAAGATTCATTTTTAATTATCTTTAAATATAGAAGATCAACTCTATACTAAGTAAAGATTTCAACAGTTAATGCATACAATTTTTAAAAGAAAAGCATGAATAATGCCATGTAACTAAAAGTGATATAGGAATTTTTTTTAAAGATTTATTTATTTATTTGAAATGCAGAGTTACAGAGAAGAGGCAGAGAGGGTGAGAGAGAGGTCTTCCGTCCACTGGTTCACTCCCCAGGTGCTGCAGTGGCTGGAGCTGTGCCAATCTGAAGCCAGGAGCCTCTTCTGGGTCTCCCACGCGGGTGCAGGAGCCCATGGACTTGGGCCATCTCCCAGGCCATAGCAGAGAGCTGGATTGGAAGTAGAGCAGCCAGGTCTTGAACCGGTGCCCATTTGGGATGCTGGCACTGTAGGCGGCGGTTTTACCTGCTACGCCACAGCACTGGCCTCAGTTACAGGGATTTTTAAAATGCGAAAATCCAATCACTTAACTTTTTTTTAAATGGGGGTAATAAATCTTAACTCATAAAACATTAGACATTATCATGCTTTATGTCCATAATGAAGAACGTCTGAGGCAAAGAGAAGAGATGTGGACAGATGAAAGTTTGTAGATGGGCGGGTGTTTGGCGTCACGTGGTATGCTAACATCCCATATCTGAGTGCCTGGGTTCAAGTCCCTGCTTGGCTACCATTCCAGCTTCCTGCTGATGCACCCTGGGAGGCAGCAGGTGATGACACTGTCACCATGTGGGAAACCTGCATGGGGTTTCAGGTTCCTGGCCAGAGCCTGGCCCAGCCCTGGCTCTTCCAGGCATTTGGGAAGTGAACCAGTAGACAGAAGATCTCTCTCTTTTTCTCTCATCTCCCTCTTCTTCTCTCTGTTGCTCTGCCTTTCAAATAAATGAAACTAGAAAGAAAAAAAAAAAGAGAGAAAACAAAAAACTCCCCTTGTTCTAAGGAAAAAAAAAAGCCCCAAAGCCCTCTGGTGACCCCTTGCAGTCACTGGAAATACCCAGTCCTTTCTGAACTGAGGAGTAGTGTCTGTTGTTTTCAAACTAAGAAACAGACATTCAAGCCCCATTTTTGCTTTGGAAATTTGAAGATCTGGAAGGAATAGTGATATGCTTTACTTTTCAAAACTTCATTCTGGCACTGAAAGGCAGCCTCTTGATTTACATAGTGTCACCTTAGAAACCACGCAAGCTCACAACTCATTAGCCTCATCTCAGAGCTCCATCCTCCCGCATCTTGGACCGTCTGGAAGCAGTTTCGGCGTTCGGTATGTTCGGAATTGTAGAGCTAGAGGGACTCTGAAGAGGTCACCAGTCCAACTTCATTTTCCAAGTGGTGGCAGGGAGACTCAGTGGCATGTCACTCATGGGGCTGGTGGTCAGTGGCAGCCCAGAGCCACGCTGCAGACTTGCTGGCTTCTCCAGACCCTGCCCCCACCTGCACCTGCAGCACTGCTTCCAGGGGAAGGGCCGTAACGACACCTGCTCTGGCTGCTGTGCTACGTGTCCTTCTGTCAGATCAGGTGTCGATTGCCACCTCATCCCCTGCTCAAAACCCTCTCCTGGTGACACAAGCTGATAGCACAGACAAGAAGCAGTATTTGGGGCCTGCACTTTGGGGTAGCGGGTAAAGCTGCCACCTGCAGTGCCGGCATCCCATATGGGCACTGGTTCAACTCCCAGCTGCTCCACTTCTGATCCAGCTCTCTGCTATGGCCTGGGAAAGCAGAAGATGGCCCAAGTGCTTGGGCCCCTGCACCAGCAGGGAAGACCTGGAAGAATCTCCTATCTCCTAACCCATGGCTTTCGATAGGCCCACTGCGGCCATTTTGGGAAGTGGATGGAAGATCTTTCTCTCTCTTTATCTCTGTCTCTCTGTAACTCTTTCAAACAAATAAATCTTAAAAAAAAAAAAGAAAAGAAAAGAAAAGCAGTGTTTGCCTGTGAGTCCCCTTGGTCCTCAGTGTACAACCTACACTTGCAGGCTCCCCTGTGTACCCCCACACTTCCCAGGGCCTCTCCACAGCCTCCATTTGTGTCTCCTGAACACTGAGCCGTCTGTCAGAGCCCACTGCAAACGGCAGCTGCCCTAGGAGATCCTCCCCAGTGGTCACAACAGGAACGCGCTGTCTTCTCCAGAGGCTCGGGGCAGGGCGATGGCGGCGCCCGCCTGCGCCCGGGCTGTGAAGTCTCAGGGACGTTCACTCTCCACCTCCTGCAACACCGAAGCACGCGCACTGTGTATTCACTGCAGTGATTCCACTACACAGAGCCATGCGGGCCAGAAAACAGGAAACAGCGCTCAAATAGAGCTACGTCAACTTTTTATCAGCGAAAGAAGCTGGGTTTTTCTGGCCATTTTTTTTTTTTTTTTTTTTTTTGCCAACTCAAATTTCTTTGGCTTTTTCCCAACTTGGAACACATGGAGAAAGTGGCTACTTAAAACTACGCCCTCTCTGACCAAGTTTCAGCTTTCAGACTATGAGGTCCACAGGGCAGAGACCACGCACGCGTGCCTCGAGGCCTGCAGCGATGTGTCTGAGCCGCTCACGGCCCTTTAACAGAGCCCTGCTGAGTCACACAGGTGCCTGCCTTACCGGACTGCACAGCCTGCAGAGCACGGCACCCGGAAACGCACTCACTGCACAGCGCCAGTGGCTCTGGGAACACTCGCGGTCCTTTTGGCGGGTAACGGCTTCGGGGACCTGCACGCGGCCATCTCTGTTTTCCCTCCTGTGCTGCCCTGTAAATGTCCCCAGTGGCCAGGACAGCACACTGTGGCATCATCGATGAGGGCACAACAAGGCTGTGCCTGCGACATCTCAGTGCATCCTCCAGCTGGCACGGACGCTTCAGCTCCCACCTAACTCCAGCACCCAGGCAATAGTGGAGGTGTGGCCCGAGCTAGCTCTTCTCTCTCTTAGGATCCACAGACAGGGGAGAAAAACACTGCCCAAAGGTAACAACTAACTGTACTTTGCCCATAGGTAGGCGCAAACTAAAATTCAGAGCTGAAAGACATGACAAATAACACCCGGTCCAGGATTTTTTCTGGGGCTTTGGAGTGACCACAGAGCCTCCTCCTTCTAACAAGCTATTCTGTTCTTTATATTTCAGGACAGGTGATCCTGCTTTTAAATAGAAGTCCAAAAACTACATGTGTGTATGTTTTAAGATTTATTTATTTACTTACATAAAAGTCAGAGCTACAGACAGCAAGAGCGAGAGAGAGATATCTTCCATCTACTGATTCACTACCCAAAGGCTACAACAGCCAGAGCTGAGCCAGGCCAAAACCAGAAGCCAAGAACTCCATCTGGGTCTCTGATGTGGATAGCAGGGGCCCATGCACTCAGGCCATCTTCTGCTGGATCAGAGGTGGAGCAGCCGGGACACAAACTGGGGCTCACATTGGATACTGGTGTTGCAGGCAGTGGCCAGCACACAAATCTGTGTTTTGATATAAAAATAGCTAAGCAAAGAGCTCTTTTGTTGAACTGGGGCTGGAATCCCAGTATTGTGGGATCAGCTTTCTGAAGATGACTTTGATCATGGCTGAGATTCATGCATGGAAACCATTTCAACTGCTGCCCTCATGTCACAACAGAACCAGCAGTTAAGAGTCTGCCCTGGTGAGGAGGCAGGCGGCCAGGAGCAGTGGAGCAAGGCTGCGGGTCCTGCCACCCACCCAGCACTCATTTCTCTTCCGGTTCTCCCCTCACACCTCCTCCACCCATGCACTCAAGTTACCTTCCTTGTACCTGGAATACTAAGTTGCAACCATAGGAGTCCAGATGGCAGGGTGTGTGGGCTCCCAGTGAGCCAATCCACAAGGTGCTTTCCTGTCCATTTCTTCCAGGAAACCCAAAGTCAGACCACATCACCTCCTGTTTTGAAAGAGTCAGTCCATCAAGAACCAACCAACTCTGCTGTGCGGCAGTGCTGGACATTCCCACTTGCACATCTGTTTCTTAGGACTTGGAATTTTCTCTTATAGAAAATTCTACAGATGGAGGCAGTAACGTTTCCAAAGCGGTTCAAGAAATCTTTTGGACCAATAACAGTCAAATAAGCTCACTAATAGTCATTCACAAAATATTTACCAGCTACTTACAACACGCCGGCAACTGTACTAGAAGCTTGGCATGAGTCAATGAACTAAACAGACAAAAAATGCCCACCCAGATGGAGCTTACACTTTCAAGGCTGGAGACAGACAACAAACACCAGACAAGATTATGCAGACATCACGGGAAGGGTGTTTCAGGCACTGTGGGAATAGTGAGTGCTATTTTAAAATCTCTGGATCTGGCATCTGCAGAAGTCAGAAGGCCATATTCCCTGTGAGCAGTGCAGCTGTTTGTGGGCGTAAAGCAACTCATTAACTTTTTGTACTACAATGACATTAAAAATGCCTTCTTGTGGATTAGGGAGTTATTTAAAATTACCAATTCCATAGGGCAGGTGTTTGGCATAGCTGGGAAAATGCTAGTTAAGGGGCTGGTGTTGTGGATCAGTGGGTTGAGCTACCACCTGCATTGCCAATATCCCATCCAGGTGCTGGTTCATGTCCAAGATGCACCACTTTTGATTCACTTCCCTGCTAATGTGCATTGGAAAGCAGTGGAAGATAAGTGGTTGGGCCCCTGCAACCCACATGGGAGACCTAGATGGAGTTTCTGGCTCTTAGCTTTGGCTTGGCCCAGCCCCAGTCATTGCAGCCATTTAGGGAATGAACCACTGGATGGAAGAAACCTCTCAGGGGCTGGTTCTGTGGCATAGTGGGCTAAGCCTCCGCCTGTGGCACCAGCATCCTGTATGGGTGTCGGTTTGTGTCCTGGCTGCTCCTCTTCCAATCCAGCTCTATGCTATGGCTGGGAAAGCAGTAGAAGATAGCTCAAGTGCTTGGGCCCCTGCACCTGTGTGGGAGACCCAGAGGAAGCTCTTAGCTCCTGGCTTTGGATCAGCCCAGCTCCAGCCATTGAGGTCATTTGAGGAGTGAACCACTAAATGGAAGACCTCTCTCTCTCTCCCCCTCTCTCTCTAACTCTACCTCTCATATAAATAAAATAAAATCTTAAAAAAAAAAAACCTCTCTATATCTCCCCCTCTGCCATTTAAATGAATCAATCTTAAACACACACACACACACACACACACACACACAAGACACCAGTTAAGATACTGTCACCCCATATCAGAGTGCCTGGGTTTGATTCCCGTCTCTAGCTCCTAATTCAACTTTCCACTAATGCAGATCCTGGGAGGCATCAATGATGGCTCAACTGACTGAGTTCCTGCAACCCACGTGGGTGACCTGGGCTGAGTTCCTGACTCCCAGCTCAGGCCTTGGGCCCAGCCCTGAACATTGAGGGCATCTGGAGAGTGAACTGCTAGCAGACAGGAGCTCTTTCCCTCTGCCTGTCAAATTATTATTATTTTTTTAATTTAAAATTATCAATGCCAGAACTTTAGCTCGCACCTAGTAAGTCAGAATCTCCAGGTGCAGGTATCAAAACCCATCTTTTGCAGTGCATGTCCAAAGCTGACTTTTGCTATACTCCCCACAACCATGATCTTGTTGAGTGTAGCACACCTGAGAACAGAGGCAGCACAAGGCTCTGCACTGGAACCTTCCTCACACCTGGTTCTGTAGACAGATCCTGCCCAAGTCAGCTACTGGGAAAAGTCTGTATTTACAGATCTTTAGTGCCACTTGCAGCACTAACCAGGTCAATCATAAAACCAAATCCATGGGATTAAAACACTTCTCAGCTGGAAAAGAAAAAGAAAGTGTTGCTTTATTTTTTTTAATCATGAATTTTCCTTTTCACAAAAAAATTTTAAAAGATTTATTTTTATTTATTTGAAAGGCAGAATGAGAGATACAGAAAGACAGATTAATCTTCTATCTACTGGTTTACTCCGTAAGTGGTTACAACTGCCAGGACTGGGCCAGGTCAAAACCAGGAGCCTGGCTGGCGCCGTGGCTCAATAGGCTAATCCTCCACCTTGCGGCGCCGGCAACCTGGGTTCTAGCCCTGGTCGGGGCGCCGGATTCTGTCCCAGTTGCCCCTCTTCCAGCCCAGCTCTCTGCTGTGGCCAGGGAGTGCAGTGGAGGATGGCCCAAATGCTTGGGCCCTGCACCCCATGGGAGACCAGGATAAGTACCTGGCTCCCGCCATTGGATCAGCACAGCGTGCCGGCCGCAGCAGCCATTGGAGGGTGAACCAATGGCAAAGGAAGACTTTTCTCTTTGTCTCTCTCTCTCACTGTCCACTCTGCCTGTCAAACAACAACAACAACAACAACAAAAAACAAAAAAACAACCAACCAGGAGCCTGGAACTCCATCCGGTCCATCCGGGTCTCCCACATAGGTGGCAGGGGCCCAAGGACTTGGGCCATCTTCCACTGCCTTTCCAGGCACATTAGCAGAGAGCTGGATCGGAAGTGGAGCAGCCAGGACTCAAAACTTACACTGTGATATGGTATGCCAGTGTCACAGCCGATGGCTTAACACTGGCCCCCTGAATTTTCTTTTTGCAGCATCAGGACACCCTGACTATAGTGTGTACCAGGATGGCCCTGGTTTCTGGACTCATCTGAAAGTGGCATCAATTAAAAAGGATGATGTAGGGGCCGGTGCTGTGGTGCAGTGGGTTAACATCCTGGCCTGAAGCACTGGCATCCCATATGGGTGCTGCTTCTTTTCCGATCCAGCTCTCTGCTATGGCCTCGGAATGCAGCAGAGGATGGCCCAAGTCCTTGGGCCCTTGCACTCATGTGGGAGACCCGGAGTAAGCTCCTGGCTTCAGACTGGCACAGCTTTGGCTGTTGTGGCCAATTGGGGAGTGAACCATCGGATGGAAGACCTCTCTCTCTTTCTCTCTCTCTGCCTCTCCTCTCTCTATAACTCTGACTTTAAAATAAATAAATAAATAAATAAATCTTAAAAAAAAAAAAGGATGATGGGCTGGCGCCGCGGCTCACTAGGCTAATCCTCCGCCTTGCGGTGCCGGCACACCGGGTTCTAGTCCCGGTCGGGGCGCCGGATTCTGTCCCGGTTGCCCCTCTTCCAGGCCAGCTCTCTGCTGTGGCCCGGGAGTGCAGTGGAGGATGGCCCAGGTGCTTGGGCCCTGCACCCCATGGGAGACCAGGAAAAGCACCTGGCTCCTGGCTCCTGCCATCGGATCAGTGCGGTGCGCCAGCCGCAGCGCATCGGCCGCGGCGGCCATTGGAGGGTGAACCAACGGCAAAGGAAGACCTTTCTCTCTGTCTCTCTCTCTCACACTGTCCACTCTGCCTGTCAAAAAAAAAAAAAAAAAAAAAAAAGATGATGTACTAGTTTTTACATTTTTTTAAACAAAGATTTACCTAATTATTTGAAAGATAGAATTACAGAGAGAGGAAGAGAGATATCTTCCAACTGCTAGCTCGCTGCCCAGGTGGTCACAACGGCAGGCTGAAGCCAGGGGCCAGGAGCTTCCTTAGGGTCTTTCATGTGGGTGGCAGGGGTCCAAGAACCTGGGCCATCCCCCGCCACTTTCCCAGGCCATTAACAGAGAGCTGGATCAGAAGTGCAGCAGCCGGGACATGAACTGTTGCCCATATGGGGTATCATAGTCACAGGCTACATCACAGTACTGGACTTGATACATTAGTTTTTAGAGGTCAGCTTAATCGTGTACCAAATGATACACTTACACATTAAAATATATGTGATTTTATTTTAAGTTACTGCCTTTAAAATTCTCCTTTACATTACAGGTAAGGCATTTTAATGTTTTTAAAAAATTACATGTGGAGATAATTATATCATCTAGAAATTGCATTTCAGGATCATAAAGAAAGTTGAGAACTACTCTATACTACATCTATTTAAATCATCATATACTTACTGACAACATCTGATACGCTGATAAGGCTGGAAACTCCAAAAAGAGTAGGAGAAAAACCCAATATTGGTCAGAAACAATAAATGTGGTACTTGAAAGCAATATAATTAACTATAATTACTATAAAAACTTATAATGGATAACTACTTCAATTTAAATTTCAAAAAGTCCCTTAAAAGGACATTAAACAATAGCAAGTACTTGAGTCTCTTATTTTTTTGAGGAAATTACCTTAGGTACATAATCAGAAATGAGGTAATTAACTCTACCCACTGATTGGGCCAGATAAACACCTACATTCTTTTTTCTTAAAAAAAAATTATTTATTTATTTGTAAAGCAGAGTTACAAAGAGAGAGGTGTTACAGAAAGGGAGAGGCAGAGTCAGAGAGAGAAGAGAGAAGTCTTCCATGCACTGGTTCACTCCCCAAATGGTCGCAATGGTCAGGGCTGGGCCAGACTAAAGCCAGGAGCCAGGACCTTCATCCAGGTTTCCTACATGGGTGCAGGGGTCCAAGGACTTGGGCCATCCTCCGCTGCTTTCCCGGGCACATTAGCAGGGAACTGGATTGGAGGCGGAGCAGCAGAGACTCAAACCAGTACCCATACGGGATGCCAGCATTGCAGATGGTGGCTTCACCCTTAACCCATTACCACAGTGTCAGCCCCTACTCCAAGCACATCTTAATCACCATGCCAAATGCCTGCTGCTATTCTTTTGCTCTTTAACAGCTTTACTGAGTATAACTGATGTACGATAAACAGCAAAATTTAAGGTGTGCAGCTGACGAATATTGACTTACGCATATATCCAAGGAACTATTGCTACCACACATATGACCAACAACTCCATCACGTGCAAGTTTCCCAATGTTCCTTCACAAACCATTTCTCCCTACACCCTCATTCTGACAACTGCTCTGCTTTCTGCCACAACAAATTAGTTTCCAAGTTCCAGAATTTTAAAGCAATGGAATCATAGAGTAACTATTCCTTTCTCATACTAACTAATCTACAACAAACTAAACCAAGTAGATCTCAAAGTAAACATCAAAACAGGAAGACCCCATGGCAAATACTTGCCCCACAGTCATTTCATCATGATAAAAAGTCAATTTTTCAAGAGGACACAATAACCCTAAACGTGTATGAACCTAATATTAAGTTTCAAAATGCAGAGGGCCAGAGTCGTGGCACAGTGGATTAAGCCGCCGTTTGCCACCCCAGCATCCCATATCAGAGTGCAGCTTCAAGTCCTGGCTACTCTGCTTCTGGTCCAGTGTCCTGCTAACCCACCTAGGAAAGCAGCAGAGGATGGTCCAAGTGCTTGGGCCCTGTTACCCATGTGGGATATCTGGCTGGAGTTCCTGTCGCCTGGTTTCAGCCTGGCCCAGACCTGGCTGTAGTGGCCATTTGTGGAGAGAATCAGTGGATGAAAGATCTCTCTCTCTCTGTCTCTCCCTCTTTTTCTGTCACTCTGCCTTTTAATAAATAAATAATCTTAAAAAAAAAGAAAGAAAGAAAAAGGAAATGGACCAACCTAAATTGAGAAAAAGACAAATACACAATTATTATTGGGGGACTTCAGTACCTCTCTCTAAATACTGCAGAGAGAAAACACACAGAAAATCAGTTACGGACACAGGAGATACAACAATCAACTGACTCAGCTGATACTTACACACTCCACCCAACAAGAGAATACACATTATTATCCAGTGTACGTAGGACATTTATCAAGGCTGTCTACATTCTGGCCCATAAAATGAATTTCAATGAATTTAAAAGCACTGAAATTACATAAGATCTGACCACAATGGAATTAAATCAGAAACCAATAGAATAAAGATAGCTGGAAAATACTCAAGTTTTTGGAAATTAAACATTGCTCTTCTAAATACTCAGTAAGTTAAAGAATAAGTCACAAGGGAAATGAGAAAATGCTTTCAAAAGAATAAAAATGAGCTTGGAAACTCTTATGTTGAAATACGTGCATCTGAGGGCTGGTGTTACGACACAGCAGATAACGCACTGTTTGCAATGCCTGCATCCCATATCAGTGTTCTGATTTCAGTCTCGTCTATTCTGCTTCCAATCCAGCTCCCTGCTAATGCCACAGAAGTGGCAATGATGGCCATGTGCTTGGGTCCCTGACACCCACGTGAGAGACACAGATGAAGCTCCTGACTCCTGGCTTCCGCCTGGCCCAACCCCGGCTGTTGTGGCCATTTGGGAGGGAACCAGCAGATGGAGGATCTCTCTCTCTCTCTCTCTTTCTCTGTCTCTCTGTCACTCTTTGAAATAAATAAAAGAAATCTTAAAAAAATTAAAAAGTCAGCTTAGTTATTATCTTAAATCATAAGAGAAACTCAAAGTAAATAAAAATTTTATTCTTTTAAAAACAAAAAGCAAAACGGAACTATGCCTGTTAAGACTGCTGCAGTGTAAGAGAAAAAAATCCACGATTGTATGAAGACTGTTAAAACACTTCTTCATTTTCCAGCTGCACACATCTGTGAGGCAAGATTTTCTTCCTATTCTTCAAACAAACCAACAAATTGCAACAGCTTGAATGGAGAAGCAGAGATGAGAGCTCAGCTGTCTTCGACAGTCAGCCTTGCCAAAATGTCAAACAATCCACTCCTCAAAGACGCTTATTTCTTAAAAAATGTTATTTATGTTAAATAAGATTATTTTTAATAGATATTTTGGAAACGGAGCATCTTTAATGTTTAACTACCCCGCCATTTTAAGGCAGAGGTACTAAGCTTGCAACAGGGGCTGGTGCTGTGGGATAATGAGTAAAGCTGCCACCTGTGACGCTGGCGTCCCGGATGGACATCGGTTCACGTCCTAGCTGTTCTGTTTCCAGTCCAACTCCCCTGCTAACATGCTTGGTAAAGCAGCAGAAGATGGCCCAAGTGCTTGGGGCCCTGAACCCACACGGGAGACCCAAAGAAGCTCCTGGCTCCTGGACTGGCCCAGCCCTAGCCGTTGCAGCCATTTGGGGAGTGAACCAGCAGATGGAAGGTCTCTCTCTCGCTCTCGCTCTCTTTCTGTCTCTTCCTCTCTGTAACTCTGCCTTTCAAATAAATAAATAAATCTTAAAAAAAAAAAGTTTGCAACAGTAATTAGTAAGATTTGATGACTACAGGAATTATAATGGTAAGAGGAAAACAACAGCTTAGCTCTTGTGATGTAAGAAGACTGGATGCTCAGAAAAACCCTGGATGGAAGATGATGCAGCATGAGCGGCCTTGGCTGCTCACAGCAGGACTAACTGCTAGCGTGAGCCGACAGAAAACTCACCCAGCTGAAAACACGAGATTTTCCGAGGGCTCCATTAGAATTCCAGCACACTACCAAAAGGCTGCCTTTATTTACAAGCGCTCTTGCTGGACAGGTCATATGTCTTGCCTAGTGCTGCCATGCCCGGATGGGACAGATCAACGACGGGGTCAGGTGAGAGATCTATGCAAGGCAGAAGGAACCTGGACACAGCAGAGATGGCGGTCTTTAGTCCTATCTGCAGAGCGCCCGCGGGTCTGCACGTGACGCTGCCGGCACGGCAGTACTGGAAGCTCTGTCGGCAGGCCACCTGCATTACGCCGCCCGCGGCTCGGTTGTATCATCTTAGAAAACGCTTACGTAACTTCTTTGTGCCTCGCTTTTCTTAAGAGGGTAATCATTAAGTCACAGTGTTACTCTACAGTCTGTAAATATAAGCATTACAAAAGTGCTAGGAACAAGTACTTATATGAATGTATGTGTTTGTGTGTGTGTATATACCTATATATATATATCTCAAGTGGTGCACATATACATTAATATAGAGATACAGATCAATATATTACTATCAAGCAATGTTTTGCCTGAAATAGGGAGCAAAAATGTACTAACTAATCTCCATCACGGTGGGAGTACGAGAAACATAGCAAATCCTCTAGGAGTGAACTCTGAGCTCTCCAAGCAGCAGGGGTAAAGACTGAGATCACAACTAAGGGTGGCAGGAAAAACCGCCTCCAAAACCCAAGCAAAAAAGGGAGAAAATAATGCATTTGGTATGGAGTTTGGAATTAGAGGCATTTCCTAATGCTTGCAAAGCCAACACATTTCTTTCATGGCTGTGAGAATAAAAAGACACCCTCAACCAACATTTTAATAAATAGTAAAATCTGAGCAAACATTTACCAAAATATGTAATAAAGGGAAGCTACAAAACAGTGGTAGTTATGATTGCTACGTGAACACTGCCATCTACACTTTGACTCAAAGTACAAAAGAAGAAGGCAGGCTGAAGGGAGAACTCCTCTGGGACCCCTGTGGCAGCAGGCAGCATGGCGAAACCACTCCAGGACAGGACAGGGCAAGACAAAGGGCTCTGGGGCCTTGGCCTGACTGGAGGCAAAGTCCCCCAAGCACCCTCCTTCCCCTTTGTGGAACCCACAGCAAGGAGCTTGCAAAAACACCCCACTTTGTCAGTTTGAGGTTACAAACAAAACGAAGCGAAACACTTAAAAGAGGATCTGGCAGTCTGCAAACTGTTGTCAGTTACGTGAACACGAGGCAGAGAACTTCCACATTCTTCCCTCTGCAAGTCGCTGCACGCAGCTATGGGGCTTCTACCTCCGCGAGCCTGGAGCCCAGCATTCTCTGTCCCACAAGCCCATGGCTGCACCACGCCCCCAGAGCTACAGAGATGACAAGGCTGGCCCTGGGAACCTCAGGGACAGCTTCCTCCTGTGAGCACCTCTGCACCTCTACCTGCCTCACCCACAGAACGAGAGCCCCTATGTAGGGCGGGAGGAAATGACGTCACTCCACTAGCTATGCTTCTACTACACTCTAAACCGGCCCAGGCACTGGTCAAGAGCAAAGGAAGGGTGTGTGGGAAGTCTGGGGCCAGGAAATGAGCAAGGGTTGCCAACTGGGTGAGCCACAGACGCTAACTTGGCTTCAGAGGGAAAAACAGCCCAGACTACTTACGTAAGCAACTACTTACATAAGCCAAAGGCAGTGAGGGGAGAAGGGACCGGGGAGACTCTCGCTTGTGAACTTTTCTCAAGAACAAATTCTCACCGAGATTAAGAGGACTATATACGGACTTACCTGGAAAACATCCGTCTTATCTTCAAATAGATTGACAAAATACTTATAGTCAGCATAAGCCCAGAATTTGGAGTGATCGTAGTCTGCAAACGGTCCAGAAAGACTAGACTGTTCACAGTTCCAAGTCAGGAACTCTTCGAGTGTGGCATCTACGTAACTACATGTAGTTTCAAACTGCGGAGCTGCAATGCAAGAGAAGGCAACTTTCAACATGCTGTGAACATGGTTTCTAAGTATTGCTGTTTTTTAAAAGAAGATTAATTTCAATCAAGAGAGTTAACTAATATTTAACAAGAAATAAAATTTTATTTTGTACATGCTATATAATTAGAACTATTTACAATACTTACAGTAGTCAAGATTAAACATAAATGCAAGACAACACAATGTATGGGGCAGGTATCTGGTTAGAACTCTGGTTAGGATACCCATGTCCCAGATTTCATATCACAGTGCCTGGGTTAGGCTTCTGACTTGGGTTCCAGACTCCAGCTTCCTGCTAATGTGAACCCTGGGAGACTGTGGTGATAACTCAAGCAATCGGGTTCCTGCCACCCATGTGGGACACCTGAACTGTTTGTGGCTCCCGGTTTTGGGCACTCCCCACCCCCACCATTGTGGGTATTTGGGGTGTGAATCAGTGGTGGGAGCTTTGTCTCTCTCCCTCTACATTTCTCAAATATATAATGGTTCAACTTATTTATTGCAGCGCAATTTAGTAACCCAGTGGAATACTTTAGATCATCAATTCTCCAAGATCCTTTCAGGGGACCTGTGAGGTCCAAACTATTTTCATAATAATACAAAGGCACTGTGCCTTTTCTGCTCTCATTCTCACCCCAGGACACCATGCAGTTCTCCAGAGGCTACATGACCTGTGCTGATGTCACTGCTCTGACAGATGGCGGAACATGTGCTTAGGTTCTTGTGTTTAAAACACCTCATTTTCATCTTTTAAAATTATTTTATTTACTTAAAAGGCGAAGAGACAGAAACAGATAGAGATCACCTAGCCTCTGGTTCATACTTCAAATGCCAGCAACAGCAGGGACTGGGCCAGGTTGAAGCCAGGAGCTGGGAACTCAATTAGAGTCTCCCACACATGGGTGGCAGAGACCCAATTACTGGAACGATTACTGCTGTCTACTATGATGCACACGATGGGAAAGTGAAATGAAGCTAGGACTTGAACCCAGGTACTCTGATATGAGATGCAGGTGTCCCAACAGCCCAACAGGTATCTTAACAAGTACTCCCACCCCATTTTGCCTTTTTTTTTTTTTTTTTTAAGATTTATTCATTTATTTGAAAAGCAGAGTTAGAGAGAGAGAGAGAGAGAGAGAAATCTTCCACCTGCTGGTTCACTCCAAGTGGCTACAACAGCCAGGGCTATGCCAGGCCAAAGCCAGGAGTTTCATCTGGGTCTCCCATGTTGGTGGCAGGGGCCCAAGCACTTCGGCCTTCTTCTGCCGCTTTCCTAGGCACATTAGCAGGGAGCCAAATCAGAAGCAGAGTAGCCAAGACATGAACTGGCACACATGTGGAATGTAGGTATTGCAGGTGGTGGCTTAACTTGCCACGCCATAATGCCAGTTCCCATTTTGTTTCTAATATGGTAAGTATCACAAGATACAATCCATATCAGCAAAATCTCATTGGAGTACTCAATAATTTTTAAGTGTAAAGGGATCATGAGATCAAAAGTTTGAAAAGCACTGCTTTAGGTTAAAAGCAAACAAAAAAGGAACAACAAAAATTGTTTTTTGAAATCTTCTAAATCTTGAAGTGGACAATGACAATTTAAAGCCTGTTCATTTATTCATTAACTCATTTATTTCAGAATAATTTATTAAGCAAATAATTAATAATTAGTATTGTGCTCAGGCTGGTAGAAACATAAAAGTAATAGATGATACTCCTGAGTTTAGAATCTATTTAGCCAGACATAAAGCCTTTACTAGGATAATAGAGAACGTGAGGCACCATATAATTAAATGTGAAATTCTACGCCACAGACATTTAGGAAAAGGCAAAGGCACTGGAGATGAGGGTGGCTCAGAAAGGCATTGAGAGGTCTGTTGTCTGTCCACAGTGGTCTGTTATTAAGGGTATGACTCCAGTGACTCTAGACTGGAGTCTTGGATTAATATAACAACTGTTCTGAAACAGCAAGCAAACTCTTATTATTATTGCTACTGTTCGTAGCCAACAGAATATTTCAAATGAACACAGGGAAGCTAATATCTAAGAAATCTTTCTGATGACTTCCTTGGTACAGCATGGAATTCTGAGAAAATACAGACCACTTGGCACAGTGTCTGCTACACAGCAGGTATTCAGTAAACCTAAGGCACCATTATTCATTCTTCTCATTCATTCAGATTTATGCGCACCTCTTTAAAGGTTAGCTGAATTGGTGGTTGAAGAAGGGTATTTAAACTCTTCTTTTAACAGCTTTTATCTTTTTTAAAAAAATATTTTTCATTTTATTTGAAGGGCATACACACACACACACACACAGAGGGAGGGAGAGGGGGAAGGGTAGAGGGAGAGAGACTGAATGACTGATTTTCCATCCACTGATTCACTCCTTAAATGTCCACAACAACCAGGGCTGGGCCAAGCTGAGCCAGGAGCCTGAACTGCATCCTCTAGGTCTCCCATGTGGGTGGCAGGGGCCCAGGGACTTGAGCCTGATGGTGCACATTAACAAGGCTGTTGGAATCAACAGACGAGCTAGAACTCCAACCCAGGCACTGAGATGGATGGGATGCACGCCTTCCAAGCAGCAACAAATGCCCACCCCAAAGGCTCAGGATTATCCAATTACCCTGTCCCTTCTTTTTCCTAAAACCACAGAATGACAGAGAGATAACAGGGGCAGGGCGGATGTCAGTGAATTATCCCACTTCATCAGTAAGTCACCTGGCTTGAGAAGCAGGAGAACTTTACTCTGGCACATTTATCTAAAACTTAAAAACCTATATATTCAAGAAGAACTTAAATCTTGATAAATTTTTGTGACACACTTAAAACAGTGCCTGGCACACTACAACCCATCAATACATACTGGCTCTCAATACTACTGACATCATGGGGAACTTACTGTAACAGGATGGGAGTACATCAGTTTAACGCTGACAAACAAAACTGCAAGTGGCAAGAAAGTGTCAGGATGCCGGGAAACAGGAGTCATTTATAAATCACTTCCGCAAACTCCATGGTACACCTGAACACATCAGCCTATCCCACATGCTTTTCCTTTGTGGGAGTCAATCCAGTTGACCCTCAGAACACTAATGCTGCTGGCTGAGCCACCTGTCCCTGGGGTGGACTCGGTGGGCCTTTCCCGGGAGGTCAGTTACACAGGCAAGTCTGCACGGCAGTCCCAGAACCTGGCCTTGTGAAAGGACTTCATTTTCCCACAGGGCAAGTGTGGGGAGCAAACCGGACTAGACTGAGTTACTGGAATTAAGACTTATTCTATGCATCTGCTCTCCCACAATATGGCGCTGGGAGAGAAGTAAACAGCTTCCGCACAGCTGCCTCCAGTTCAACTAATAAACTGTAGGACTTGCTCCTGGTTGGAGGAGAGCAGCGTACTCGGCGTGTGGGCAGCCGAGTTAGGATTGGCGGAGGAGGACTATAAAGGAGGAGAGAGACGGCATGCACCAGGAACATCTATGGGGAACATCTAAGGGAACCCGTGCAGCCCCCGAGAGAACCGGCCGGCGGTGTGCCGCTCCCCTGCGGAAGTGGGGAATGTGGCCAGGGGGAGCTGCCCTTCCACAGAGGTGGAAGGGATAGTAGCCAACCCGGGAAGAACCAGCAGCAAACCCGGGGAGGGCCGAGCAGACGAGAGAACAGCGCAGGGTCCTGTGTCGTTCCTCCACGAAGAGGGGGAGCGACAGGCAAGTTCTGCACATTAAAAATCTAAGCAGGTAAAAATCACACATGAGAGCTATTACTGTCAGGGGAAAATTACAACGAATGGAATGAGTGGAAATGACAGGCCCTCTGCATTTACACAATGATTTCAAAATAGCATCTTTTCACTCGGTCCTGGTAGCAACCGCACCAGAGGTCCTCCTGTGATTTTGTTTTAATGACAATTTCTCTCGGGGTAGTGTGGTTGTTTTCCTAATTTACTTTTTGCAATGGAATTATTCCTTCCTAATTTCATAATTATTGCTCTTTCATTTAATTTTGAAGCAGCCTAGGCAGCTATAACATTCTTCCACCTACTGGGAAGGGTTAGCTAAGACGCTCAACTAAGTTCAGAATATACAAATTGAGCTGCCTTCAGCTCTCAGAAAAAGGCATTCTATCACACTTTTAGCACAGCAGGAGAACAAACATTTCTCCATTTTGTTAGGCTTTCATCATCTTACAAACAGGAGACAATGGATGAGGTGTGAGCTCTAAACAGGACATTTGAGCGTATTCCACTTCCCTAACTCAGATGTTTAGCTTTATTTCCATAATTCCTTGTCAAATTACCAGCTGAGGTTCAGCACTGCCACTGAGCACATATCTTGATGAATGAATTTAGTTCAAAATGGTTTCAAAGACATATGCAATATTCATCATTTGTTTCATAAAATGAACTAAGGAATATATTATAATTTAGAATGCCACTTATTAGGGTCAGTGTTAAGCCATAGTAGGTTAAGCCATCTCCCTCAACACCGGCATCCCGTATGGGTGCTGGTTTGAGTCCTGGCTGCTCCACTTCCAATCCAGTTCCCTGCTAATGTACCTGGGAAAGCAGTGGAAGATGGCCCAAATGCTTGGGCCCCTGTACCCATGTGGGAGACCTGGAGGAAGCTCGCTCTCTCTCTCTCTCCTTCTTTCTCTGAAACTCTGCCTTTCAAATACACTTTAAAAAGGGAAAAAATGCCACTTATTATTCTTTTTTAAAACTTCTCCCAGGAACTTTTTTTAAAGATTTATTTATTTATTTGAAAGGAAGAGTTAGAGAGAGAGACAGAGAGAGATATCTTCTATCTTCTGGTTCACTCTCCAAATGGGCTGATCCGAAGCCAGGAGCCAGGAACTTCTGCCATTGCTTTCCCAGGTCATTAGCAGTGAGCTGGACTGTAAGTGCCAGAGCCACAGGTCTCAGCTTTACTTGGCCATAGGGCCGGCCCAAGATGCCACTTATTAACACTAGTATTTCAAGCATCCTAGAAAAATTCCAACCCAAATCTAAAATGGAAAACGGAAATAAGAAATAGACTCAACAAAGAGAAAACACAGTTATTGTTATTTATAAGATCATATGCCTGTCTACCTAGATAACTGGATAAGAACCAACAAAAAGTATCTAAACTAGGAAGTGGCTGGGTACAAAATAAACACACAATTCACAACAATGCAGGTGAAATGGGAGGACACTGTGTTAAATGAGACAAGTCAGGCACAGGAAGACAAATACCACGGGTTCCCACTCTGTGGAATCTGAAAGGTTGATCTCGAAGTGGAGAATAAAATAGAGGTTACCAGAGCTTGAGAAGGCTGTGGGGGAGTGGGAGGGGTCTTGGAGAGATGATGATGAATACGTTCAGAGAGGCAGCTGGATGGGAGGAGTCCTCCTGTGTTATAGCACAGAATAACTGGGGTTGACAACAATTAATTGTGTATTCCCAAACAGCTGGTAGAGAGGATTCTAAATGTTCCTAATAGAAAGACATAATAATTGTTTGAAGTGACAGCTATAACAGTTCACCAGATTTGATCATTACACATTACGAACACATGTAAGAGTACTTCAAAGTCTATGGAAAAACAGGATTAAAAGATACATTTTCGGCCAGCGCTGCGGTTCACTAGGCTAATCCTCCGCCTGTGGCGCCAGCACCCTGGGTTCTAGTCCCGGTTGGGGTGCTGGTTCTGTCCCGGTTGCTCCTCTTCCAGTCCAGCTCTCTGCTGTGGCCTGGGAAGGCAGTGGAGGATGGCCCAAGTGCTTGGGCCCTGCACCCGCCTGGGAGACCAGGAGGAAGCACCTGGCTCCTGGCTTCGGATCAGCGCAGTGCGCCAGCCATAGCAGCCATTTGGGGGGTGAACCAACGGAAGGAAGACCTTTCTCTCTGTCTCTCTCTCTCTCTAACTCTGCCTGTCAAAAATAAATAAATAGTTACATTTTCATGCAAAGCCAATTTGAAATCTATGCAGCTTTTTTATAATATGCATTATCCATGAACTTTTAAAGCTCCTCATGTTGAAATGTCACACTGTACCCAACAAATATGTGCAATATGTGCCAATTAGAAATAAAATAAAATATATTTTAAGAGGTGGGCATTTGTCCTGGTGGTTAAGATGCTCGCTGGGTCCCTGCCAACCATGTAGGAGATCTGGAACCAGTTCCCCAGCTCCTGACTTTGGCCTGGCCCAGCCCAGACCCAGCCATTGTAGGCACTTGGAGAGTAAACCTGGAGATGAGAGACTTCTCTCTATCTCCCCACCCCTGACCCCCTGACAAACACACACATACACACACACACACACACACACACACACACAGAAATATTTCCTTCATAGCAATCAAAAACACATTTGTTTTTCAAAAGATTTATTTATTTATTTGAAAGGCAGAGTGATAGGGAGAGACAAAGATATCTTCCATCCACTGGTTTCCTCTCCAAATGGCCACGAGCCAGGACCCAGGAACTCCATCCTGATCCATCTTCTGTTGCTTTCCTAAGTGCATTAGCAGGGAGCTGGATAGGAAATGGAACTGTGGCAGAGGTCTTTGTCTTTTAATTAATCCTGTTTCTAACTGACATGATTAAAGTAGTGGAAGAGCCCTTCCCAACATCAAAAGAAGAAAAAGAGAGGCATCTGTCCTGGGAATGAAATGTAGTTGTCATCTGCTTGCCTGTGAATGCTTCAGCTGTAGACCCTATCTGCTTATATGTACCCATTTCACGTTCTGTTTGTTAGCACAGAATAATGATGTTAACCCTTGCCAGCCAGCAGACGGCTCAGTATGTATGTGGAAAAATCATCATCAGTAACTACCTTCTCAGGTGCAGTATTGTATACATCCAATCACATCTATGCATGTAACCATATAAGGGAGACGAAGAGGCTAAAATCATATATAAGGGAATACCTCTCTTTGTTTGGGGCTCAGGCTTGTGGATAAGAAATTCCACCTGGGCCTTATGCCAGCATAAAAGACTACTTCCTGTTAAAAGGCCTTCGTGTCTTGTCTCGGTACACAAATCCTGCTACAGAAAAGCTGGGACTTGAACTAGGTGTTCCAATATGAGATGCTGGCATCACAAGCAGTGGCTTAACCTGCTGCACCACGATACCAGTCCCAGACATTTACAGTGTTTTAAGAAATGTTGACCTCTATGAAAAGTAAAAATCTTTTTATGGAGAAACAAATAAACTTGGTAAGTGAAGATAACATGTTCCTCTGTACAGAGACAATAATTTTTAATAAATTAATTATACAGAAATTAAGGAATTTTCATTTTAAATTCCCACAGGGTTTCTTTAAAATGAACACTTTATAACTCTAAAATTTATCTAGACAGGCACCCCGGGTTCTAGTCCCGGTTGGGGCTCCTGATTCTGTCCCGGTTGCTCCTCTTCCAGGCCAGCTCTCTGCTGTGGCCAGGGAGTGCACTGGAGGATGGCCCAAGTACTTGGGCCCTGCACCCCATGGGAGACCAGAATAAGTACCTGGCTCCTGTGGATCTGAACCAGTGGAATCGGATCGGCGCAGCGCACCAGCCGTGGTGGCCATTTGAGAGGTGAACCAATGGAAAAAGGAAGACCTTTCTCTGTCTCTCTCTCTCTCTCTTGCTGTCTAACTCTGCCTGTCAAAAAAAAAAAAAAAAGAAATTAAAAAAATTTATCTAGACAAAATTCCCATAATATTTCAGAAAGAAGAGGAATAGAAATTGAGAGAAGAGCAGTGGTTATCAGCAGCTGGCACCAAGGGCGCGAAGAAGGAGTTGGAAGGCTGGTCAACGTGCACTAAACCACAGAGGAGCAGGTTCTGGGTTCTAGTGCACAGTAGGGTGACCGCAGATGATGAGAATGTCCTACACATTTCACAAAACCTGGAAGACAGGATTCTGATTATTTCTACCCCCCAAAATGACCAATGTTTGAGCAGACAGATATGCTCAGCCTGATTTGAGTGTTATGTAATGTGTACATGTATTGCAACATACATGCTACATCAAATAAATACAAACAACTTTTATGTGCCAATTAAAAAAGAAAAATAGAGACAGCCATTGTGGCACAACAGGTTAAGCCACCACTTGGGACATCTGCATCTCCAGTCAATGTGCCTGAGTTTGGGTCTCACCTCTGCTGCAGATCCAGCTCTATGCTAATACACCTGGGAGGCAGCAGGTGCTGGGCCAAGCGCTTGGTTCCTGCCACTTGCGTGAACGACCCGGATGGAGTTCATGGCTCCTGGCTTCAGCCTCGGTCAGCCGTGGCTATTGCAGGCATTTCAGGAAATTTTCTCTCTGTATCTCACTTTCTCTGTTACTCTGCCAAAAGAGAAAGAAAGGGAAAGAAGCGAGGGGAGGGCGAAAAGGTAGACAGGCAGGCAAGCAAGCAATTAGGGAAAATTAATTGTACTTTCAAATATTTGAAACATGTATACAAGTGTCAACATTTTTTTTTTTGTTTTAAAGATTTATTTATTTATTTTAAAGTCAAAGTTACATGGAAAGAGAAGGAGAGGCAGAGAGAGAGAGGTCTTTCATCCACTGGTTCACTCCCCAGATGGCTGCAACAGCCAGAGCTGTGCCGATCCAAAGCCAGGAGCCTGGAGCTTCTTCCAGGTCTCTCATGCGTGTGCAGGGGCCCAAGCACTTGGGCCATCCTCTACTGCTTTCCCAGGCCATAGCAAAGAGCTGGGTTGGAAGTAGAGCAACCATGTCTCCAACTTGCTCCCATATGGGATGCCAGCACTGCAGGCAGCGGCGTTACCTGCTACGCCACAGTGCTGGCCCCAAAATAATGTTTTTAAATAGTCTTATCTGCCCCCAAATTTAATATGTGGCCTAGAAACTGATGTTGGAATATATAAGAATACAGTAATTTAATAAAGGTGTTTTTCAAAGACAATAGGCCAAAAAAGGATTAAGTATATGGTACTGGGATAAAAGTTTCCAACTTAACTATTTGCAAAAATATTCAGTGAATACCAAATACCAAAACATATATAAAATGGATAGAGCAAAATTTTTGAAAGAAAATCATTAAGCCATTAGAATATTAGAAATGTATATATTTTCAGGGCACAGAAGGAATTTAAGAATAAAATGAGAATTAAAATGTTAATAAAGCATTACTTGGTTTGACTTAGAAATGTGCCAGGGGATTCCAATACAATCCCATCAAGGTGGCATGTACCAATGCCATCTCACTAGTCCCAGTGATCAATTTCAGGTCACAATTGATCATACTGATAGGTCTAAGAGTCAAAGGGATCACACAAACAAGATTAGTGTCTGCTAATACTAACTGATAGAATCAAAAAGGGAGAGAACGATCCATCATGGGAAGCGGGATACACAGCAGACTCATAGAATGGCAGATGTCCTAAATAGCACTCTGGCCTCAGAATCAGCACTTAAGGCATTTGGATCTGGCTGAAGAGCCCATGAGAGTATTTTAGGCATGGAAATCCAAGACACTCTGGCAAAAACAAAACAAAACAAAACAAACAAACAAAAAAAAACAAAACCCAAATGAAAGATCTCTGCAAGTGAGATCCCAGTGGAAAGAACGGGCCATCAAAGAAGGAGGTACCTTTCTCTGAAGGGAGGAGAGAACTTCCACTTTGACTATGACCCTGTCGGAATAAGATCGAAGTCGGCGAACTCAAAAAGCTTCCATAGCCTTGGCAACTCATGACTAGAGCCTAGGGAGATTACTGACGCCATAAACAAGAATGTCAAATTGTTAAGTCAACAACAGGAGTCACTGTGTACTTACTTCTCATGTGGGATCTGTTCTTAATGTGTTGCCCAATGTGAAGTAATGCTCTAACTAGTACTGAAACAGTATTTTACACTTTGTATTTCTGTGTAGGTGAAAACTGATGAAATTTTTACTTAATATATACTAAATCGATCTTCTGTACATAAAGAGAATTGAAAATGAATCTTGATGTGAATGGAATGGGAGAGGGAGCGGGAGATGGGAGGGGTGCGAGTGGGAGGGAAATTATGGGGTGGGGGGAGCCACTGTAATCCATAAACTGTACTTTGGAAATCTATATTTACTAAATAAAAAAATAAAATAAAAAATAAAAATGTAAAAGAGAGAAGCAAAAATGAAAAATAAACTGGGAAACATATTAGTAACAATACAATATTGTGTTTAAAGTCTTTTCTATATTTTTATTTATCTGAAAGGCAGAGAGCTAGACAAGCAGAGATCGTCCATCCACTGATTCACTCCCCAAATACCCACAACAGCCAGCACTGGGACAGGCTGAAGCCAGGAGCCAGGAATTAACTCCAGATCTCCCACATGGTCTGGCAGGGACCCAACTACTTGAACCCAACTCCACCTGCTGCCTTCCAGAGTGTGTGTTAGCAAGAAGCTAGAACTGGGAGCAGAGCCGGAACTCAAACCCAGGGAGGCAGTCCATGAGAGATGGGCATCACGAGTGGCACCTGAGCTGCTGTGCCGATGCCTGCCCCGAGTAAGCATTTTTCAAGACACAGCTCACGAGACCTGGAAGCAGCTCCTGGCTTCTGGCTTCATTCTGGCCCAACCCCAGACATTGTGGCCATTTGGGGAGTGAACCAGCAGATGGAGGATCTCTCTCTCTTTTTCTTTCTAACTCTGCCTTCCAAATAAATAAAATAAATCTTTGGGGAAAAAAAAGATACACCCCAGTTTTGCAAAAGAGTGGCAAAACACATACAGTCACATGTTCTATTTTTTAAAGATTCATTTATTTATTTGAGAAACAGAATAAGAGAGAGAGAGAGAGAGAGAGAGAGAGAGAATTTTGCATCCACTGGTTCACTCCCCAAACAGCCCTGACAGTCAGGGCCAAGCCAGGCTGAGGCTAGGAGCCTGAAACTCCATTTGGGTCTCCTGACAGGTATACCTATCAGGGGCCCAAGCACTGGGCCATCATCTGATGCTTTCCCAGGCACAGTAGCAGGGAGCTGGATTGGAAGCAGAGCAGGAAGAACCGGAACTGGTGCTCATGGAGGATGGCACTGTCTGTCGCAGGCTACTGCTTGACCTACTGTGCCACAATGCCTGCCCCACAGGTTCTGATAAACTGTACATGCCACCTTTCTGCAGAGCTGGGTCGTATGTATCAAAAGCCTTTCATTCTTTACAATACAAACATCTGAATGTCCATTAATACTCAGCCCATGATGACACAGGGCCCTGGCCCTCACACACATGACCTTCTGGAGGGGAAGAGATTTTAATCAGGTAATTACTTACACAACTCACTGTGTTTATAACTGTACTACGTGTTACCAAGAAAAACAAGTTGTTCTGAGATAAGGTGACAGTCACACCTGATTAAAGGGGTGGGGAGGCTATGCATGGTCAGGTTAACATCTTGAAGAAGCAGAGGAATTAACCAGCTGGGGGAAGGGAAACAGAGGAGAACGGTTAGACTCAGGCACCCACATACACGCAGGCCCTGAAGTAGGAAGAAGAACACCCCTGGACATAGGGAAGCTGAAGAAACATCCATCTGGCCTGACCTCAGGGAGCGAATGAGCTGCACCTTCCACACTGCAACAGAAACTCTGGTCTTCAGCCTGAGGAATGGAAGGTCAAGGAAGGGTTTTAGGCAGAAATAAGGAAAAAAATCTGCTCTTTAAAAAAGTGGTCTTTGGGGGCCTGGCGCTGAGGCATAGCGGATAAAGCCACGGCCTGCAGTGCTGGCATCCCACACGGGCGCCGGTTCGAATCCCAGCTGTTCCACATCTGATCCAGCTCTCTGCTTTAGCCTGGGAAAGCAGTGGAAGATGGTCCAAGTCCTTGGGCCCCGGCACCTTCATGGGAGGGTGCTGGAAGAAGCTCCTGGCTCCTGGCTTCGGAATGGTGCAGCTCTGGCCATTGTGACCAATTGTGGGGGTGAACCAGCGGATGGAAGCTCTCTCTCTCTCTGCCTCTCCTTCTCTCTCTGTGTAACTCTTTTAAATAAATAAATCTTAAAAAAAAAAAAAAAAAAAAAGTGGTCTTTGGTGACGGTACGAAGAATGGCCTGGGGCAGGGAGGGCGGAGGGACCAGAGGGGTGAGACTACTGCAACCACGGGGTGGGGAGAGCAGGGTGATGCCGACCAGAGAAGCAGGTGGATGCTGGACACTTAGACAGCAAGTCACCGAGTCACAAGACAGCAGAACAACGAGGTCACAGGCATGACTCAGAGGTCTCCGGTGGGGAGCTTCACACACAGCACTGGGCGGAGGAACACGTTCCTGCCCTCTGGCCCGGGAATTCTCCTTCTAGGAATCTCCTCAGGAAATCATCAGAGACTTGGTCACCATCACTTTGGAAACATGTCATTTTATATATTTAAAACCTGTAAGCAATCTAGATAATCAAAACAGAAAAATTGAACTGCTTTCCCAGGCACATTAGCAGGGAACCAGATCAGAAGTGGAGTAGCTGGGACTTGAACCGGTGCCCATATGGGATGCTGGCACTGCAGGCCAGGGTTTTAATCCGCTGTGTTACAGTGCTGGCCCTGTCTTTCCGTTTTTAAAATTTTCTGTATATTGAAGAAATGATACTTTCAAAATTATTTGTTTTAAAATAACATTTGTTGTATGCTTACTATGCACTAGGGACTATTCTAAATGCTTCAAGCATATAAAATCTTTGGTCCTGAAAATATTTCTAACATACAGGAAAGGTAACTGGCTTGCCCAAAGTTGCATAGTAAGCCAAAATTTGAGGCCATCCAGGCTGACTGCGGTATCAGTTCTCTTATACCATTTCCCTAAGCTGCCTGTGGAAGTGTTGCATTTAAATTTTAACATTTTTTATTTCTTTTCATTTAAAGTCTATTTTCATTATATTTGAAAGGTAGAGAACGCAAGAGATTTCATCCACTGGCTCACTGCCCAAATGCTGGGGCTGTGCCAGGATGAAGCCAGGAAGTGGAAACTCAGTCCAAGTCTCCATGTGGGTGGCAATGACTCAATTATTTACGCCATCACCTGCTGCTTCCCACAGTAAGCATTAGCAGGACGCTGAATGGGAGGCAGAGGAGTCGGGACTCCAACGTACGCACTCCAACCTGGGAGTACCAAGCAGTGGTTTAACAGCTGTGCCAAACACCTGCCCCTCAGAGAAATAACTGTTTTCTTTTTTTAAATAGATTTATTTATTTATTTAAGAGGCAGAGTTACAGAGACAGAGAGGGAAAGACAGAGAGAAGGTCTTCCATCCACTGGTTCACTCCCCAAATGGCCACAATGGCTGAAGCTGGGCCAATCCGAAACCAGGAGGCAGGAGTTACATTTAGGTCTCCCATGTGGGTATGGGGGCTCAAACACTTGGGCCATCTTCCACTGCTTTCCCATATGGGATGCTGACACCACAGGTGGATGTTTAGCTTACTAAGCCACAGCACCAGCCCCTATTTTCATTTTTTAAAAATACTTATATATATTTATTTGAAAGTCAGAGTTAGAGAAAGAGAGGGGAGAGATACAGAGAGGGGAGTCTTCCCACCAGGATAGTGCTGGTTCACTTCCTAAGTGGCTGCAAAGGCCAGAGCTGAGCCAGGCTGATGCCAGGAGCCAGGAGCTACATTTGGGTCTCCCACATGAGTACAGAGACCCAAACACTTGGGCCATCTTTTGCTGCTTTCCCAGGCCATTAGCAGGGAGCTGGATCAGAAGTGGAGCAGCTGGCACATGAACCAGCACCCATAGAGGATGCCTACATCGCTGGTGGCGGCTTTACCCGCTATGTCACAATTCTGGCTCCAGGGAAATACTTTTAAAAGGAATACCTTGGGGTAGGCATTTGGTGCAGCAGGTAGGATGCGTTTCAGGCTGCCCACATCCTATACTGGACTGCCTAGTTTCCAGTCCCGGCTCTGCTTCAGATTCCAGCTTCTCATTGATATGTACCCTGCGGAGGCAGCAGCAGGTGATGGATGGCTCAGGCACCTGGGTCTCAGCCACCTATGTGGAAGACCCAGATGGAGCTGCCAGCTGCTGACTTTAGCTGGCCCAGCCCTACGTGTTGCAGTCATTTGCAGGGATGGGGCCCACCGGCTGTATAAGGCTCGTGAAATCATTTAGTCTGGTCCTGCCAAGGCAACCACAGGCAGGAATAAAAAATTCAATAAATCTACAGCAGGCTAATTTTTAAGTTGACAATTTTGTGTGGCTTGCAAATGATGTTATAAATGCCCAAATGGCCCTTGGCAGAATAAAGGTTCCCCACCTCTGATAGGAAATGAATATGTGAAATGGAGACCTCTACCTGTCAGTTCTCTCCTCCCTCCCAAGTGTGTGTGTGTGTGTGTGTATGTGCCTTTCAAATAAAATAAACAAACAATTTTTGAAGTAAAAAATTATCAAAACAACTCAGATTGGTAGAAAAATATCTGCAAGTCATGTACCTGACAAGGGCCTAGTACCCAGAATATATGAGGAACCCTCACAACTCAATAACCAAAAGAAAAACACCTCCATTAGAACATAAGCCAAGAATTTGAACAGACATTTCTCCACTAGAACAGCTATAATAGAACCAAGAGATAAGGATGTAGAAAAATTGGAACTTTCATCATCTACTGCTGGTGGAATGTAAAATGTTGCAGCTATTTTTGAAAATGGTTTGGACTTTCCTTGAAGAGTTAAATAGTTACCAGATGAGCCAGCAATTCTACTCCTAGACATGTACCCAAGAGAAATGAACATGTATTTCCACATGAGAACTTGCACACAGATTCTCACAGTAGCATTGTTCATAATGGTCAGAAAGTGAACACAATTCAAATGTTCTTCAGCTCAGGAGTAAATGCCCAAAATGCACATATCCATACAACAGAATATTATTCAGCACTAAAATGAGATGAAAGACTGATACATATAGCCTGCAGGAACCCCGAAAGCACAGTAAGTGAAAGAAGCCAGACCCCAAGGGCCACATACTGCATGATGACCCCATGTGTATGCTACATCCTGAACTGGCAAATTCAGAGAGGTGGAAAGCAGATCAGCACTTGCCAGGGGCTGTGGGCAAAGAAGAATGGACAGCTGCCACTTAAGAGACACTGGGCTTCCTTAGAGGATAGTGAGAATATTCTGGAATAAGATAGTGGTGATGGTGGTTTAACACTGTGAATATACTAAAAACCACGAATTGAATACTATCAAATGGTGAAAATGCTGAATTTTATGTAATATGAATTTCATTTGAATAAAAAAAAAATTTTCTCTACTAGAAATTCAAGAGTACTTTCTCACAACCAGATTTTTTTTTAACTTTTTCTTTTGTGCTTAAGTATTAACTTGAAAATACCAGATTCTTTTGTCTCATCTATAGGATGGAGTAATAATTATACAATTCTAAGAAGGTTTTAAGCAGATTAAGAGAGATAAAATGTTTGAAGCACTCACGACTTGACACAATAGCTCTCAATAAATGGTAACTGTCAGAAGTAGTATTGTATTTGGAGTCTAACCAGGATTTGAAAAAAATGTATCATTCCTATTTCTCTCCAGATTAGAGTGTCACAGACAACTCAGTAAGTGGCAGATTTATTTGGCTAAAATCAAAGAGGAAAAAGCACAATCTTATTTTTACGTTATTGCTGCTGGTCTAGCATTTAATTTTAAAATACAATGAACAGTTCAGTGCATGGTTAGAATAAGAAGCCAGAGAGCTGCAGGTGCAGTAATCCTACCACACCTATCACAAGAGTACAAGGAGTGTTTCTAGACATTAAAACCTAAATAAGTCTATGAAATGTACTCCATGGCCAACATGAGAGAAAGAACCTTAGAGCAGCTTACAGATAAGCTAGGGAATTTTCTAGTTCTGCTTGAGTTATTAATAAATATTAACAGGCGATTTTGCTTCAGTGTTAAACTACTGTGAATATCCAGACTGCCAAATCCACACTGAAATACAAGTTAAACATCAGACAACGGTCACAAACTCCTGTAGATTAGAAACAGCATTGTTTCTTTCCTTTATGTTAACTACATTTTAGAGTAAATGGCAATTGCTTTATCTGACAAGAGGGAAAACATATCAAAATGTTAGTAGTTTTCAGGGAAGAAGGCAGAGCCAGCAAAATATACTTGCTTAAGAGAATGAAAAAAAAAAATAAACAAACAGGCTCACCAACGTTTCATGTTTGTACAACACAATATAGGTCAGGCAGCCGATAAAGCAAAGAGATAAACTGACAACCGGACTAAGCACTATAAATAGCGCCTGGGGCCAGGGATGAAAGGACACATTCTGCGTGGGTGGAGAGAAGCGACGATCCCAGCAGCCTGGTCTTCTATACACTGACAAACACTTACCAGCCTCGCTCCATGTAACACGATCGTGTCCAGCAACATAGACGTGTTACACATGAACAAATACATGTTGTATGGGGTTATTCACCACAGATTCTTTTGGCCTAAGAAAAACCCTGGGTCAAACTGTTCTTTCAAATTTTCCCATAAAATTTTCCTGTCTGTACAGGAAATGGTCAAAAAGGAATGGAAAGAAAGGATTCTTTACAGCACTGTGGGGAATCCAGCAAGGCTGCGGAAGAGCCACTGTGATCCCAAGGAGGTGTGGTCCTACCTGTGTCAGTCCTTTGCAGCCCCATTCTGAATCGGATCTGCTTGCCACCAAGGACCTCAGTAAGGTGTTCAGCCGTCCAGTGTCGTGCCGGCCAATCAAAAACCATGTTACAGAAGACCGCAGGTTGTTGCAAAGACATTATGATTTCTTTGGCCTTCTCTGGTGTAAAAGGTTTGCCATGCTTACCTAGGGAGAGACATAAAAAAAGAAACAGCTACAGGATTATAAAGTTATTTTTATAGAATATAAAGAAAAATAGCTTTGTTTCTGTTATGGCAAATCTTTCTGTGCAAATAAATATTTGGCTTCAAAGGATGATAATTCTTAAATTATTTCTCTCACATTAAATTTTAAATGTTTGAATGTTGGGAAATTTCATTTTCAAAGTCAGAAATGAAGGTTTCATCTTTTTTTTAAAAGGGCTTTCCAACTACTTTTTCAAATTTAAAAAGATGCAATGTTTCTTACACAATATTATTTCCTAAATAGAGGATTATGTAAGAAACGCTGAGGGGAACTACTCCAGAACATCTAGTTTCTGGGTCATCAACAATTCTGTTTGCTAAATCACATGTTTATGCCAAAAAGACTACTCAATTAACACAGCGGACAACCTGGGAGGGGGGGATTATTTTCTATTGTGATTGTAAGAATAAAATGTGTGCTAAAATGGAAATTAGCGATAATCCTCAGCTTGAATTGCATCTTTAAACAGGGGCTATGGCCAAACCAACGCTGCTGCTGGCACAGTACTCAAGTAAATTTCACAGAATCACAGAATATTCATTTAGGATACTACTGGATTGGATAGGAAAGATTAGAAGTCTTTAAATTAAAGAACAAGACATTTCCCTTTAAAGCCATGTTAAGATAGAAGCTTTGGGAGAAGGTTAAAACAAAAGCTTCACATGCTGGTCCATAAAACACAATTTATGGTTCTCAAGAACAATCAGCTAATCCTCTATTTCAATTACTTAATGTGTAATTATACTTAATTCAAGAAATTAGGAAAAGTTCGTAACTAATCCAAATTTCTCCACCACCCAACCTTTTTCTAAACTGATTAAAGGAAAAAGAATGAGGGAGGGCTTTTTATAAAGAACTTGAGTTACTTGTGATTTTCCAAACTCAACACTTGTTTTTAAAAGAACACTAAAACTTGAATCAATTTGGCCTCCTTTCTCAGACAACAGGGCCAGAACTCGGGATTCCTTCCTGAGCTCTCAGTGACTTTGCCCTCTGCAGCTGACAGCTGAGAACAAACAGGGAGGGGGCCGAAGAGCTGGGGACTGCACGGAATGAGAGAGAAGGCCCCACAGGTCTAATGGAAAAAAGACCCCGGCTTTATCTTTAAGCGACCTTTGCATGCTGAAGGGCCTAGAAAAGGATAATATGATGTGGCCAGAAAGAAAATTTTCTGTTCTTCTTGGTTGGGTCTGGGGTTTTGATTTGCATTTTTTCAGATACAGTAACTTCACACTCAATGCTGAATCCACACACTGGCCCACACGTAAAATAATGCAATGCGCCAAATCCTTCCACACTTGGAGTTTCTGGATCCCATGTGTACAAAAGTGGACAAACAACTGGTATTAAATATTTTTAAAGTTTTGCTAGACTGTTGCAGAGAAGGCAAAACTTCTCCTCTACTAGCCCTTAAGAGTCTCTGGCAGGTTCACAGGAGAAAAACATGCAAATTTTATTTAATAAATTTTACGCAAAGACACCCTTTTTTTTTTTTTTTTTTGACAGGCAGAGTGGACAGTGAGAGAGAGAGACAGAGAGAAAGGTCTTCCTTTGCCGTTGGTTCACCCTCCAATGGCCGCCGCGGCCGGCGCGCTGCAGCCAGTGCACCGTGCTGATCCGATGGCAGGAGCCAGGAGCCAGGTGCTTTTCCTGGTCTCCCATGGGGTGCAGGGCCCAAGCACCTGGGCCATCCTCCAGTGCACTCCCTGGCCACAGCAGAGGGCTGGCCTGGAAGAGGGGCAACCGGGACAGAATCCGGCGCCCCAACCGGGACTAGAACCCGGTGTGCCGGCGCCTCTAGGCAGAGGATTAGCCTAGTGAGCCGCAGCGCCGGCCAAAGACACCCTCTTAAGAAAAAGAAAATACAGAAGCAGTTAGGGCCTAGCAGTCATAACTAAGTTAGATAGTCGTAAATTGTGAAAACAAGACAAGACAAAGGGGCTTGGGGGAGGGCAGCTAATTCAGCCAAGTAGGAAGGTAAGGGTTAGTCCAACAAGGTCTGTACCAGTTTTGCTCAGCCTGGGCTCCCTGACTCTGGTTACTTCCCCTCTCCTCCCTTTCCCAGTACAAGGAGAGTACCTGTCCCATTCGAGTTTTATCTCCTGCTCTTTGGGAAGAAAAAGGAAGGTCAAAGAGATCTTACGTCGCAGCTCACTAGGCTAATCCTCCACCTTGCGCCGCCAGCACACCAGGTTCTAGTCCCGGTTGGGGCGCCGGATTCTGTCCCGGTTGCCCCTCTTCCAGGACAGCTCTCTGCTGTGGCCTGGGAGTGCAGTGGAGGATGGCCCAAGTGCTTGGGCCCTGCACCCCATGGGAGACCAGGATGAGTACCTGGCTCTTGCCATCGGATCAGCGTGATGCGCTGGCCGCGGCGGCCATTGGAGGGTGAACCAACGGCAAAGGAAGACCTTTCTCTCTGTCTCTCTCTCTCACTGTCCACTCTGCCTGTCAAACAATAAAAATAAAAAATAAAAAATAAAAAAAAGAAAGTGCTGTTGACCCAAAATAATCAAGATAAGCGGCTCTCTGGAGGCAGCATATTTTGATCTCCTCCACTAAGAAGATACAGTACTTCATGATGCATTCTGTTTTTCAGGACATGCAAACTGGAACCATCCTTTGGGAAATAACTGGGAAGATGAAGCAGAAGTCCCAGTGAATCATTCACTTGATCCCAATAACTCATGTTATAGAAACAGACTCTAACATATTCATCATAAGCTACAACTACATCTCTCTAGATATTCTTACATCTTGTATGTAGCATACATATACACACAAGATGTCTACTACCACATTATAACAATTGGAAATACAAACTAAAAGCTTCAAAATAGGAAAGCCTTTAATAATCTTTTTTTTTTTTTTTTTTTTTGACAGGCAGAGCTAGACAGTGAGAGAGAGAGAGAGAGAGAAAGGTCTTCCTTCCGTTGGTTCACCCCCCCAAATGGCTGCTATGGCCGGTGCACTGAGCCGATCTGAAGCCATGAGCCAGGTGCTTCCTCCTGGTCTCCCATGCAGGTGCAGGGCCCAAGCACTTGGGCCATCCTCCACTACACTCCTGGGCCACAGCAGAGAGCTGGACTGGAAGAGGAGCAACCAGGACAGAATCCGGCGCCCCGACCAGGACTAGAACCCGGAGTGCTGGCGCCGCAGGCGGAAGATTAGCTTAGCGAGCCGCGGCGCTGGCCAGCCTTTAATAAATTATGCCATAGCAATCTCATCGAATATTATATCTTTAAAAATAAAAATGAGAGCTGTGTAGAAATAAGTGGAGCATAAGATGGAAAGAGAGGGAGTAGGGACTGAAACAGAATCAGAGAACTGTTCCAACAGCCAAGTGAGAAGCGTGATACATTATCACGCCCTGTACAATAAGGGATGGCAGTGAAGAAGGCAGAGATGATAGAGATGGAGAGATACTACGAGAATAATAACAAAGCCTACTACAACCAGAGATGTGGGATGTGAGGCAGGTGCAGCCAAAAGGAAGATAGAGGTTTCCAGACTTGGGGACTTACCATAAAAGTAAGAAGCAACACAGCTCACTCTGTTGGGAAGATGAAGAGTTTGATTTTGAACATGGTGCTGATAATATCACGCATTACTTGCATAATGCTTTCCTGTTTCTCATGTACTGTTGCATACATTAAAACACAAATGCTCATCTGATCCTATAAGAAGTCTGAAAAATGCAGCCAGAGAAGGTACGAAGGATGAAATGGACGCTTAGATGTCACACAAACTGCCACTAGACATCAGGCCCCCTGATTCAAAGTCCATTGTTCTTTCCACTGCCAGGGAATTAAAACAGTCAGACTTAAACCTGGGTTGAAAACTCAGGAGAGGCTATGACCTGGAAAGATGAACACACTCAGCAAAGCTTAAGATCAGTTCACAGAAAATGATGCACGCATGCTTTGGGCAGAGAATATTCTGGGGAGCAGGTAGGAAGGGGCTCTTATACTTGCAACAGAAACTGCCAGTGGCCCATTTACCCAATACACATTCACTTCTTCCTAACAGAACTCTGCACAAGAGAAATGGGTGAAAAACTACAGGTCCAAGATGTCTTTGTAAACAAGAGTGGCCAGAGATGTATTTGGAAGTTGCTGAGTCAGCCCCTCTGCCCTAATTCTTCTATACGCACCACCATACTGACTGCAAAGAAGACATGATGCTTAGCCATCTTGGAAGACAAAAGAAAGGACCGGGAATTCACAAGCACTGGCAAAAAGAATGTAAAGATGTCCACCCCTGTGCCACTGAAGCAACACAAGCCAGCTTCTAACTCCGGAATGTACTGGGTAAGAAAAAATAATCCTAGAGTTAAGACTTGCTTCTGAGGCTTGTCATTTTCCAGGACAACCGTATTTTCTCTATCATGCACTGTGTGGCCTGGGCTGGATGAATCCTGGCTGGCCTGACCCACCACGGCATTCTTTCAGTTCTGATATTGTAAGCTTGTAAAAGACTCAACCTATCAACACTTTGCTTCTAGAACTTTAAAGAAGGCACCTGCGCTGTGACATAGCAGGTGAAGCTACTATCTGCAGTGCTGGTATCCCAGCTGCTCCACTTCCAATCCAGCTCCCTGCTAATGTGCCTGGGAAAAGCAGAGGAGGATGGCCCAAGCCCTTGGGTCCCTGCACCCATGTGGCAGACCCAGAGGAAACATCTGGCTCCTGACTTAGGCCTGACCCAGCCCTGGTCATTGTGGCCCTTTGGGGAGTGAACCAGTGGATGGGAGACTTCCCTGTCCCCCATCTCTTTATTATGCTTTCAAATAAATAAATCTTAAAAAAAAAAAAAACACTTTAAAGAGCAGAGAAAAACAGAAGCACCAGTGCCTCTGGGGTAGGAATTTATTTATTCTATTTATCTTGACTCACAGATTATCAATACATCATGACTCTGAATACTCCCCAAAAGGGTCGCATATCTGGGTAGACACATCTGGCTATAAATACATACACAGGCATCAGTAACAGATGAGTACTGCTTTGATAAAGTAGTTTCAAAGAAGTAACTATTTTCTCTAACACAATGCTAATTAAAAAAAAAGTATTTAATGATCTGATCTAAAAATTCCAAACACCCCAGATACTCTTTCATAGGAAACTGACCTCCAAAACCAAAATTTGCTGAGAAAGCACTTTGCCTAGCGACCAAAATATATTAAATACATGAACATGCTACATGAATGAAAAGTGCTATAAAGGATGTGTAAAACAGCAGTAGGACATTCACCCTAATAGGAAATTAGCATATTTGCAGAATTTCAGGCCCATCAGTGAAATAAAACAATCAGCTGGGTGTGAGATAAAACTAATTTGGCTTCTGATAGTTTAATCAACAATGAACTGGGCCATTAAATTAACAAGCTTAAGTGTAACAATTTCCTTTAAAGAATGCAATGCTGCATGGTATTAATTATATAGCCTAGGGATGCACCCATTCATTCCATGTCCAGAATATTTTCAAAGACTTATACACATTCTGAAGCAACTTCAAGCGCCTTTACAGGGTAAGTGAATTCCGGTCTACCTTGCAGCAAGCAACACCTTCTAACTAGGTAATTTGCAAACTGCTGAAGAAACAGGTTAGCGATCTAGGTGTTAGACTACAGCATTGTCTCCTTCCTAGGGTAGCACCTCATCCAGTCCATCTGTTACCGCCTTGGTTACAACTAATGCATTGGAGGCAATGAAACACCATCAGCAAATTGCTTTTTTCTCAGTAATTTTTTAAAAACTCATGCACAGTGCAAGACTATTTGGAGCCTGATTTCTCTGAATTTGCTAGCAACCTGGCATCAATTAATAGCTAGCCTGAAATTCAGAGATTTAGAACTGAAGACAAAAATAAGGAACATTTACCAAGTTTCCAAATATTGACAGAACAATGATGTTGAAACTGAAACTAACTTGTCTCGTGTCAAGATATATAATTTTTTTCCAATTCTGATTTGTCTCTATTGCTATTATTCTTTTTTTTTTTTTTTTTTTTTTGACAGGCAGAGTGGACAGTGGGAGAGAGAGAGAGAGAAAGGTCTTCCTTTGCCGTTGGTTCACCCTCCAATGGCCGCCGCGGCCGCGCACCGCGCCGATCTGAAGGCAGGAGCCAGGTGCTTCTCCTGGTCTCCCATGGGGTGCAGGGCCCAAGCACTTGGGCCATCCTCCACTGCACTCCCGGGCCATAGCAGAGAGTTGGCCTGGAAGGGGGGCAACCGGGACAGAATCCGGCGCCCTGACCGGGACTAGAACCTGGTGTGCCAGCGCCTCAAGGAGGAGGATTAGCCTATTGAGCCGCGGCGCTGGCCTGCTATTATTCCTTTAAAATTCTATTTATTGAAGAGGCAGGTAGAGAAAGAAAAGATAACAAGCACGTGCTCCCATCCCCTGGAAAACTCCCCAAGGGCCTGCATGGCAGGGGCCGCGCTGTGCCGGGGCCAACACTGTGGCCTCCCAGGGTCTGCGCTGGTAGGAAGCCAGAGCCAGAGTCAGGAATTGAACTCAGGCATTCTGCTATGGGATGCAGGTGTCTTTTTCTTTCTTTCTTTAAGATTTTATTTATTTATTTGAGAGGCAGAGTAACAGAGAGAGGGAGAGACAGAGAGAAAGGTCTTCCATCTGCTGGTTTACTCCCTAGATGGCTGCAATGACCAGAGCTGGGTTGATCTGAAGCCAGGAGCCAGGAGCTTCTTCCAGGTCTCCCACATGGGTGCAGGGGCCCAAGCACTTGGGTCATCTTCCACTGCTTTCCCAGGCCATAGTGAGAGCTGGATTGGAAGGGGAGTAGCAGGGATACAAATCAGTGCTCATATAGGATGCTGGAGCTGCAAGTGGAGGCTTAGCCCACTTCACCACAGTGCCAGGCTGGGGTTGCAGGTGTCTTAACCACTATTGCTAAATGCTCAGATATGCCCCAGGTAAAATTTTAATGGGAAAATTATCAAGGCTAAAAAACTTGCAGAAGGTGACATAAGAGTAAGTCACAATACAGATAATCACTACAGTGATACAGCATGAATAGAAAACTGGGTCCTGGTATGTTGAAGTAATTTATTTTTGAATATATGCACATGCATGTGTTAAGTAGGAAGTCAGATAAGAGCTTATGTGTGTGTGACATAAAGGCCTAAAGAGTTGACATCTAGGTCCAGCATATGCATCTCAAAGTCATCCCGATAACGTTTCAGGGGCAGCCCAGGATTTGTATCCTGCCCTGCACCTTCTACCCGATAACCTGCCAGGTGGGGGTCCCTGCCCATTCTGCCTGATAATCTTCCAGGTGCAGCCCAGTATCTGCACTTCAAATGCGCCCAGCCCCTTCTACCCGATAACTATCCTTCCTCTAAGGCTCCTCTAAGGCGGGTCTACGCCAGCCAGGCTTCCTCCTGTATGATAACTTCAGGAGGAAAACTCAGATAGGAGATTTTCTATTTAAATCAAAGAAGTCCTTTGTTCCAAGAGGAGCAGAGGTGGGGAGGCAAGACCCATCCCCTTAAAAACCCCCGGCCTCAACCGGACTGCACGCTCAGCCCTCTGCCTCTATGCTGAGCTGCCCGCCTGGCCTGGCCAGGTGTACTCCACTCAACCATGTAACCTTGCTCTTCCCCCAGTCCAAGCGACTGGGCACTCTCAGGTTCTGTCTGGAGAGGTGCCCACCTGTTCTTACGGATGTCCCTACCCTAATAAACCTGCTATTTTACTTTTCACTACTCTCTGTCTCATGTCTGAATTCTTTCTTGCACAAAGAACCCTGGCATTCATTGGTAATACATGTATACGACATAATCTGATAAATTTTTAAAAAGATTTATTTCTCTATTTGAAAGAGCTAGAGAGAGGTAGAGGCAGAGAGAGAGAGAGAGAGAGATAGAGAGAGAAGGAGCGAGAGAGAGAGAGGTCTTCCATCTGCTGGTTCATTCCTCAAATGTCTGCAACAGTCAGAGCTGGGCTGATCTAAAGGGAGGAGTCAGAAGCTTCCGCCAGGTCTCCCATGGGAGTGCAGGGGCCCAAGGACTTGGGCCATCTTCCACTGCCTTCTCAGGCCACAGCAGAGAGCTGGATCAGAAGTGGAGCAGCCAGGAATTGAACTGACGCCCATATGGGATGCCGGCACTGCAAACAGCAGCCCCACCCACTATGCCATGGCACTAGCCTCATAATCTGGTAACTACTATATACACATATAAGAAATTTAAAAGCCTCTGGAATGGGAGATATTAGAATAAAAATTAACAATCACTAGGGCCATGTCAAAAACAAACCTTGATGGAATCATAAAAATACAATCTAACTGAATGACTGTGTTGTACCAGACTAAATAGTGAAACTTACACTCGAGAGGGAGAGCTCAAGAGAGAGGGAGAGGAAGGGAAGAAGGGAGGGAGGGAGGGAGGGAGGGAAGGAGGGAGAGAGGGAGGGAGCGAGGGAGAGAAATCTTCCACCTGTTGGTTTACTCCCCAGATGGCTGCAATGGCCAGGGGTGGGCCAGACTGAAGCTAGGAACGTCATCCGGGTCTCTGACAAGAGTGCAGAGAAAAATTTTCATTTTGTAGCTACTCACTTTAAAATGTCCGCAAAAACTAAGAAAGCTGTCCTGAAAGGTAACTTACTACTTAGGTAGAATTACAAATAGTCATAAATCCTTTGCATTTCAAGGACCAAAAAGGCAATCCTTTGCCACTGAAGAAACCACAAGTGTTAGTGTTGAGGCTGTTCTGCCAGTTTTGTCAATGCCAAGGTTGGTTGTGGCAGTGAACACCCAGCCAGACTCAGATTGGGCAGTCACATTGGAACGGTCACCAGGGGTTCATGAGCCTTTTACTTTTCCTTGTCTGCTTGTATATCTTGCCCAGGTAATCCAGAATATTTGACTTCTTCTCAAAAGACGGTTCAAAAATAATACTCCTTTTTTTTAAAGGTTCATTTTATTTATTTGAAAGGGAGAGTTGCAGAGAGAGAGAGAGAGGGCGAATCTTCCATCTGCTAGTTCACTTCCCAGATGGCTGCAACAGCCAGGGCTGGGCCACACTGAAGCCAGGAGCCAGCAGTGTCACCTGGGTCTCCCCACTGGGTATAGTGGCCCAAGCACTTCAGCCACGTTCTGCTGCTTTCCCAGGCATATAAGCAGAGAGCTGGATGGGAAGTAGAGCAGCAGGGACTCTAACCGGCGCCCCTATGGGATGCTGGCGCTGTAGGTGCTGGCTTAACCCACAATGCCACAACACTGACCCCCAAAATAATACTTCTACATTCAAAAGTAATATTTGTATTAAACCTAAAGCAAGGAAAAAAATTAAGTATATATTTTAAGAGAAGTTAACACCGGCGCCGCGGCTCACTAGGCTAATCCTCTGACTTGCAGCGCCGGCACACCGGGTTCTAGTCCTGGTCGGGGCGCCGGATTCTGTCCTGGCTGCCCCTCTTCCAAAGGCCAGCTCTCTGCTGTGGCCTGGGAGTGCAGTGGAGGATGGCCCAAGTACTTGGGCCTTGCGCCCCATGGGAGACCAGGAGAAGTACCTGGCTCCTGGCTTCGGATCAGCACGGTGCGCCGGCCGCGGCGGCCATTGGAGGGTGAACCAACGGCAAAGGAAGACCTTTCTCTCTGTCTCTCTCTCTTACTGTCCACTCTGCCGGTCAAAAAAAAAAAAAAAAAGAGAGAGAAGTTAACACTAGAAAGAAAGATTGTATAAAGTACTACTACCAAAGTTTTGGAATGCTAAGTATCTTCAAAATTTCTACCAGAATGTTTTCAGTTAACTCCAGCCTCCTCTAAATAAATTTCCCATAATTGAAAATAAACTGATTATTGAATCTTACTTTTTTTTTTTTTTTTGACAGGCAGAGTTAGTGAGAGACAGAAAGAAAGGTCTTCCTTCCGTTGGTTCACCCCCCAAATGGCTGCTACAGCCGACGCTGTGCTGATCCGAAGCCAGGAGCCAGGTGCCTCCTCCTGGTCTCCCATGCAGGTGCAGGGCCCAAGCACTTGGGCCATCTTCCCCTGCCTTCTCGGGCCACAGCAGAGAGCTGGACTGGAAGAGGAGCAACTGGGACAGAACCAGCGCCCCAAATGGGACAAGAACCCGAGTGCCGACGCCGCAGGTGGAGGATTAGCCTAGTGAGCTGTGGCACTGGCCTGAAATTTTTATTAAAAAACAGTCAATAGTGGTGCCGACACTGTGGCGTAGCGGGTAAAGCCACCACCTGCAGTGTCGGCATCCCATATGGGCGCCGATTTGTGTTCCGGCTGCTCCACTTCCGACTCAGCTCTCTGCTAAGGCCTGGGAAAGCAGTAGAAGATGGCCCAAGTCCTTGGGCCCCTGCACCTGCATGGGAGACCTGGAGGAGGCTCCTGGTTCCTGCCTTTGGACTGGCACAGCTCCAGCCGTTGCGGCCAACTGGGGAGTGAACCATCAGATGGAAGACTTTTCTCCCTCTCTCTCCCTCCCTCTTCCTCCCTCTCTTTCCCTCTCTCTCTCCTCTCTCTATGTAACTCTTTCAAATAAAATAATTCTTAAAAAAAAAAAAAAAGTCAATAGGAAGGTCTCAAAGAGGTATCTGCACATCCAAGGTAATGGCAGCATCACATAAAAGCCAAGTGGTGGAGGCACCCCAAAGCCGCTGAGAGCTGAACGCTCACACACAGTGGGTATTACACAACCTCACATCCTAGGAAGGGAGACAAAGCACCTCTGGGAAGGAATGCAGCAGCCTTGGAACAGCCCCGTAGTTACACTACAAAGTCCTGCCCATACCCCAGTAAGCTTACAGGTGGTCCCAGCCTTCCCCACTAAGAAAGCACCCCAGCAGAATCCTCTCTGCCCAGTCTGAAGACCCTGTGCAGTAAAACTGTGGGAGGAACTTCACCTATTGCACACGCAGCAAACGTTCTGTCCAGCAGAAGAGGGTGGGGGGAAGGAGAAAGGGCAGGAAGACCTGGACCCCCATTTCCTTATAAGCCCCAATCTAAATGCAGACTGTGTAAATGCAATGCCCACCTGATGTGTCAGGTGTACTCTCTTCATTAAACTTTGCTCCCATGCTTACCCCAGGCTGAATGACTGGGTGCTGTCTCTCAGATCTGCCTGGAGAGGTGCCCATCTGTTCCGACAGCTGCACTACTCCGTTAATCTTGTTTTCCTGCTTATCACTCTTCTCTGCCTCATGCCTGAAGGAACCTCTACTCCAGCCATCTCTTATAACAAAGACTTAATGCTAAGTGAAACAAACCAGTAACAAAAGGAGAAATATTGCATGATTCCACCTGCGTGAGCTATCTAAAGTGGTCAGATTCACAGAAACAAAGCAAAATGGTGCTTACTAGAGGCTGAGGGGAGTAACTGTTTCATCAGAGTATGTTTCAGATATGCAAGATAAAACACAAGTTCTGGAGGACTCTTTCGCTCCAGTGTGACTCTACATAACACTACTGAACTGCACACTTCACATGCGGTTAACATGGCTGCTATGGTTTGAACGTTTCTCTTCCAAAATTCAGGTGTTCAAACTTGATGGTCAACGTGATAGTGTTAAGAGGTAGTTAGGTGATGAGGGTTTCTCCCTTGGGAATGAGATGAAGGCCCTTAGCAGAGAGGCTGCACACAGCATTAGGCTAGAGCGCCCTCCCACCGAGTGAGGCAACAGGTGCCTTCCGGGAAGCAGAGCGCAGTCCCCCCCAGACAACCCAACTGGAGGGTGCCTTTGATCTTGGACTTCCCAGTTTCTAAAGAGCAGGAAAATACATTGCTACTCTTTATAAACTACCCAGTCTTCAGTCTTTAGCTACAACAGCATTATGAATTAAGACCACGGTAAATTTTATGTCATGTATTTTTACTGAAACAAAATGATTTCTTTTTTTTAATTAATTAATTATTATTATTATTATTTTGACAGGCAGAGTGGACAGTGAGAGAGAGAGACAGAGAGAAAGGTCTTCGTTTGCCGTTGGTTCACCCTCCAATGGCCGCCGCGGCCAGCGCGCTGCGGCCGGCGCACCGCGCTGATCCAATGGCAGGAGCCAGGAGCCAGGTGCTTTTCCTGGTCTCCCATGGGGTGCAGGGCCCAAGCACCTGGGCCATCCTCCACTGCACTTCCTGGCCACAGCAGAGGGCTGGCCTGGAAGAGGGGCAACCGGGACAGAATCCGGCGCCCCGACCGGGACTAGAACCCGGTGTGCCGGCGCCGCTAGGCGGAGGATTAGCCTAGTGAGCCGCGGCGCCGGCCTGAAACAAAATGATTTCAACAGTATTGTTCTTCTGATGCTCCTTATTACCCACTACATTTTAGCTAAGTTATGAATATATGCTCCTGCATGAGAATTTTTTCCTTTTTGAGATTACACAGACTTGCTTTTCTTAAAATCCCCAGTGCATTCAAATATTTCATGATAAGGAAGTGGTAATGTTTGTCCAAAAATGAACTTTCCTAGGACTCCCAGCATATTCACCATTGTGCTGAACACACACTTTTGTTGGGAAGTTAGCAATTGCCTATGTGTGTGAGGGGGGCCCAAGGAAAACAAAGCAACTACAGAGGCTCAACTTGGAAGCAGCCCAGGATTTTCCACTACAAAGTCCTGCCCATACCCTGTGTAATGTACATTTTTCTGGGAAACAGATCCACACTTTTCATCAGATCTTTTCGCTTCTTAGGACTTCAGATTAAAAATTAATGTTCTGTGGGCCCGGCGTTTGGAGCAGCGGTAAGAGGCTGTCGGGATGACTACAGCACTTGTCAGAACGCCCGGGCTCAGGTCTGGCTTCACTCCCAAGGTTCCGGCTTCCTGCTAACGGGCATTCTGGGAGGCAGTGAGGATGGCCTACATGGATGCATCCCCGCCACCCACATGGGAGACCAGGATTGTGTCCCTAGCTCCTGGCTTCAGCCTGCTCAGCCCCTGCTTTGCAGAAATTTGACAAGTGAACCAGCAATTGGGAGCTCTGTCTTTCTAGCCCCGTCTCTCTCCCCTTCTCTGCCTTTCAAACAGAATAAATAAAAATTCAAAACATGTATCTTCCTCAAAAAGTTGAATACGAATTTATCACATGACCCAGCAATTCACTCCTAGATATCTGAGATAGCTTAGATATCATGAGAACTGAAAACATATGCTCATATCACATACAAAAACTTGGACAATGGGGCCGGCGCCGTGGCGCAGTAGGTTAATCCCTCGCCTGCAGCACCGGCATCCCATATGGGCGCTGGTTCTAGTCCCGGCTGCTCTTCTTCCAATCCAGCTCTCTGATGTGGCTTGGAAAAGCAATAGAAGATGGCCCAAGTCCTTGGGCCCCTGCACCCACATGGGAGACTGGGAAGAAGCTCCTGGCTTCGGATCAGTTCAGTTCAGGCCGTTGTGGCCAACTGGGGAGTGAACAAGCAGATGGAAGACCTTTCTCTCTGTCTCCCCCTCTCACTGTCTGTAACTCTACCTTTCAAATAAATAAAAATCTTAAAAAAAAAAAAAAAACTTGTACATGAATGTCTATAGCAGCATTATTCACAACAGTCAAAAAGTGGAAACAATCCAAATGTCCATCAACTTATGTCCATCAAATGTGGTAGATCCATAAAATGGACTATTATTCAGCTACAAAAAAGACAGCAAATGTTGATCTATGCTACAACACAGAGGAACCTTCAAAAACACTGTTACCTGAAAGCAGACAGACACAAAAGGTCCCTATTGTATGATTCTCTTTATATGTAACGTCCAGATGAGGAAAATCTAAAGACAGAGTAGACTAATGGTTTCCTGTAGCTGGAGAATTGGGGGAATGGGGAGGGACAGCCAATGGGTACCAGGTGGGTCTGACCCTGTCGCATAGTAGCCTAAGCTCTGCCTGCAGTGCCAGCATTCCATATGGGTACCAGTTTGTGTTCCAGCTGCACCTCTTCATAGCCAGCTCTCCACTTATGGCCTGGGAAATCAGAAGATGGTCCAAGGGCTTCGGCCCTTGCACCCACATGGGAGACCCAGAAGAAACTCCTGGCTCCTGGCTTCAGATTGGCTCCACTCTAGCCACTGTGACCATCTGGGAAGTGAACCAGTGGATGACGACCTTTCTCTCTGTCTGTCACTCTACCTCTCAAATAAATAAATAAAATCTTTTTTTTAAAGAAGTGGGTACCAAGTTTCTCATGGAGAGTGACAAAAATGTTCTGGAATTATAGTAATGATAGGTACACAACTTGTGCAATCCTGAAAACCTCTGAACTATATATTCTAAAAGGGTGAAGTCTGTTGTGAATACTATACTATATTCACTGTATGTGAATACTATAGAAAACAAAAACCTCGTCTTCCCCGGCTGCCTGCTGGCATCTTCTTCAGCGTTACCCTCCCAAACCTAAGCTCCACGCAGTCACACTGAAGCTCACTGCTGCTCCTTTTCTTCGTCTTCCTAACCTACACCTAGTTTTTCAGGCTGGACAATTTCACAGACCTCTCCAGGTTTTTTTCATCTCAGTTTCACCAAGGTGGGCACTTTCTATTAGTAAAACTGAAATAATTACCATTTTGGAATGCTAAGCTCCATCATGCTGGATGATCTACCCATCTTTTTCTTAAGTTTACAATAACTGTGCATTGCACAGAGGAGGAGCTGAGACTCAAAGCGACTGGAGTACGTCCTCCTCTGGTCTTTTCCTTCCGATCGATCACCCTTCAGCCACAGTGATTTCCCTAAACCCAGATCTGCTCAAGTGACTGCCCTCCACCTGTCAGGCACTTCAACAGCTCCTCCCCTCCCCCATCTTAGAGACCAGGCTCCCACACCTGGCAGAAGGTGACCCACAGGACCCCTCCTTTCTCACTGCTCCTCACATCCACTTCTTTCTTTTTTGACAGGCAGAGTTAGACAGTGAGTGAGAGAGAGAGAGAGAAAGGTCTTCCTTCTGTTGGTTCACCCCCCAAATGGCTGCTACGGTCTCCCATGAGGGTGCAGGGCCCAAGCACCTGGGCCATCCTCCACTGAACTCCCGGGCCACAGCAGAGAACTGGACCGGAAGAGGAGCAACCGGGATAGAATCCAGCGCCCCAGCTGGGACTCGAACCCGGAGTGCCGGCGCCACAGGCAGAGGATTAGCCTAGTGAGCCGCAGTGCCGGCTCACACATCCACTTCTTTCAACTCCTGAACTGGAGGGACACAAAATAGGAAGCGGGGACACAAGTCAGGAAGACCCACTAGTGGTTTAGGTGAGGAACGTGGGTGCTTTGGACCAGGGTCTGATCCTGCAGCAACAGTAGACAGATTAAATGCAGAACTTCCCAACTTGGGAAGCCATCAGCTCAAAACAAGAAAGAGATGGAGAGAGGATCCAGAGTTTGGGGAACTGTCACTGGAGAAAGAAAGTAGGCATAGTAACAGGATCTGAGTGAAGGGTCCAGAGGTCGGCCATCTTCATCTGATACAGCAGTCAGCATTCTGTTTAAGTTTACAGCAAAGCAGTAAAAGCTTGGGTTCACCCTGAGCAAGGGCTCTGCTGGCACAAGCACAGGGAGGGACAAGAGAACAGCGGTATTCTAACAGTAAATGGCGACTTGCACTCAAAACCGGGTCAGGGGTGCAGTGCACGGAAAATGGATGGATCAGGGGATGCGAGGTACAAATGGAGTTCAAGAAACGTCTCCCTGGCCTACACAAGCAAGGGAGTTAGGAGAGCAAGGAGAAGTAGTGGCACAGGAGGAGGCCTCGCGCCAGCCTGAAAGGCGCACCTCCTCCTCCAGGATTTGATAGGGTCCACTGCGGGCCGAGTCTGCAACACCTCTGCCTGCCGTCACCATCTCCTTGCAACCCCAACTTACTCCTTCCCCCCAAGCATCTGCTTTCGCCACTCGGTGGGCACTACGGGGGGGGGGGGTACCCAAGGGACCACAGAGCGATTACTCACTCTTCCGTTCCAGGCTGCTTTGCTCACTGGAGCTCCTGGGGGGAAAGGGCTTTGTTAGGAACGCTAAGCGTCCCTGCATTCCGGGGCAGTACCCAGACCAGTAAGTGCGCCGTGCAGTTTTCCACTAAGCGCCGACAGGGACCACAAGCCCTGGGCCTGCAAACCTCGTGCATTGGCTAACCCGGGGTCCCAAGCGAAATCACAGTCGCTGTTCACAACCACCCCGGGTTATTTCCGTCCAACCTCACACACTTAACTGCAGCCCACTTGAACATTCAAAGCGCCTTTCTGGGCATGCAACAGCACCAGTAGCATGCGGGGATACCAGGCCAGGTTGAGAAAAAAAATTAAAAAACAAGTTCACTAAAAAACAAACCGCTTTCTTCACAGTCTAAGTCAAGGCCGGGAGGACCCGACACCCGGCTAACCCAAACGTTCTGACCACCGCCGCCGCCGCCGCCTACCTTTTTCCTCCCCTCCGGCTCCAGCCGCCAGGGTCTGGGGCACGCTGGCCTCGGAGCCTGCTGCCATGGCGACCGCGAGGCCGGCCCGGCTAGAGCCCAGAAAGCAGCGGAGCAGACGGCGTCCACGCGGCCGGGCGGGCTGCACTAGCGCCGCGGCTCCCCGCTCTCCCGGAAGCGCCCGCGCCGCCGGGGCCACGTGACGGGCGCGGGGCGGGGCCACGCAGTTTGTTTGGATTCCCCAGTTGTTGACACACACAGACACGTGGTCTGGGCCGGGGCGCCTGCGCCCCTTCTCTGCAGATCGCGGTTTCTGCGTTTCCTGGCTTTCACATCAGGTTCTTTCCCTCTGCCCTAGGGGTCGGAGGGCTGGTTTTGTGGGCTCCGGGCTGTGGAGAGGGTCTGTGCGTCCGCTCACTCTGCCGCCTCCCGCCGAGGATAGCTTCACGTTCCTCTGCCTCTCTGGCAGCGATGCGACTCCATCTCGTCTTTGTGGCTCCTTGGGAATACGAGCTTCGGGCAAAGTGTCCCTTAATTGCGTTCCTGTGACTCACTTCCCGACCCAGGCCAGCCAGATTGCCTGGCCTAGGTGTTCCAGGACGCTAACAGACAGCTGTCACGCCTCTGGATCTGTGTATCAAAATAATCAAACAGCTGCCTGATCGAGAGATCAACAACTCCCCGCGTTTCCTTGTTGACTTTCTTCTGGTCCGAAATCGTAACTCGGCATGGATCCAGGTTACTTCGGGGGGCAGAAACCTTCCGACCTTAATCAGCATCTTGGTTGCTGATTTACTAAGGGGCGGACAGAATGGGAAGATTATCCACCACCAGGACGTGTGTTCGGAGGAAACTGGCTAGTTGATGACCTCATTGGATATGTAAGTCAGAAAGACCTCTGATAAAACTAGGCAGTGCTTAGTGTACGTAAAGAACAAAGAAATGATTTCCACGAGACAGTCCCTGGGACTCCTGCTGCTCTGCCCCCGACCTCCATCCGTAGTCTGTCTCCTCCTATAACTTCTGAAGTTGTGAGCTCAATAAAACCAGGCATAAACCCAATATAGAAGCAAGCATGAGCTTCGGTGACCCAAGGTCACCGAGCTGTTTATTAGGCACATACTGTACACTTGGGCACTTCCTCCAGCAACTGGAGCTTGCCGGCCCCACCTCCTCCAACACAGCCTCCGAGGGAGCTTCGGCCTCCTCGGCCCGGCCCGGACGCGCTCCTCCCTCACTTTTCAATTCCTTCTGCAGCCCAGTGTGGGACCCCGGCGCCTCTCCCACGACGGTTCCCCGCCAGCACCCGCGGCGAGGGCGGACCCCAGCCTCCGCCCCTCGGCCCCGCCCACCGCCCCGGCCGGCGCGGCCGCGCAGGCGCACCAAGCGCGGCCGCGGAGCCGAGGGAGACCACAGCAGCTGCCTGGGGCTCAGCCTTCTCCGGCCACTGGTGCGCCGGGCTGGTCGGCGGCGACAGGGACCGCGCCAGGCGGGCCCCGCGGGCTGCGCGTCGCCATGGGCTCGGGCTGGAGCAGCGAGGAGGAGCGGCAGCCGCTGCTGGGGCCCGGGCCCGGGTCCGGGCCAGGGGCTGCCTGGAGAAGCCGGGAGGCGGCGGCGGCGGCGCTGCCCGCGGCTGTCCCTGGTCCCGGGCGCGTGTACGGGCGCCGCTGGCTGGTGCTGCTGCTCTTCTCGCTGCTCGCGTTCGCGCAGGGCCTGGTCTGGAACACCTGGGGCCCCATCCAGAACTCGGCGCGCCAGGCCTACGGCTTCTCCAGCTGGGACATCGCGCTGCTCGTGCTGTGGGGGCCCATCGGCTTCCTGCCCTGCTTCGCGTTCATGTGGCTCCTGGACAAGCGAGGTGAGGGGTCGCGGGTTGCCGGCGGTGCTGCGGCTCCAGCTCCTGGGGCCCCGGCGCCCAGCCCGCCAGCCTCCGGGCCTGCCAGCTGCCTCCCTCCCTCGGCTCATCGTTGGGGTCGTGTGAGGTGACCGAGTGTTGGTGACATCCCACTCCTGACTTAGGAACCCTGTGTCCCCAAGGCGACGAATATGGGAAGGCTGCTTTACAGTCATGTTTTTGTCCAGGCCCTCCCTGCGTGCTCCAGCCAGGGATTCCAGGGATCTCCAAATGTTCTGTCAAGTTGCTGCTGATTGTAGACGCACGTGCCGTGGTGTGCGTGTGTTTGACACCTGACCGAAATGACTAACGCTTTGGCTTCAAAGGGATTTGGGGGTGTCCAGAGTGAAAAGTCAGACAATAGCTGGGTGATGCCCAGGAGCAAGGAAGTAATGAGCTAGCTTTGTGTAATAGTGGATGACTCTGGCCCGGGAAGGGCTGTTGGGACACTCAGCCCCGACGCTTTGGTTTCTGGAAGGTGGTGCCCGGCAGCTTGGTGGGTTTCCCAGGCGAAGGCTGTGGCTCGCAGACAGAGCTTGGGAGTAAGGCTGTGCGGAGGGACGCTCTGGACGCCTCGCGGGGGCTCCGCCACTTGCCAGCAGGATTCCCTGAGGAGGAAAAGGAAGGCCTGGCTCTCCACCGGAGCGAGGACTAATGATGGGCAGGAGTGCTCTGCCCTCTTTAGATTCCGTGGTTGGATCAGGATTGGGAACTGCCTCGTGGGATTTGGGAGCTGATCCTTGTGTAAGTTTGGTTGAAGTGAGTTCTTCGTCTTGTTTGGAAAGTTGTCTTAGTCCTGCTGGAGCTGCTGTCATGCAAGACCATAAACTGAGTGTCTCAGAGACAGCAGAGGTTTGTTTCTGTCCTGGAGCCAGGGGCACCCAGGATGAAAATGCCCGCAGGATCGATGTTGGGTGAGGGCAGGCTTCCTACACAGTGGTCTCTTTCCTATAACCTCACCTAGGCCAGCCATCTCTTTTTTTCTTTTAAAAAAATATCTATATCTATATCTATATCTATATCTATATCTATCTATTTATATATATATATTTTATTTGAAAGGCAGAGTTAGGGAGAGAGAGAGAGAGAGAAATCTTCCATCCACTGGTTCCTTCCCAAACGGCTTGCAATGGCTGAGGCTGGGCCAGGCTGAAGCCAGGAGTCAGGAGCTGCTTCTGGGTCTTCCACATAAGTGCTTGGGCCATCTTCTGCAGCTTTCCCAGGTGAATTAGCAGGGAGCTGGATCCCAAGTGGAGCAGCTGGGACTTGAACCAGTGCCCATATGGGATGTGGGCACTGCAGGAGGCAGCTTAACCCACTATGCCACAATGCTGGCTACAGGAAGCTCTCTTGGATGAGGGCATTTATCCCACTCATGGGGACACTGCCTTATAACCTAATCACCCCCAAAATACCTCTCCCCCAATTCTGTCACCTTGGAGGTTAGGATTTCCACATTTGAACTTGAAGGAGACATAAGCAATAGTGAAAGTCAAGTGTAGGTAGGTACAGAACAGCATTTTCCTCGCTCTCTCACATAACACTCAAATGATTTGTTATTAAGAAAGAAAGATGATGTTGGCAGCTGTGCACCCCACCCCCACCCCTCCTAGTTCCTTCATAGGAATCCTAGGAAAAAGAGTAAGGAGCTGTTGATTTTGAGTTCAGATCAACAATGTAATATAGAGATGACAATTTTAGGCATAGAAACGGTGTCCAAAACAAAAGGGAAACAGTTCCATATGCTCTACAGTAGAGCGACCTTCTGAGCCGGGATTTTAAGAGGCCATTTGACAAACTGGAGTACCTTCAAAGTCTTGTGATGAGAATAATGAAGGCTATAAAAACCATGGTGTGTACAACGAAGGGGACAAGGTTGTCAAGTTTCACACAGAAACGAAACACAAAACATAGACTATGTAAAGATCCAGTGAAAGAGGGATTTGGCTTAGTATGTGTAGTTCTAGAAGGAAGAACTAAAGTGGGCAAAGTTACAAGCAAGTGTGACTCAAAGCAACACAGGGCAGAACCTTCTAGCAATAAAAGGCCTCTAGCCCTGGAAGTGTGTACAAGCTCCTGGTGTACAATTCCAGGTAGACCAAGTGCTTAGGCAGAGGATGTGAGCTACAGGCTGAGACAGGGTTCCTTGTACTGAACTGGGAGATTTTGTTTGGGGTTCTTTTGTTTGCTTTTAAATTATAGGCTGCTTGGATTTTACTAGTTTTTGTCCCATTACTTTTTTTTTCATTTTGTTTTGCTTTTGGTTCTAGGTCCATATTGCATTTAGTGGTTGTTTCTCCTTTGTCTCCTATCTGTGACAATTCCTGGGTTACTCCTGAACAAGGTTGGCTACATTTAGTCGTGTCAAAAGACAAAATTACAACAAATGTAGTTATGGATCTAATTAGCTTTGATGTGCAATTCATGAATGAGAACAGCCTCCATTCTATAAAATGAAATGAGAGCTCCCACTGAGCAATGGCAGAACTGTTGAGATTGTAAATTGGAAACAAGGAAACAGAACAATAGGGGGGAAAATCATTGGTTAACATCTTGTTACTTTTTTTGTTCAGGTTAAAACAGAAGGGACTTCCTTGTTCCAGACTAGTAGACTGGAATCTCTTGTTTTCAGGAAAAACTGGTTATGGTCTATCTGCCTCTTTACAGTTTCAGTTTGATTACATGGTGTTTAGCATGAGGGACTCCATTTTTATTTGGTCTGCTCTGGTCTCAGTACAGGAGCTCAGTCCAAAATAATGGCCTCCCTTAATATTTATTTAATAAGGGGAAATGCTGTGTAGTTTCTTTTTATTTTTCTTTTTATCAGGAACATTTTTTAATATTATTCCCTCAATTTAGGCAATTTTGTTTTAATGGTAGAAAATTTCACCTTATTATAATTAACTTTATCAATTAGAAACTACCCTATGTACTTCATAAAATAAGTTACTTTAGGTGATCTTTAATAGTTCCTATCACTAGTTAATTTAATTTTATATTTTCTGTTGGTTGAAGCTGTAAAAAATTAAGTTTAAAAATTCACTTTTAAGAAGTAGTTTCCCTTTTAGTAGGAAAAACTAGTACAGGGTCTTCAAAAATTCATAAAAACTGCAGATTATGAAAAAACTGCATAAATTTGGGTTGCCTTTTTTTTAGCATCATAGTTATCTTTTAATTCCAGCTTTCATGAACTTTTTGAAGTTCTTCACCCACTTTCATATGTTGGCTGTCCTGCTGCAGGTACCCTATCTGCACACACAGAAAGCAAGCTCTCAGCTTTCCCTGGATAATAAAATACTTTGCTCCCAAGAAGGTGGGGAGTTGTCCAGCTTTTATGCTGCCATGGGGCTCTCTCAACATAGTGTAGAAGACCAGTTATCTTCCTGTGATATGTTTTGTACCCTCTCACCCCTTTTCGTGTACCAGCAAGGAGGCAGAAAAGGACTAGCTAATTAAACCATAAGAGAGCCTGCTGCTCGATTCACAATAGCTAAGATATGGAATCAACCCAGATGTCTGTCAGCTGAAGGCTGGATAAAGAAATTGTGGCTTATGTACACCACAGAATACTATACAGCGGTTAAAAAGAGTGAAAACCTGTCATTTGAGACAAATGGATGCAACTGCTAAACATTATACTTAGTATAATAAGCCAGTCCCCAAAAGACAAAAACTATATGTTCTCCCTGATCTGTGGTAACTTATAGAGTACCTAAAAGGTAACCTATAGAAGTGAAATTGACACTTTGAAATGTGATAACTTTGAATAGCCCTTGTCTTGACTGTTGAGGAACAGTTTTTCTTTATTCATACTAATTGTTGAACTCCTTCCTTAGTATAGCATTAACCTTGTGTGTATAAAGTTAATTGAAAATAGATCTTAGTAAAAAATAAGAATGGGATTAGGAGAGGGAGGAGGAAGGGCAGAAGTGTGGGTGGGAGGGAGGGCAGCGTGGGAAGAATCACCATGTTCCTAAATTTGTATATATGAAATATATGAAGTTTGTATACCTTAAGGAAAAAGTTTCTAGGTAAAAAAAATTAGTAGTATGAGCATGTTTTATAACAAAATTTAAAGAAAATAGGAAAAAAATGAATTATAGGAGAGCCAAAATAAGTGGGCTGTAAAAGCCACCTGAGGAAGGTGTCAGGAGTGGAACCCACTGTGGACTAAGCACAGGGGTACGGCCCTCACAGAGGAGACCCAGACAGCAGACAGTAACATTCAACATTTACCATGCCACATGGTGGTAGGTATTTTGATGGAAAATAAAGCGGGGTAAAGGAGGGAGGGTAGGGGCCAGAGCTGTGACATAGCCTGTAAAGTTGCTGCCTGTGGCACTGACATCCCATACGGGTGCTGGTTTGAGTCTGGGCTGTTCCACTTCTCATCTAGCTCCTTGCTGGTGTGCCTGGGAAAGCAGTGGAGGATATCCCAAGTGTTTGGGCCCCTGCACCCATGTGGGAGACCCAGAAGATACTCCTGGCTCCTGGCTTCAGATTGGCTCAGCTCTGGCTTTTGTGGCCATTTGGAAAGTGAAACAGCAGTGGAAGATCTCTTTCTCTTGCTGTCTCTCCTCTCCCTGTATCTGTGCCTTTCAAATAAATAAATAAAAAACAAACAGGAGGAAGGGTGTATGTTCAGGTCATACTTATGCGGAGAGTCAGGGAACATACCATGTGTTTGAGCAGAGACCTGAAGGTCGAACGAAGCCTGACATGTTGACGATGAACAACAGTATTTTGGCTAAAGGGAATGGCAAAGACAGAGGTCCTGTGCTTGTTTAACATATCCAAGAAACAGCAGTGAGGCCTGTGTAGTAGACCCAGTGTGGGAACAGAGGTAGGGGAGGAAGTTAGAGAGGTTGTGGGAGGCTGGGTCATGCTGGACCATTAAGGGATGAGTAGGCTTTACTCCATGGAAAGGCTTTGAGGAGGAGCGGAGACTGATAATTGCACTATTGTCTTAGGAGCAGGGAGACCAGTTAGGCTAGTGAAACAATCCACGTGGGAGCTGCTAGAAGCTGGACAACCAGGATGATAGTGGTGGAGGACTTGAGAAGTGGTTAGATGGTGGATACGCATTGAAAGTAGATAACAGTATTTGTCGATAGACTGGATGTGGAGTGCAAATAAGGGAGAGGAGTCAAAGATGTTTCCCAACTTTTTAACGTACGTAATTGGGAAAATAGTTTCTATTTACTGAGATGTAGAAGATGGTGGGAGGAGCAGTTTGCGGGAAAATGGCGTGGAGATTCGGGGTTTGAAGGACCTATTAGCTATCCATATAGACAGATTAAATAGACTGTCAGTTGTTTATACAAATATGGAATTCAAGGGAGAGGCCTACATACAATAACTAAATTGTTGGGGCTGAGTGAGACCACCTTGGAGGAGGGGTATACCATCTGAAGAGAAGAGGACTAAGCCCTGGGGCATTCCAACATTTAGGATGGGAGAAAACAAAGAGCCTGTTAGGGAGAACTGAAAATGGAGCCTTGGATTTAGTGACATTTGGCAACTTGGAGGTCTTCGGTGTCCTATAAAAGAATGGTCTCCTGGAGCAGTAGAGTGAGCTTAAAAGAAAATGTAGGCCGGCGCCGCGGCTTACTAGGCTAATCCTCCGCCTTGCGGCGCTGGCACACCGGGTTCTAGTCCTGGTCGGGGCGCCGGATTCTGTCCCGGTTGCCCCTCTTCCAGGCCAGCCCTCTGCTGTGGCCAGGGAGTGCAGTGGAGGATGGCCCAAGTGCTTGGGCCCTGCACCCCATGGGAGACCAGGGTAAGTACCTGGCTCCTGCCATTGGATCAGCCTGGTGCGCCGGCCGCAGTGTGCCGGCCGCGGTGGCCATTGGAGGGTGAACCAATGGCAAAGGAAGACCTTTCTCTCTGTCTCTCTCTCTCACTGTCCACTCTGCCTGTCAAAAAAAATAAAAATAAAAAAGAAAATGCAAAGAGAAGAATTGGAGGCAGTGAGCATAGATATTTCTTTCAAGAGAAATGGGACAATAGCCAGAGGGAATGTAGCTGCTGGGATTTTTTTAAGGTAAGGGATATTAAAGCATATTTCTATAATACAGTATCTCCATGGATCCGGTAGAAAAGGGAGACATTGATGATGATCGAGGGAGAAGGAGGAACTGCTGGGCACAGGTAACCAGGTTGGCACTAGATAGAAACACTGAAGCTAATTAATTCTTCAGTAATAACAAAAGAGAAGATAGATTATAGAGATAGAGGTGGTGGGTAGTGGAAGCTTTTGGAAGTTATTTTTGTGGATGTTTCTCATCAAAATTGTTGCCTGACAAGTGAGGGTAGGGGATCAGTTGTTGGAAGAGGAGATAAGTTATGAAACTGTTTTCTAGGAAGGTGGAAAATGCATGACCAAGGATATTGTAGTAAGATGGCTGGACAGCACTAAGAGCCTGCATCAAGTGAGTGGTCAGTTCATTTAAGTGAGACCAGTCAGCATGAATGTGTGTACTCCTTCAGTCTGTTCTGTTGGGCAACTACAGAGGGAAGGGGGAGGGGAGAGACTATGAACCATAGTACAGGTTTTCCTGGTGGATAGGGCTGACAGAGGACTGGTGAAGAGTCAAAGGGTTATGTGGAGAGTGATGTAACAATAGACCAAGAATCTAAGCTAGGTAGGAAGAAAAGGAAACATTGTGAATTGCATGTGAAAACATGGTAGGTTCTGAAGTTGTCATTTTTATTGGGTCAGGAATTTGTTATTAAGAGCATTAAAGGGAATAAGTAGGAAAGAGAGATCATTGTTGAAGAATGAGATGCTTGATATGAAGATTATGCCTTGGATGTAGTTACGATGAAGACAAAGTGTAGTAGTGTGTACATAATTGCAGCAAGGAATGGTAGGTATCAGAGTGAGATACAGTTAGATCAAAGGCCATTCTGGCAGTGATGAAATAACAGAAACCAGACTTATCCTTCTATCTAACACCAAGTGAAAACCAAAAGTAAAAATATATGAAAGAGTGATTTTTCAGTCATTGGACAATGGACAGGGCAGGTCAGTAATCCCTACAATGGCTTCACGTAACTGTCTGGAGAGAATTCCCAGGCAACACCACAGACATGGGGAAGTTGGAGTTTCTCTAAATTGAGCAGCTTTCCTATATTGAGGAGACAGACTCAGGAATTCAAAGAGAACAACATATCAAAGATTAGAATTCTGAAGTTAGAGTACCAGAGAGGAAGAAACCTCCAGAAAGTCCTACAGAGGGTAGCACTTCTTGAGTTTTCAACTGGGGCAGGCGATGTGGTACTGTGGGTTAAGCTGACGGCTGCCTGCTGATGCTGGCATCCCACAGGGGCACTGGTTCGAATCCTAGCTCCACCACTTCCGATCCAGCACCCTGCTAATACACCTGCAAAAGCAATGGAAGATGGCCCAAGTATTTGGGCCCCTGTCACCCAAGTGGGAGACCTGGATGGAGTTCAAGGCTCCTGGCTTTCGCCTGACCCGGTCCTGGCTGTTGCAGCTATCTGGGAAGTGAACTAGTGGGTGCAAGATCTGTCTCTTGTATCTCTCCCTCTCTCTCTCTCTCTCTCTCTCTCTCTCTCTCTAACTTTGCCTTTCAAATAAATAAATAAATAAATAATTTTTAAAAAGTTTTCAACTGAGCTCTGACCAGCAGATACATGTGAGAAAATTATCAAAGATTAGATTAAAAGCCACCAAAAAGGAGCGAGCAGGACATTCCTAACACTTAGACAAATCTAAGAAGAGTTCACATTCCCAACAGCCAGAAAGGAAAAACCTCTATAACTGTGTACTATATATTCAAGAAGATAGAAGAATGCTTGAACAAATCAAGAGATACAGAAAACTATATAGCATTAGACTTATAGAAATGAAAAATATAATCAATGTCTGAGACAAAAAAAGTGTAATAGAATTTAATAACAATTTAGATAATGCAAGAAAAAAGATCAGAGGCCAGCGCTGTAGTATAGTAGGTTAAGCCTCCACCTGAGGTGCTGGTATCCCAAATGAGCATTGGTTTGTATCCTGGCTGCTTGTCTTCCAGTCCAGCTCCCTGTTAATTTTGGGAAGGCAGTGAAAGATGGCCCAAATGCCTGGGCGCCTGCACCCACGTGGGAGACCCAGAAGAAGCTCCTGACTTCAGATTGGCCCAGCTCTGGCAGTTGCAGGCATTTGGTGAGTGAACCAGCAGATGGAAGACCTTTCTCTCTGTCTCTCCCTCTCTGTCTGTAACTTTGCCTCTCAAGTAAATATTTGACAGACAGAGTTACAGAGAGAGGTAGACACAGAAGAGAGAGAGGTCTTTCATCCGCTGGTTCACTCCTCAAATGGCTGCAACAGCCGGAGTTGAGCCGATCAGGAGCCAGGAGCCAGGAGCTTCTTCTGGATCTCCCACGTGGGTGCAGGGGCCCAAGGACTTGAGCCATCTTCCACTGCTTTCCCAGGCCATAGCAGAGAGCTCGACTGGAAGTAGAGCAGCTGGGACTCAAGCCGGTACCCATATGGGATGTCAGCACTGCAGACCAGGGCTTTAACCCACAGTGCCAGCCTCAATAAATAAAATTAAATAAATAAAAGGAAAAATGATCAGTGTGAACTTGAAGATGTAGCCATGGAAACTATCCATAAAGGCACATGAAGAAAGACTAAAAAAAGACTCACACAAATGAGCATCTGTGAGCTATGGGGCAGTTTTAAGTGGCTTAATGTTCATATAATTGCAGTCCCAGAAGGAGAAGCGAGAGTTAAGGAGGGGAGGGCATGGAGTCAGTTGGGGTGGTAAGGGGGGCAGGAAGATGGGAGCAAGGAGAGAAGAAGAAATAATGGTGGCAGAAAATTTTCCAAACTTGGTAATTCTGTAAATTCACAAAATTCAAGAATGGCAGTAGAAGAAATGTGATGGAAACTACACCAAAGTACATTATAATGATGCTACTTTGGGGTGGAGAGAGAAGCAGAGGTTTCCCTGGGAGTAGGGTGGTGGGGAAAACACTGGGAGGGGAATGTGAGAAAACAGTCTTTATGATTGTGACCAAGCACTCCAGCACGCTGGAAAGAGTTCACGTAAGCGAGGTGGAGGACAGGGCCAGCTGAGGGCATGGATGAAGCCACGTTGGGGTACAGATGGATCTTGGATCTCTTGCATTCATTATCAGTAGGAAGAGTGAAGTGCTTAGTCTTGATAATTTGCAAGGTGGGTTGGGCTGCCAAGGCTGTGACTGTTGTGGATAGCAAGAAAGGGGACCTGCCAGGAGCAAAAGAGCTCGTCTTTGCTCCAGTAAAGGAAGTCTTCGTGGAGCCTGGGCTGTTTTACATGTGACCTTTGTGCCTGAGCTGATTTTCCCTTCTTCTACTTTGTGTGTGTGTGTGTGTATGTGTCTGTCTGTCTGTCTGCCAGTCTACTTTGCATCCTGGTTTAGTAGGCACCTGTGGTGGAAACTTCCACTCTTAAACCCCAACAAAAAGTTTTCTCGACCATTAGAAGGATACTTCCAGCAGTGTCTGGATGCCATGTTTGAATAGAATAGCTTTTTAAATATTTATTTATTAGAGAGGCATAGTTACAGAGAGAGGGAGAGAGTTCTGCCAGTTGCTGGTTCACTCCCCAAATGGCTGCAATGGCTGGAGCTGGACCGATCAGGAGCCAGGAACCAGGAGCTCCTTCTGGGTGTCTCATGTGGGTGCAGGGGCCCATGCACCTGGGCCATATTCTGCTGCTTTCCCAGGTACATTAGCAGGGAGCTGGATCTGAAGTGCAGCAGTTGGGACTTGAACCAGTGCCTATTTGGGATGTTGGTGTTGCAGGAGGTGGATTAACCTACTACACAGTGCTGGCCCCAGGGACATCTCTTGGATAAGAACATTTATCCCACTCATGGGGACGCTGCCTTATAACCTAATCACCCATAGGAACATCCCTCCTCCCCAAATTTCATCACCTTGGAGGTTAGGATTTCCGCATTTGAACTTCTTGAAGGGACACAAACAATAGTAAAAGTCAAGTGCAGGTAGGTATAGAACTGCATTTTCCTCGCTCTTTCACATAACACTCAATTGATTTGTTGTTAAGGAAGGAGAAAGACAAGATGATGTTAGCAGCTGTGCACCCCACCTCCTTGACAGTTCCTTCATAAGAATTCTAGGAAAAAGAGTAAGGAGCTGTGATCATGAGTTCAGATCAACAATGTGATGTAGGGAGGACCATTTTAGGTAAAGAAACAGTGTCCAAAACAGAAGGGGAAACAATTCCAATTGCTGTACAGTAGAGCGTCCTTCTGATGCTCTGTTTGAATAGAATTTTTTTGAGAAAAGTTTTATTTTTTGGGATCTGGCTCAGTGGCGTAGTAGGCCACTCTGCCTGCAGCACTGGCATCCCATGTGGGTGCTTGCTCGTGAACCGCTGTTTCTCTTCTGATTCAGCTCTCTACTGTGGCTTGGGAAGGCAGTAGAAGGGTACTTGGGCCCCTGCATCCACGTGGGAGACCCAGAAGCAGTTCCTGGCTTACGGCTTTTGGATCTGTCCAGCTCTGGCCATTGCAACCATTTGAGGAGTGAATCAGCAAATGGAAGACCTCTCTCTCTCTTCTGCTCTCTGTGTGTAACTCTCCCTCTCAAATAAATAAGTAAATCTTCCACTGCTTTCCCAGGCCATTAGCAGGGAGATGGGTTGGAAGTGGAGCAGCTGGGATTCAAACTGGTGGCCACATGGGATGCCCGTGAAGGCAGAGGCTTAGCCTACTATGCCATAGTGCCTGCCTCTAGAAATTTATTTTTATTTTCAATCATGTTTGTTTTTCTGAAATTGTTCTAATAATACTTTTCAGCAGATGGTTTGGCACTCACATCCCAGTACTATGATCATTTAGGGCCTACTTAGGAGAGTACTTTAAAAAGTTATGGAAAATGAAACCAAAAGACAAGTTTATTTTGGTATAAAATAATTTTGAAATCCATACATAGTTTTTTCATAATACACATTTGCCATGAACTTTTTGTAGACCTCTAATATGCATGGATTTCAAAACTTTTTGCCCCAAAATAAAATTATGTTTTAATTCCATTTCCATGGGCTTTTGAGGTACCCTCATATATAAAGGTGTCTTGTGCAACTGTTTTCCTGGGGTCCTTATACCTCTCTTCCCTGGGTGAGTTGACATTGCTTTTGATATCATGTAATCGTAAAGCCATGCCTTATCTAGATATGAGTGACCTGAGAAAAGCTTTCCAGTCGAGACTGAGTGTCAGCTGGGTTAGATTAAGCAACACTTGGAAACAATTAAAATTCACCTGCTCAGGGTTACCTCAATAATCAGCTTTTCACAACTTCTTCACTCTTAAAAGTTTATATCTGCTGGCGCCGCGGCTCACTAGGCTAATCCTCCACCTTGCGGCACTGGCACACCAGGTTCTAGTCCCGGTCGGGGCGCCGGATTCTGTCCCGGTTGCCCCTCTTCCAGGCCAGCTCTCTGCTGTGGCCAGGGAGTGCAGTGGAGGATGGCCCAAGTGCTTGGGCCCTGCACCCCATGGGAGACCAGGATAAGTACCTGGCTCCTGCCATCGGATCAGCGCAGTGCGCCGGCTGCGGCAGCCATTGGAGGGTGAACCAACGGCAAAGGAAGACCTTTCTCTCTGTCTCTCTCTCTCACTGTCCACTCTGCCTGTCAAAAAAAAAAAGTTTATATCAGCTGTAACATGGTCATATATTTGATAAAAAGTATAACTGAATAGAAAAGTGTACCAGCATCTAACAATAATAGTAGAAAGCCCAGTTTTTGGCACCATATGGCCACAAACAGTACGCCACTGCTTGCTTGGGGGCTGCTTACCTGAATTGCAAGCGTAATTTTTAGGAAAAATGAGCATCACATACAAAGTAAGAATTATCATCCCATATCTATAAAATTCTATTCAGTATTTCCTAAGGTACTCAGTTGAAACTTACAAGAGCAACATGTTACAATTTTAGGATATTTGTGACCATGTATTACTTTACATTAATTACACTCGATTTCCTGTGGCTATAATGTGGTTTTGAAACCTGTGTTTTCGTTAGTAGAAGCCGTAAATGAGCAATATGTATGCATTACTTGTTATGAGTTCTTTATGGTATTCCTCTGCCAAGTGGTATTAATCATTTTCAGATTATATAAGAATATTATAAAGTTAACGCACATCACAAATTATATACTGTGTAGTGTGTGTGTCTCATCTGGCTCCCAAGTTTATTTTACTTGCTGTATTTGAGCTGCATAATTTTAGTTTTGTTGAAATTTAATTTCCTTTAAGCAGAGAAGTCTTTTGAAAATCAAGACATTTAGGTGCCAGCATTTGGCCTAGTGGGTTTTTGTTTTGTTTTGTTTTAAGATTTCTTTATTTCTTTATTTATTTGAAAGGCAGACTTACAAAGAGGGAAAGGCGGATCGTCCATCCCTGATTCATCCCCCAAATGGTCACAGCAGCCACACTGAAGCCAGGAGCCTGAAAGTCCATCCTGATCTTCCACATGGGTGTATTTGGCCATCTTCTGCCTTTTCAGGGGCATTAGCAGGGAGCTGGATTGGAAGCGGAGCATCTGAGAGTCCAACCAGCACTTACATGGGATGCTGGCGTCACAGGCAATGGCTTAACCCTCTTGACCTAGCGTTTACCACATCACACATTGGCATGTCTGGGTTCGATTCCTGACTCTGGCTCCTGACACTGACTTCCTACTGATGCTGCCCCTAGGGCAGCGGCAGTGATGGCTTCAGGCATCAGAGGGTTCCAGCCTCTCAGGTCGGTACCTGGATTACATTTGGCTCCTAGCTTCATGCCTGTTGGATCTGTTGTTGAGGGTCTTTGTGAGTGAGTCAGTGGATGGAGGGGAGCTCTCTCATCCCCTCCCCTCAAATCAGTAAATAAAAATTGAAGAAGAGAAAAAAGAATACCAAACATTTAAACATCTATTCTCTGTCAAATGAGAAAATTCTGGACAAAAGAAAAATGAATGAATCAGTTTGTTCTTTGTTAAATGGTTTCAAGATTATGTTGGATTTGAGAGAAATTTGAAGGAATATGGTCACTTTTGCCATCCACTTACAGTGGGCCACCTAGATGATGTGGCTTTCACAAACAATAAGATAGTACTGCTTTAGTATTATCAGAAGAATGGCATTCCAACAATAGGAAGATATAATTCCATTATATTATCTTGCCATATCTAGAATATTTTGTCTATTTCAGTTACTTGTATACATACTTTATTTTCTGTTTTGTGCTTTTATCCATGGCACACGTTGCTCATATTTGGAATGCAAAGGAAAGAATCTGATTTCCATTATCTTCTAAAGTCTTAACCCTTGTTTTTATAGAAACAGCATCATTCTATAATTTGAAGATGATTTGGTAAATCAAGAAAAATTAAAATAACTTTATTAATAATCAGACAGCATTTGTTATTCTCTGTCTTTTGGATAATAGCCATTCCGACAGGGGTGAGATGATAACTTGTTGTGACTTTGATTTGCATTTCCCTGATGACTAGTGACATTGAGCATTTTTTCATTTATTTGTTGGCTATTTGTATTGCTTGCTTTTTAAAAACTAGTGTATTTTATTTAATCCAGTAAACCCCAAATGTCAGTACAACATGTAATAAATATAAAATTGTGAATGAAATACTTTACATTTCTTTTGGTACTATGTCTTTGAAATCCAGTGTGTATTTTACACTTATACAACATCTCAATTCAGCCACATTTCAGAAACTTAACAGTCTCCCATGGCTAGTGGCTACTGTAATGGACAGTACAGATCTAGTGGTTCCTTTTTTTTAAAAAAAAAAAGCTTAGAAACCTTTTATTTAAGGTATACGAACTTCCTACATTTCATATATACAAATTTAGGGACATGGTGATTCTTCCCACTCCACCTTCCCTGCCACCTGTACTTATACCCTTCTTCCTCTTCCCTCTCCTGTTTTCATTCTTATTTTTGACAAAGATCTGTTTCAATTAATTTTACACACATGAGATTAACCATACACTAAGTAAAGAGTTCAACAAATAGTATGGAAAAAAAAACTGTTTCTCAATAGTTGACACAAGGACTATTCAAGATCATCACATCTTGAGTGTCAATTTTACTTCTATGGATTACCTTTTAGGTGCTCTATTAGTTACCACAGGTCAGGGAGAACATATGGTATTTGTCTTTTGGGGACTGGCTTATTTCTCTAAATATAATGTTTTCCAGTTGCATCCATTTTGTTGGAAATGACAGGATTTTTTTTCTTTTTCTTTCTTTTTTTTTTTTTTTTTTTTACTTCTGTGTAGTATTCTGTGGTGTACATATACCATATTTCTTTATCCAGTCTTCAGTTGACAGCCATCTGGGTTGACTTCTATATCTTTGATATTGTAAACTGAGTTGCAATAAACATGGGGGTACACACAACCCTTTCATGTGCTGGTTTCATTTCCTTTGGGTAAATCCCAGGAGTGGGATGGCTGAGTCATATGGTAGGTCTACATTCAGATTTCTGAGGTATCTCCATACTTCCTTCCATGGTGGCTGTACCAGTTTAATTTCCACCAGCAGTGGATTAGGGTACCTTTTCCCCCATATCCTCGCCAGCATTTGTTGTGTGTTGATTTATGTATGAAAGTTGTTCTAACGCAGGTGAGGTGAAACCTCATTGTGGTTTTGATTTCCCTGGCAGCTTGTAATCCTGAGCATTTTCTCATCTGTCTTTTGGCCATTTGGATCCTCTTTTGAAAAATGGCTGTTCGGGTCCTTTGCCCATTTCTTAACTGGACTGTTTGTTTTGTTGTTGTTGAGTTTCTTGACCTCTTTATAGATTCTGGATATTAATCCTTTATCAGTTTCATAGTTTGCAAATTTTTCTCCCATTCTGTTGGTTGCCTCTTTACTTTGATGAGTGTTTCTTTTGCAGTACAGAAGCTTCCCAATATGATGTAATCCCATTTGTAAATTTTGGCTTTGATTGCCTGTGACTCGGGGTCTTTTCCAAGAACTCTGCCTGTGCCGATGTCTTGCAGAGTTTCTCCCAATGTTCTCTAATAATTTGATGGTATCTGGTGGTAAATTTAAGTCTTTGATCCATTTTGAGTAGATTTTTGTGTAAGGTATAAGGTATACTTCTGCATGTGGAGATCCATTTTTCCCAGCACCATTTGTTGAAGAGACTGTCCTTGCTCCAGGAATTAATTTTAGCTCTTTTGTCAAGGGTAAGTTGGTTATAGATGTGTGGATTGATTTCTTGCATTTCTATTCTGTTCCATTGGTCTATCCATCTGTTTTTTTGTGCCAGTACCAGGCTCTTTTGATTATGACTGCCCTGTAGTATGTCTTTAAAAAAAGAAGAAGATTTATTTATTTATTTGAAAGTCAGAGATACAGAGAGGCAGAGGCAGAGAAAGAGAGCAGTCTTACATCTACTGGTTCACTCCCCAGATGGCTGTAATGGCCGGAGCTGCACTGATCTGAAGCTAGGAGCCAGGAGCTTCTTCCAGGTTTTCCATGTGGGTGCAAGGTCCCAAGGACCTGAGCCATCTTCTGATGCTTTCCCAGGCCATAGCAGAGAGCTCAATTGGAAGTGGAGCAGCTGGGACTCAGACCATTGCCCATATGAGATGTTGGCACTGCAGGTGGCAGCTTTATCTGCTATGCCACAGTGCTGGCCCCTGTAGTATGTCTTGAAATTTGGTATTGTGGGCCGGCGCCGCGGCTAACTAGGCTAATCCTCCGCCTAGTGGCGCCGGCATACTGGGTTCTAGTCCCGGTCGGGGCGCCGGATTCTGTCCTGGTTGCCCCTCTTCCAGGCCAGCCCTCTGCTGTGGCCAGGGAGTGCAGTGGAGGATGGCCCAAGTGCTTGGGTCCTGCACCCCATGGGAGACCAGGATAAGTACCTGGCTCCTGCCATCGGATCAGCGCGGTGCTCTGGCCGCAGCGCGCTGGCCGTGGCGGCCATTGGAGGGTGAACCAACGGCAAAGGAAGACCTGTCTCTCTGTCTCTCTCTCTCCTCTCTCACTGTCCACTCTGCCTGTCCAAAAAAAAAAAAAAAAAAATTTGGTATTGTGATGCCTCCCACTTTGTTTTTGTTGTATAAGATTGCTTTGGCTAGTCAGGGTCTCTTGTGTTTCCATATGAATTTCAGCATCATTTTTTTCTAAATCTGAGAAGAATGTCCTTGGTATTTTGATTAGAATCATATTGAATCTGTAAATTGCTTTCTGTAGAATGGATATTTAGATGATATTGATTCTTCCAATCCATGAATATGGATGAGTTTTCTATTTTTTATGTGTCTTCTATATATTTCTTTAATAGTTTTAATCATGGAGATCTTTGACATCCTTGGTTAAATTTATTCCAATTGATTTTTTTTTCAAGCTACTGTGAATGTGTCTGATCTTAGAAGTTCTTTTTCAGCCATGGAATTTTCTGTGTGTACAAAGGCTATTGATTTTTGTTTATTTTATATCCTCAATAGTCTCTTAGTGGAGTCTTTTAGAGCCCCTGTATATAGAATCATGTCATCTTCTAATAGGGATAGTTTGACTTCCTCCTTCCTAATTTGTATCCCTTTGATTTTTTTTTCTTGCCTAATGGCTCTAGCTAAAACTTCCAGGTCTATAATGAATAGCAGTGGTGAGAGTGGGCATCCTTGTCTGGTTCTTAGTGGGAATGCTCCCAACTTTTCCCTATTCAATAATATGCTGGCCGTGGGTTTGTCATAAATTGTCTTGATTGTGTTGAGGAATGTTCCTTTTATACCCAAAGGTTTTCATCATGAAAAGGTGTTGTATTTTATCAAATGACTTCTCTGCATCTATTGAGATAACCATGTGGTTTTTGTTCTTCAGTTTGTTAATGTGATGTATCACATTGATTGATTTGCGATTATTGAACCATCTCTGCATACCTGGGATAAATCCCACTGGTCCAGATTGGATGTTCTTTCTGATGTGTTGTTGGATTTGATTAGCTAATATTTTGTTGAAGATTTTTGCATCTATGTTCATCGGGGAAATTGGTCTATAGTACTCTTTCTGTGTTGTATCTTTTTCAGGTTTAGGAATTAAGATGATGTTGGCTTAATAGAAGGAGTTTGAGAGGATTCCCTCCCTTTCAATTGTTTTGAACAGCTTGAGAAGAATTAGAGTTAGTTCTTCTTTAAATGTCTTGTAGAAGTCATCTGATCCTTGACTTTTCTTTGTTGGGAGGGTCTTTATTTCTGTTTCCATTTCCATCGTGGTTACTGTCTGTTTACATTTTCTATGTCTTCATGACTCAGTTTTGGTAGATTGTGTGTGTCCAGGAATCTATCCATGTTTTTCTAAGTTTTCCTATTTGTTGGCATATTCCTTGTTGTAGTAATTCCTGATGATTCTTTTTATTTCTTTGGTATCTGTTATTATATTTCCTTTTTTATCTCTGATTTTATTGATTTGGTTCTTTTTTCTTTTTTGGTTAGTTGAGCCAATGGTTTATCAATTTTATTTTTTCAAAAAAAAAAACAGCTCTTTGTTTCACTGATCTTTTGTATTTTTTTGTTTCAATTTGTTGTTTATTCTCTAATTTTAAGTATTTCTATTCTCCTACTAATTTTGGATTTGGTTTGTTGTTATTTTTCTAGGTCCTTGAGATGCATTGATAGCTAATTTATTTGGTATCATTCCAATTTCTTAATATAAGCACCAGTTGCTATGAACTTCCCTCTTAACACTGCTTTTGCTGTATCCCATAAATTTTGATATGTTGTATTGTTGTCTTCATTCATTCCCAGAAAATTTTTGATTTCTTCTGTGACCCACTGTTCATTCAGGAGCATGTTGTTCAGTCTCCATATGTTTATATATGTTTTAGAGATTCTTGAGTTGTTGATTTCCAGCTTCATTCCATTGCGGTCAGAGAAGTTGTGTGATATGATTTCAATTTTTTTGAATTTGCTGAGACCTGCTTTATGGCCTAGCATGTGGTCAATCTTAGAAAAAGTTCCTTGCACTGATGAGAAAAATGTGTATTCTGCAACTGTAAGTTGAAAAGTTTTATAGATATCTGTTAGGTCCATTAGGTCTATAGTGCCAATTAACTCTGTTGTTTCCTTGCTGATTTTCTGTCTGGTTGATCTGTCCATTGCTGAAAGTGGGATATTTAAGTGCCCCATTACTATCGTATCGGAGTCTATATCTCCCTTTAGATCCATTAACTTTTCTTTTAAATAGCCAGGTGCCCTGTAATTGGGTGCATATATGTTTATTATAGTCACATCTTCCTGTTGAATTGATTCCTTAATCATTACATAGTGCCCTTCTTTGTCTCTTTTAACAGTTTTTATGTTAAAGTCTAACTTGTCTCATATTATGATGGCTACAACAGCTCTTTTTTTGGTTTGTATTGTTTCTTTTGATAACTATCTGTTGAGGTCCTTTGTCCATTTCTCAACTGGATTGGTTATTTTTTGGTTGAGTTTTTGAGTTGATGGTATATTCTTGATACTATTCCTTTGTCAGGTAGTTTTCAAAATTTTTTTCCCACGTTGTTGGATGTCTCTTTGGAATTCTATAATTCGCATCAAAACAGCTACAACTGGAGGACATGTTGCATAAAATACCTGGACACAGAAAGACAAATACTGCATGTTCTCCCTTATATGTGAGAACTAATATTTTTATAAAACTTCAAAAAAACAAAAAAAAGAAAAGCCTATGTTTATCATTTTTCCTGAAAATATAGTGTTTTGTCCAACTTTTTTTATAAATATTTGTCAAATTGTTAAGAATGATATATTACCATAGGCCGGCGCCGCGGCTCACTAGGCTAATCCTCCGCCTAGCGGCGCCAGCACACCGGGTTCTAGTCCCGGTCGGGGCGCCGGATTCTGTCCCGGTTGCCCCTCTTCCAGGCCAGCCCTCTGCTGTGGCCAGGGAGTGCAGTGGAGGATGGCCCAGGTGCTTGGGCCCTGCACCCCATGGGAGACCAGGAAGAGCACCTGGCTCTTGGCTCCTGCCATCGGATCAGCGCGGTGCGCCGGCCGCAGTGCGCTGGCCGCGGCGGCCATTGGAGGGTGAACCAACGGCAAAGGAAGACCTTTCTCTCTGTCTCTCTCTCTCACTGTCCACTCTGCCTGTCAAAAAAAAAAAAAAAAAAAAAAAAGAATGATATATTACCATAGTCTTAATGATCTCTACTATTTTAAAATTTATTGTATATGAGTGAAATAGACATCTTTTTATTTCATTATTATTTACCATCCTTGCCTATATTCCTGCTGAATTATGGTCTTTTAAATTTTTATTTGTTGAACTCTTTATTTAATGGAGCATTAAGCCTTTGACTGTAATGTAAAATTAAAAATATGTCAAAATTAAAAATAAATAGGAACAGGCATTGTGGCATAGTGGATAAAGCGGCCGCCTATAATGCTAGCAACCCACTGGGCACTGGTTGAAGTCCCGACTGCTACACTTCCAATCCAGCTCCCTGCTAATGGCTTGGAAAAAGCAACAGAAGATGGCTCAAGTGTTTGGGCCCCTGCTACCCACCTGGCAGACCTGGATGAAGCTCCTAGCTAGCTCCTAACTTCGGCCTGGCCCAATGCTGGCCGTTGCGGCTATCTGGGGAGTAAACCAGCAGATGGAAGGTTTCTCTGTCTTTCTCTCTCTCTAACTTTTATCTTCAAATAAATAAATGTTAATAAGTAAATTTTTGAAAATAAAATAAATGTTCAGAGAGTTAAAGGACTACTTTCTGTGACTATAGATTATCTTGATTATAAGATAAAATATATAGTTGACTAGTTGTCATTTTTTGAGAGAACTTAACACAATATCTGTCATCTTACAATGCTTTTTAGGAACACCATAGAGTTTTTTTTAATTATCAACTTACAGTTGAAAATTAGAATTTTATATTGGAAGTATAAAATTAAGATACCTATTTTTAAATTATTTTCTGTTTTTTTTTTTTAATATTAGATCTGAACAAAATGTTCTAGGCATTGATTTTGAAAAATTGGAGCTAATAGAACCTCTTATTCTATCCCTTTTTTTCATGTATTTTATTTATTTGAAAGAAAGAGACAGAGAAAGAAAGAGATCTCCCAGGAACTGGTGTTGTGGTGCAGAGGATTGAATTACTGCCTGGACACTGCCATCCCATATGAGCACCAGTTCCGGTCCCGACTGCTCTGCTTTCTATCCAGCTCCCTGCTGATACACCTGGAAAGCAGCAGCAGATAGCCAAATTCCTTGGGCCCCTGCCACCCAGATGGAGCCCTGGGCCCTAGCTGTTGCAGCCATCTGGAGAGTAAACCAACAGATAGAATATCTTTCTCTCTGAGTCTCTAACTTTCTGTCATTCTGCCTTTCAGATAAAATAATTGTTAAAAACAATTAGAAAAAAAAGAAAAATATCTCATCTATTGGTTCACTCCTTAAATGACCATGGTGACTGGGGTTGAGCCAGCCTGTAGCCAGAAGGCAGGAACGTTACCTGAGTCGCCCACATGGGTGTCAGGGGCCTAAGCACTTGGGCCATCTTCTCGCTGCTTTCCAGGGCACATTAGCAGGGAGCTGGATCAGAAACAGCAGCGGGGATATGAACCGGTGCCCACAGGGGATGTGATGTTGCAGAGCAGGCCTGTCTCTCTCTGTCCTTGATGTGATCATTCCAGTTGTCCATCACAGAATCATTTCATTTTCAGCATGTAGAGTTGGTGGCTTTTTTCCATGTTGGAGGTCAGTAGAGAAAAGGGCATCATCTTGTTAAAGTATGATATCAGTATATGTCAGTAAAATAATCTTCATTTTTTTAAAAGATGCATTTATTTGAGAAGTAGAGTTACAGAGAGAGAGAGCCTCCACCTGCTGCTTCACTCCCCAAATGGCCACAACGGCCAGAAGCCAGGAGCGTTTTGCAGGTCTCCTACGTGGGTGTAGGGGCCCAAGCACCTGAGCTATCCTCCATTGCTGTTCCAGACCATAAACAGAGAGGGGAATCAAAAGAGGAGCAGCTGGGGCAGGAACTGGGACCCATATGGGATGCTGGTGCCATAAGCAGAGACTTAACCTACTACGCCACAGCACCAGCCCCAAAATAATCTTTATTCTTAACAATGGACAGACTTAAGAGAAAATAGGAGATAATATGGATGCTTTTGTTTCTTTTCAGGTCTTCGGATAACTGTGCTTCTGACATCCTTCCTGATGGTTTTGGGAACTGGCCTAAGATGCATACCTATATCAGACTTAACACTTAAGAGAAGGTAAATCCTATAAATAACTAAGATTTTTTTCTACATTTTTCCCTCCTATCTATATGATTATTTGTAAGCTTTTAGTAAACACTTCCATTTTTTAAAAATGATTTTATTTATTTATTTGAAAGGTGAGTTAAAGTAGGAGAGAAATAGGGAAAGAGAGAAAGAGAGAGAGATCTTCCATTGCTGGTTTACTTTCTAGATGGTTGCAATGGCAGAAGCTGGGCCAGGTCAAAGCCAGGAGCCAGGAGCTTCCTATGGGGTCTCCTACTTGGGTAGCAGGGTCCCAAGGACTTGGTCTCTTCTCTGCTTTCCTAGGCCATTAGCAGGGAGCTGGATCAGAAGTACAGCAACTGGAACTCAAACTGGCATGCATATGGGATGCCAGGCTGCAGGTAGCAGCTTAACACAGCACCGGCCCAACACTTCCATTTTTGGAGATATCAGTGGAGGGCCATGTTTATAGAAGCATTTTATTTTATGTGCCACATGATGATTAAGTCAGTGGACATTTTTTGGTTGCCTTATGAAAGACACTGTACTCGTTGTTGTGAAAATAAGAAAGAACAAGTTAATCTTCATATTACCCAAGAGCTGAAATAACCATGAGAAAATAATAGCATACTTTATATATAATTGTCCAACATTCTGTATAAATAATGTTTGATTATTGCCATAGAAAAAATATCAGTTGCAGCAAGAGACCAAGAGAAGTGTTACCTGAGGTTTTTTTTGTTTTGTTTTGTTTTGTTTTGACAGGCAGAGTGGACAGTGAGAGAGAGAGACAGAGAGAAAGGTCTTCCTTTTTCCGTTGGTTCACCCTCCAGTGGCCGCTGCATCTGGTGCGCTGCGGCTGGCACACCGCGCTGATCCAATGGCACGAGCCAGGTACTTATCCTGGTCTCCCATGGGGTGCAGGGCCCAAGCACTTGGGCCATCCTCCACTGCACTCCCTGGCCACAGCAGAGAGCTGGCCTGGAAGAGGGGCAGCCGGGACAGAATCCAGTGCCCGCACTGGGACTAGAACCTGGTGTGCCGGCGCCGCAAGGCGGAGGATTAGCCTAGTGAGCCACGGCGCCAGCCCTGAGGTTTTTGAAACAAAAAGCTCGTGACGGAGGTGATCATTAAACTAGGCACTGACTGATGAGTAGACTGTTGACAGTTGTGGTGAAGAAGGGGATTGCAGGGTGGGGGGAGTGCAGGTGGAGGCAGGGATGGGTGAGTAGTTTTGTTTGTGCAAGGCAGCATTTCTGCAGCCAAGTTCCATGGGTTTATTCTCAGGGAGAGCGAGGTATATAAGGATTTTAAGTTTGCTTTCGTTTTGGTTGTAAATTAAAAATCATTCTAGCAATAGTAATGTACCAAGAAAAGGAGACATTGTTATTGACCAGCATGTCAGTTTTTTAAACTAGTATTTCTCATCCTGGGATCCTTGGATGTGACTTTGAGAGTCACTGAATTTTTTCCCCTATCAAAAGGAGCTTATAATGACTCAAGTTTGGGAGACCCTGGTTTACAGATTAAGGTCTAAGAATGAGAGGTAAAGGATATCCCAGTTATAAAGGACCTCGATGCCATTCCTCCCTGGACTGTTGAGAGCCTCTTAGGCACTTAAACAGGGGAACAGTAGTGTCAGACGTGTACTAGGCCCATTACTGATGGAGGCATGCAGCTTTGATTCCCGAGAGCCCAGGCTGGAGTCATTCTTGTGATTTGTTTATTCATTTATTTGTTCAGCGAATTTCACTGAGCTCCTATTATGTGGCAAGCTCCCTTAAGGACATTGAGAATATAGCAGGGAACAAAAAACAGAGAAAACTCCCTACCTCATAGAGTTTGCATTCCTGTTAGGGAGACTGCAATAAGCTAGGTAAATAAGTAAGACAATACAGTGTGTGTTGTCGAGGAAATAATGATGTCGGGAAGAAGGACTTGAATTGTCGAGGGAGGGATGGTGAGATTTCAGAAACAAGGCCCTGCCTGGGAAGGTAGCCTTCTGGCATTAAAACCCGAAGGGGAACGTGGATGGTACATGTCCAGGAGATGAGCCTCCTGCGCAGAGAGAACCAGAGTGGAGGGTGGAAGGGCAAGCACACCCCTGACAGGGAGGCTGCATGAGTGACTTGACTTTATGGAAGACTGGGCGGAAATGAGATCATAGCCATTATGGGGAAGTAGAAGGGTGGCCCAGATCCTTGAAGACCTTGTCAGCTCCTGCAAGGACCTCAACCTTTCCTGAACTCAGAAAGCATTGGCGATTGTGAAGTTGAAGGGTGCCCTGGCAGCAGGCTGCCCTACTGAGAGTAGACGGAAGCTGGGGGTCACAGCATTAGTGAGGAGATCAATTCAGAAACCAGGCAAGAGATGGTGGTGGCTTCAGCTGAAGTGGTGTCAACAATAAGTCAGCTTCTGATTGTATTTTTATTATTTTTTTTAAAGATTTTGTTATTTATTTGAGAGGTAGAGTTACAGAGAGGCGTCTTCCACCCTCTGGTTCACTCCCCAAATGGCTGCAATGTCTGGAGCTGGGCTGATCTGAAGCCAGGAGCCAGGAGCTTCTTCTGGGTCTCCTATGCAGGTGCAGGGGCCCAAGCACTTGGGACATCTTCAACTTCTTTCCCAGGCCATAGCAGGGAGCTGGATGGGAAGTGGAGAAGCCGGGACACAAACCAGCAACCATATGGGATGCTGGTACCACAGCTGGAGGCTTAGCCTACCACACCACAGCACAGACCCCATCTGATTGTATTCTGAAAGACCTGCTGATGGAGTAGGAGAGGGAAGGCCAGATTGACTCCTTGTGTGGAAAGTTGTGGACAGCGAAAGGATGTCACAGATGGGAAAGAGAGCCCGAGAAACAGATCGGAGGTGATACGACCTAGGTTTCACCCTAGAAGTGGAAATCACTGGTTCCATTAACTGAGAACGGGACAACAGGAAGAGGGGCAGTGGATTTTAGGTAGAAGATGTTGACTTTTGTTTGGAACAGAATTTTTCAGTTTCAACATAAATGCCATGGGGTTGGCATTGTGGCGTAGCCGGTAAAGCTGCCATCTGTGACCCTGGCATCTAATATGGGCACCGGTTCGGGTCCTGGCTGTTCCTTCTCCCTGCTAATGTGTCTGGGAAGGCATGGAGGATGTCCCAAGTACTTGGGCCTCGACCATCCACATGGGAGACCCAGATGAAGCTCCTGGCTTCAGCCTGGCCTAGCCCTGGCCATTGTGGCTATCTGGGGAGTGAACCAATGGGTAGAAGATCTCTCTCTCTCTCTCTCTCTCTCTCTCTCTCCATGTAACTCTGCCTTTCAAATAAATAAAATAAATCTTTAAAAAAATAAACAAATGTTATTCATTTGTGAATTTTCAAATGTTTTCTTGCCAGAAGATTTAGGCTGCTGTATGTGTTCCATTTTTAAGAGGAAGATAGAAAAATCACTGGGTTCTAATGGAAAACGAGTTGGCATTTCCCTTCCTGTGAGTCAGGTTTAGACGTGAGTTTTTCACTGGTGTGTATGAGGTGCTCTTCATTCTTCAAACAAATACCCACAGGCTCCTTTAAGTATCCACAGTTTTTTTAAATATAGATTTCAGTGTAAGCTTAAATTCAACAATGCATTTTATAAAAATGCCTATTGATATTTTTGTTAGCTTTGTTTTGGTCATCTGTTCTATCCCTGCTTTCCAGTCTTATATCCCTCTATATCCTTTCCTGAAAAAAAAAATTCTAGGAATAATGAAGAGTTGAGTCTATCTTGGGAAAGATAATGGTATGAAAAAGAAACATAACTCATAAAGAAATGTAAACAAAGGTAGGACAAGTGAGAAAGAGAAATAACTTAAAGAGTTCAGAAAGATTGAATCTTTCATAAAAGAGGATGGTTTAAATTGAATTTTCAATCTTATGTGTTCATCTATAAAGAATTTAGGAGTATTGTCCTGGTGAAATAAAACTTCATTTTACATCCATACAATATTACTTTTTAAGCATTGTTATTAACAGTGCACTCTGCAGCTGTCAGAATGAAAATGCTAGGATTGGAACATGTATTTTCAACTATCAGTTTTGATAGATCACCACTTTTAAGCTTCAGTCCCCATCCAACATTTCAGTGGTATGCCTTTGACCATCACTGAAACAAACACTTAGCCATGTGTGTGTGTGTTATTTAAAGATTTATTTATTTATGTGAAAGTCAGAGTTATGCAGAGAGAGGGAGAGACAGAGAAAAAGATCTTCCGTCCTTGGTTCACTCCCCAGATGGCTGCAATGGCCAAGACTGAGCCAGGCCAAAGCCAGGAGCTTCATCCAAGTCTCTCACGTGGGTGTCAGGGTCCCAGATTCTTGGGCCATCTTCTGCTGATTTTCCCAGGTCATTAGCAGAGAGCTGGATTGGAAGTGAAGCCCTTTTGTGATTCCAGTATTACAGGCAGCAGCTTTACCCTCTATGCCACAGTGCCAACCCAGCAATGTATGTTTCGTGCTCCTGTTTCACTTGAAAGAGGAGTTCTTTGAGCTTCTGATCCTGCTTTCAGGAATGGTACCCTGACTTCCTGTGTCTTGGACCCAAACTCTCAAGACTCCAGAACAGCGGCTTCCTGAGAAGCTCTTCCTAGTAGGGTCCTGTCTCTGCTTAGTCTCAGTGAGAGTTCACGGAAAATATCATTTTGCCACTTTTCTCTTATTAACATGATAGATAGAGGAGGAATGTAGAATAAAGACTTTATATAGTATCTCTTCTTTTATGATCAGGAAATAAGTCATACCCCCCAAAAGACTATAAATGACATTGTTCTATAGCAATAAAAACCATTATTCTAGCTGGCCTGCGGGCCTTATAAGACCTGCAAAATCATTTGGTCTGGCCCTGCCAAGCACTCGCAGACAGGATTTGATATTCATTAAACCAGCAGTAGGCTGATTTTCAAGTGGTATGGCCCATGAGTAATGTTATAAACATTCAAATAGCCCTAGGTGGAAAAAAAAGGTTCCCTACCCTGTTTGTGTGACATCTTATATTGCATGTCTAGAAAATAGTGTTGACTTCTGGAAGGTGAACTTTTATTGAGTTATATCTGCTTTTAATCATAGGTATATCCAGTGATTCCCATAACACATGTCATATTACCTTTCTAATCAGAGTAATGCATTTTAGTGTTAACAATTAATAACATTTACTAATGTGCTAGATAGCTAAATAGTGTGATTCTAATAAACATAGATTTCCTAGAAATATACTCCATGTGAAAAGCTTTGTAGTTGCCAAAATTATATTTAAGATGACCTTAACAAAAACGAATTGTTTAGTAAACAGTTTTGTTTACTCCTTTATGGTAGCTACTTAATTATTTATGTATTGGGGTTGGAGGAGGATGAAGAAGAACCTAGATTCCTGCCTTACCAGCTGAGTAAACCCTTGTTGTCTCAAAGATTTAAATGTCACAAATGAAACATAAAAGTATTAGAAAATCAGGAGCAGGCGTTTAGCTTGGCAGTTAAGATGCCTGCATCCCACATTGGGATACTCGGGTTTGATTCCCAGCTCCAGATCCTGAGTCCAGTCACCCACCAGTGCGTACTTTGGTAGGCAGCAGGTGATGGCTCAAGCGACTGAATTCCTGCCACCCATGTGGGAGACCTGAATTGAGTTCCCAGCTCTTAGTTTGGGCCCTAGTTCAACCCCAGCTGTTGTAGATATCTGGGGAGTGAGCCAGCCAGTGGGGGACCTCTCTCTCTGTCTTTGTCTCTCTTACTCTTTTCTATGCCTCACAGAAAATTACCATTTTAATGAAATCTGAGAATTGAGAGGTCCCTCCAACTAAGACACAAATCCCAGAAGCCATAAAAAGAAAGACTTAAAACATTTGACTGTGTAAAAATTTAGAATATATTTATGTTTAAATACTCAAACAGTGGCCAGCGCAGCGGCTCACTAGGCTAATCCTCCGCCTGTGGTGCCAGCACCCCGAGTTCTAGTCCCGGTCAGGGTGCCGGGTTCTGTCCCGGTTGCTCCTCTTCCTGTCCAGCTCTCTGCTGTGGCCCGAGAAGGCAGTGGAGGAAGCACTGCACCCACATGGGAGACCAGGAGGAGGCACCTGGCTCCTGGCTTCAGATCGGCGCAGCACGTTGGCCATAGCAGCCATTTTGGGGGGGTGAACCAACGGAAGGAAGACTTTCTCACTGTCTAACTCTTCCTGTCAACAAACAAACAAACAAACAAAAAACACCTCATACAGTATAAAACAAAGTCAAAAGACAAATTAAAAACGGCGAAATACTTGCCACAGTAAGATAAATGGATTATCTCCTAAGTTGAAAAGAATTCTTTCAAATCAGTAAGAAATTAACAGTTTAATAGGAAAATGGATAGTGGATATGAGTAAGCAATTGCAGAAATTGAAATACAAAAGACATAAACTTGAGAAAAGATATTGAACTTTCCATCTTAAGAAATTAAGATTACAGCAGCAGTTAGAGCGTGTATTTAATATCCCCTCTGTAGAAAAGAATGGGCTGAATGAATATGCCAGTGTTTAGCTAGGACTGTTTCTGGTTGGTTCTCAGGAGGGGGCCTAAGCAGCTAGAATTGGGAGTGGAATGGAAATTACTTTTCACTTTATGCTCTTTCCCGCCATTTGCATATGTGACCACTAGATAACTGAAATGACCAGCCACGTCGGAGAATAGTGAGAAAAGCGAAGGGAAGGGAACAGAAGGAAGGGTCAGAGGGGTTATATAACAATTTTCCCAGTATAGAAAGGGAAGCCTTTTGATATAACGATGAACAATTAGTAAATTTCAGAACTGAGACTCTTCTCTGTAAAATGCATATGATCCAAATTCCTCTGTAACAATGTCTTAAAAAATGTAATGTACAGACCTCTTGTTTATTAAACATATGTATTCCTGGGCCTGTCCCCAGTCCCACTCAGGCTCTGGGGCGAACCCTAGAATGAGCAACCGAGCAACCATTTTCAGTGCTCATGTGAGTTTGAGAACCACGCCGCAGGTGCGTACTTAGCACCTTCATTTTGAATAGTAACTGAGTAAGTAATTGCCGTGTGCTTATCCATCCTACAGTGTAGTCGCATAATACATTGAATATCCAAGTTTTAACATTTACTTCTATTTATAACTCTGTTTGCCCCAATTTGTTAAAACTCTAGGGGTCAGGGTTCATGACTATATGTCTACATAGTGCTTCAGATAAGAAAGGTTTCAGATAAGGAAACATTTAACATAGAAAAAGGGGAATTTAAAAGGTATATGAAGTTAGAGCTTTGGAAAATACTTTTCCCCCTTTTTTGTTGTCTTTGTGATGTAGTTATTTCTGAGATTTTTTTTGTAAGACCCACAATGTCATGTATGAATTATTTTTTCTCATTCGACTTATTGTACAAACAGAAAAGTGCATAAAATGTACATGTACAGGGGCCGGCATTGCGGTGTAGCAGGTTAAGCCACTGCCTGCAGTGCTGGCATCCTGTATGGGTACTGGTTTGCATCCCAGCTCTTTTACTTCCAAATGGCCTAGGAAAGCAGCGTAGGATGCACAAGTGCTTGAGCTTCTGTACCTACAGGAGAGACCCGTATAAAGCTCCTGGCTCCTGGCTTCAGTCTGACCCAGCCCGGGCTATTGCCGCTATTTGGGGAGTGAACCAGCAGATGGAAGATCGCTCTCTCTCTATCTCCCTCTTTCTCTGTAACTCCACCTTTCAAATTAATTAATTAAATAAGTACATGTGTATGTCTGTACAGGGACAGGTGCAGCTGCATATATGTGTTTACATGTGCATTCAGTGAAATCACCAAGCAGGTGCCCACGTGCTCGGCTCCGGAAGTCCCCTCTGTCGTTCCCCGTCTTCGTGGAGGAACGACACAGGACCCTGCACTGTTCTTTTGTCTGCTCGGCCCTCCCCGGGTTTGCTGCTGGTTCTTCCCGGGTTGGCTACCGACCCTTCCACCTCCGTGGAAGGGCGGTTCCCCCTGGCCACTTTCCCCACTTCCGCAGGGGAGTGGCACACTTCCGCAGGGGAGTGGGGAAGCTCTCTCAGGGGCTGCTCAGATGTTCCTCAGGTGTTCCTCTTAGATGTTCCTGGTGCATGCTGTCTCTCTCCTCCTTTATAGTCCTCTTCCGCCAATCCCAACTCTGCTGCCCACACGCCGAGTACGCTGCTCTCCTCCAATCAGGAGCAGGTCCTGCTGTTTATTGGTTGAACTGGAGGCAGCTGTGTAGAAGCTGTTTCTCCCTTCTCAGCGCCATATTGTGGGAGAACAGATGCATAGAATAAGACTTAATTCCAGTAACTTAGTCTAGTCCGGGTTGCTCCCCACACCCTCCGTACACCCTCCTTCCTGGTCACGAGTCCCCCTCCCTCTCGTATCAGCACAGTCGTGAATTAGGGTGGAACTTTCAGATTAGGCTGAGTTGAAAGTTATTAAGAATATTTCAAAGTCTTGCAAATGCCTATCTGTTATTTTCTTTGAAATAATCATTTGCCTTGGATTTTTTTCTCTCCATGTCAAAAGGAACAAACAATTAACTTTATTTTATCTGCAGCAAAATGCTTATAAGAGCAAAATAGAAACAGATGTTAGTAATAATTTAACATATAATAAAACACACATCAGTAAAATTATGAAATAAAATAAATTGTATTAAATAGCGTTTTTACAAATTGTTTACCTATTAAGAACAAATGAATATTTACTTTGTGCCCTGCATCAAAATTTATTCCCACCAAGAGTGGCGTTTGGCCGTGATTAAGATGCACACATCCCATATAGGAATGCCTGGGTTTGGTACCCACCTCAATTTCTTGGCTCCAGCTTCCTGCTGATGTAGACCTTGGGAAGCCGTGGTGCTAGCTCATATGATTGGATTCTTGCCACCCATTTAGGACATCTGGATTGAGTTCCGGGCTCCTGGCTTCAGCTTCCAGCTTCAGTCCTAGCCATTGCAGATATTTGGGGAATGAACCAGGGGATGGTAGCTCTCTCTCTCTGTCACCCTCTATTTGTCTTTCTGCCTCTCAAGTAAATAAAAATTATATTCCTGACAAATTGAAGAGTTGCATATTTAAAATGAGAGAGGATAGGGAAAAATGAATCTTATCCCTAAAGAGATTCCCTTATTTTCCAAGCATTAAAAACCATGAAAGTAATCACAAAGGGAAACATTTTAACATCAACTTTAAACCTGTATGCTTCAAAACAAATCGTAAAATTAAATTGCAAACTGGGAGAAATGTGTTGCAAGCATGATAGATAACTTACAAGTAATCTGTATATATTAAGCATTTTTTTAAAGTTGAATGGAAAAATGGATATAGATGTACCTACAAATATTGATTCCTGGATTTCACTAACTCATCATCTAATGGTCAACATTTGTAGACAGCCTATGTGTGTTATCAGTAAAGTACAGGCTGAGCTCTGGTAAAAAGACACCAAACATATAGAGGTTCTTTAAGATAGAAGTCCACTTTTCTCTAAAGAAACAGTCTAAATTAAGAGTGTGCCATTAAGGCAGGCAGGCAGGCAGCCCCATTACACAAGGAACTCCAGGGACCCATGTTCCTTCCCAGCATCCCCTAGGGTGATCACCTCGTCTGTGTGGTCAGAGCTGGCTCATTCTCATGCTGTCATCGTAGCCCACAGGAGGGTGAAGCAGGACATCAAGGGCAGGGGACCGTGTCCTTAGGTGGTGACTCAGAGGTTGGTTGTATCATTTCTACTCCAGTCTCATTGGTAAAGACTTACCCCATGGCTGCCTCTCTGGGCGAAAGAGCTCAGATTTATAGCTCAGCAACCATGCACCCAGGTGAAACTCAAGGATGCTATAACAGAAGACAGAAAGAGGGAGAGAGAGAGAGACAGACAGACAGACAGACAGGTAGGTGTACATGGAGACAGCAGTATCTGCCGTCAGATGATTCTGTGTGTCTGTACTCCCCACTGTCCACACAGAAAACATATTCCTCCTTCCTCAAAGGAGAAATCCCAAATTGTCCCAGTTTTTGCATCCAACTCAAAATCTAGAATCTGTACATTCCCTCAGGTCTTTGTGGCTCTCTGCAAGTAACTCCTCTGATTGTTCTTTGTGACTTGGCTTTCTCCTCTGGAAGCCTTCTTTTTGTCCATTATTCTCAGAGGCCACACCTGAAATGATTGTTAGACTCTTATCTATGCTCTTCTTGAATTTTCATTTTCTTTTGCATTTCACTTTCTGTCTAGTGCTGATTTGAAGTGCCGAAGGTTGCTTTAGGGATCAAGCAGCCTTAAACTTTTGTAGGATGTTTTGTAGTATCATCACAGCACACTTTCCCTCAAGCCCTTGGTACTCTGCTGGTCTGTGTTCATTATGTAGGTCCCATGCAAATGTAGCCACACCCATAGATTTTTGTCTCTGGTTATAGTCCTTATGCCTTGAATCTCCTTTTTCCTTTGTTTGTGTTCAACCCACCCCTTGTCCCTCAGTTTAGTGGTGGCTACCTGGATGCCCTCTGAAAAAGGTAGGCTTGGGTAGGAAAATAACAACCTTAACCTGATCTGTGCTGCGAGATGAGCTTTGTAAGACATATTATTTCCTGCCATTTATGATTCAGAAGCAATCTGAGGCTTTAGATTTCCAGATTCTCATTAAATTTAGATTGCAGGCCTCTGGCAGAGAACAACTCTCAGCAGAGCTCTTGTCCCTTCTATCCATGCTTGCAAAGCAGCTAATGCTTGCCTGACTTGATGTCTCTCTTGTTGTGCCGTCCTAAAATCAGCAAGGGGCTGGAACCACAGAGGAAGGCTTTGATTTTTCTCCATCAGTTCAGGTCGTTACAAATAGTGCTTTTGCTGCAGTGCACAAATTGCCTGCCTTTTCAGCCTACAGCCTAACCTCTGAATCAGTGCCAGATATGCAGTGCCTTTGTGACTACAGCACCCCAGTTCTTCAGTTAGTGTCTTGTTTAGGGGACAAGTTATAATGAGGAGACCTCAGAATATAATGGCTCAAACAAGGTAATATTCTTTCTTATTTAATCATCCAGAGTGGGCAGGTAGGCAGTTGTTCTCTGTAAGGTCATCTAGGACCCCAAGATCCCTCTGTCTTGTTGCTGTTATTGGGAAATGACCTTGACAGCCAGTTCAGTGCTGATATCACATTTCACCCTAACAGGAAGAGGAAGGCCAGGGGAGCAGGTTTATCTTCAAGGAGGTGAAGTCTTTCCACTCTAATCTCATTGGCCCACACTTAGCAACAAGGCCTCAGCTGGCTGCATTGGAAATGTAGACTATAGCTTACCCACCAAACACTTTAGGTGCTCTTTAACTAAAAGGAAAATACAGTGGACACTGGGGAATAGTTTGTTGTCTCAACCACAGGCAAATTTGATGCCTGTTTGGGAAGAAAAGGTCATTTTATATCCTCATCTTATATCATGTGTCAAAACAAATCCAGATGAACTTAATAGTTTAATATTTCGCAAAAACAATATATGGAAATATTTATCTGATCTCCACATGGGATTTTTTGTAAGCAGGAAAACAATAAAAATTGATAGACATTTGTTAAATATTATGCTTCAAAATAAAATAAACCAACTGGAAAGAACATTTTCAAAACTAGAACAATAACAGGGAAATAATATAGATAAATATATAAAGCTCTTGTTCAAAGTAAGAAAACTTATAATATGCTAAGAGAAAAAGGGACAGTATCAAAAAGGAAGTGCAAATTACAACAAGGCGATGCCTTTTGGCCTAACAACTCTGTCCCCAGAGTCATGTCCTCCCTACCTGCCGTGTCCACATTCTAATCTCCTGAACCTGTGTATGTAAGTCACACAGCAAAGGATGACTATGGGTATTGAAGGAATTAAGGTTCCCAACCAGCTGACCTTGAGATAGGGGGATTATCTTAGGTTTATCCAAGTGTTCCTGATATGATCCAGAAAGTTCTTCAAAGAGAGGAGGAAGTCAGAGAAGGATTCAAACCGTAGTTGCTGGCTGTGAACACAGAAGAAGGGTTCTGAATGGAGGGGTATGGGCAGCGTGAGAAGCTGGCAAAGGGAAGGACTGCATTCTAACCCTGGAGCCTCCAGAAAGGACCGTGACCCTGCCAGCACCTTGATTCTACTCCTAGAGCTCCATTCAATTCGCAGAAGTGAAAAGTGCACATTTTTGTTGTATTAACCAATAATTTGGGGTAACATGTTATAACTCTGTGTGTGTGTGTGTGTGTGTGTGTGTACACATGCATGTGTGTCCTAAATAGTGGTTCTCCTTGCTGATGAAGAAGGCATTGTTGATCACTACTGATAGGCATATAAACTGCCACAAATCGTTCTGAAGAACCATTTGGGAGTACGTTTCATAAGGCCTAAAATGTTCATATATTTCAAATTTCAAGGCCCTAAAAAAGCAATTTGTATAGTGGCCAGTATTTACATACAATATTACCAAGCACAGACTATTAATATTAGCAAAAAGTTGTTTGAAACAACTTCAGTAACTAACATTATGAAAGTGATTCAATAAATTTTGTATGTATCAGTAATAGAATATCACAAGACAGTTGTTTTGGTTATAAAGAAGCTTCAGTGAAGTGTGAAAATGTGTATGATAAACTACATTAAAATGATTTAGTACATAAAGCTGTATGTTCAATATTATATGTATGATTGTCTGTACTTAAATCTTGATTGTGAGAGAAAGATGTAGTGAGGAAAAAACAAAAACTGAAAAATTAAAATATTAATAGTGGTTTTCTGAATTGAGCTATTGAGTTTATGAATGATTTTTTTCTTCTCTATGTATTTCTTTTCAACATCTTCTGTGAGTCTAAATGCTTTTAACTAAGAGGACAAAATGAAGGTTAAGAGATAAGAAAAAGGGTGGGAGGGAAGTTAAGGGGGGGAAAGCCATTGTAATCCATAAATTATACTTTGGAAATTTATATTTACTAAATAAAAGTTAAAAAAAAAGAGATAAGAAAAAAGGTGTGCAACAAATGGGGGGGGGGGGAGGTAGATGTCTCTCAGACCAAGTCCAGGTCCTTTCCTCCCCAGTACCCTACCAAGAGATTGTCTTACTTAAGCTGAGTAAAAATCCTTTAAGATAGTTGAAATATCTTTGGAAAAATAGAAAAGAAAGAGTAAGTGGTTCACCAAAAACTTGTATAGTTAATACACTTATTAAAGCTGGAGTTTGAGACTTCTCGTGTCTAATCCAGTCTTTGCCCTGTGTTTTCATGGACCTGTACTTGCTAAGCTGTTGTTATCATGAGCTTCTTTAGGGCCAAGCCTGTAACACTCATCGATGCTCCTGTGTTCCTAGTGGTGCAGATGTCTGGCCATATCAAGTCATAACCGGAGAAAATGATTAAAGGATGCAAAAGTGAAAATAAATGTTCATAAAATAAAGCTGAGGACGTGATAGCAGACACTTTCCCACTGCCATCTTCATTTCCCCTTTCCTAGCTTCCTTTTTCCTGTAGTTGGTTCATAACATTCCTGACCCTTTTTATTGCCCTGTATTTTCTTGGACTAAGTCAAAGAAAACTATTCCCAGCATTTTTGCCTTTTTCAATACCCAGGAACAAGTGTAACACGGGAGTTTGTTTTGATGTAGAATGAATAGGAAGTGGGAGAAAGTTTCCCAAGTGTTGGCATAGGGGAAGTATTCCTATGGATTTTACCTCATATTAAAGATACATAGAATTTTTATATGTACCTATAAATATGCATCACTATTAATTTAAAATTTTAATACATAGAATACATGCTGTGGAAGTGTCAGTTTCTTTTTTTTTTTTTTAAACATTTATTTATTTATTTGAGAGGCAGAGTCACAGAGAGATCTTCCACCTGCTGGTTCACTCCCCAAATGGCCACAATGGCCAGAACTGCGTTGATCTGAAGCCAGGAGCCAGGAGCTTCTTCCAGGTCTCCCACGCAGGTTCAGGGTTCCAAGCACTTGGGCCATCTTCCACTGCTTTCCCAGGCCATCAGCAGAAAGCTGGATGGAAGAGTAATAGTCGGGACACCAACTGGTGCCCATATGGGATACTGGTGGTGCTGGCAGAGGCTTAGCCTGCTACGTCACAGCGCCAGCCCCCACTAACTTTCTAAAAAGGCTCTCTAATTTTTTTTGTCCGTGCTAGTCATAATCAACTAGAAGTTTATTAAGTGAGCTTATGCACAAAATAAAAGTGTGCCAGACACCTGCTGCTTCTGTATCTTAGAAACGTTGCTTATCTTAACAATCATGGTTTTTGTCATCACTGTTGTTAACAAAGAACCTTTAGAATGAGACCCTGTGGGACAGAAAGAGGTGGAATCAGTTCTAATTTTGATTTCCAGCCCTGGCTTAGCCATTAGCCCGTTACATAATTAGCTGCCCCCCCCAATACTGTTTAGAGTAAGTTAGTAAATTATAAATGTTATTTTTGATATGTTATTAACCTCTCTAGATGGAGATAGGTTATCTAGGTGTGGTGTGAGGCCCCATCCAGTTATAACATTTTTAACTATAAAACATCATACTATTATTAATTTTTAGTAGAAATAATTTAGGAATCATAGGTATTTGTTCCAGGATATCAGATAGCAAAAGGTTGGTAGACCCAAATATCATTGAGTGCAAGCTAAAATGTCAAGTATATTAGCAAACATGAACTCTAGATCCTCAGTTTGAACTTCAGCTACTGGCATTTGTTAGAAAGACTGTCGTTTCCTGAGTAAGCTGAAGAGTGCAGCTGTGCATGCATGCCTCCGCACCTGCGGCGCAGGCCCGTGCTCTCCTCAGGCTTTGAGAGCTAACGGTGCCTGGGGCAGCAGCGCCACCTGCGACTGAGGGCCTGGGGGGCCTCTCCTGGGCCTACCCCAGCTAGCAAGCTGCCACAGTCCCGACGCCAATGGCCGGCACTCGGCCTGACTGTTCCAGTTGTGGGGCAGCTGTAACCCTACCTCACCTCCCTTATTCCACCTGGCTTGCAGGGATGGGATCCAGCAGGTTGGAGGGATTGGGGTGTGGGAGTCGGGGGGAGACTTGAGAGAGGAGGGAAGAAAAGGGACCTGCGGGGAGGTGGACAGAGAGAGGAAGGGGTAAAGGAGGTGTGAGGAGGCTGGGTGGAGCCAGAGGACACACGCTGCCCCTGTCTGCTCCAGCGCAGAGCTGCAGGAGGTACGCAGTCCCCTGTTTTTCAGGTGAGCAAGCAGGAGTTCACTCTCCTGAATAAACTGGTTGGCTTCTTGCCTCCTCACACTCCCTACACCTGCCCACCCCTCCCAAGTCCACTGTGCTTGAGACAGTAACGTTGCATTACCCTGGACAGCTTTTTTTTTTTTTTTTTTTTTTTTTTTTTAAAAAGCTTTATTATGGGACAGGCATTTGGCTTAGCAGTTAAAATGCCTATGTTTAGTTTTGAAGTGCCTGGGTTCAGGTCTTGGCTCTACTCCCAATTCTAGCTTCCTGCTAATGCAGAGATCCTGGGAGGCAGTGGTGATGACTTAAGTCATTGGATTCCTGTACTCAGGTTCTCAGGTGGGAGACCTGGCTCTAGGTCCTGGGTCCCTTCTCCCTCCCCCCATTGCAGGCATTTGGGGAGTGAACCAGCAGATGGGGAAGTACTCTGCACCCCTCCCCCAGTCTTTTTAAAATGATTTATTTTCAGAATATTTGTTGACCACCTTGGTTTTTTATATCACTGATTTAAGCTTCTTAATGAATGTTTTGAGTTTACAAATGGGTTTGATGTGACATGGATGACTTTGGATAGCTTCGCAAGGATTTTGATACACAACTTGGCTGTATATTTCAGGGATGGCATTCCCTTGTATTTGGGTTAGTCCACACCCTCCTGAGGACAGTGGCTCCACACTAGCCCTTGGAAGACATGTGGGGGACTGAAAAGCCATGGTCCTGACCCTCACGAAACTTAACTCTTACCTGGAAAGCAAAATGAGGCATGGAATGATGTGGAAAAAATAACGTCAAATTATGTGATTTCACTTTGCTGAAGATTGTGAATCACTCCTTTTTTTGTTTTTCTGTGTTGCTTTTTTAAAATATTTATTTATTTTTAAGGAATATAAATTTCATAAGTACAACTTTTTGAATATAGTTATTCTTCCCACCATACCTGCCCCCCCCCACTCCACCTCTCCTTCTCCTCCCGCTCCCCTTCCCAGTCCCATTCTCCCTTAAGATTCATTTTCAATTAACTTTTTACATGGAAGACCAATTCTATACTAAGTAAATATTTCAAAAATTTGCACACACACGCACACACACAAAAAACTGTTTGAGAACTAGTTTTACGGATAACTCTGATAATACGACTCTATGGTCATACGGCCAAACCTCCTGCACATGCCCTATCTCATCAGTTACTTTTAATAGTCAGCCAAAAGAGGCAGACCCTGTGGCTTAGTAGGCTGAGCCTCTCCCTGCATATGGGAGGGAGTTCCCATATGGGCACCAGTTCAAGTCCAGGCTACTCTTCTTCTGACCCAGGTCTCTGCTATGGCCTGGGAAACCAGTTGAAAATGGCCCAACTGCTTGGGCCCCTGCACCCACATCACCCACATGGAAGACCCAGAGAAAGCTCCTGCTCCTGGCTTTGGATCGGCCCAGCCAGCTCTGGCCTTTGCAGTCATTTGGGGAGTGAACCAGCCGATAGAAGACTTTCTGTCTCTCCCTCTCTGTGGCTCTGCCTTTCAAATAAATAGATAAAATCCTTAAAAAAAAAAAAAAAAAAAAAAAAAAAAAAAAAAAAAGTCAGCCAAGACCAATAGGTAGTATTAGTTTCTGAAGACCAGCTTCTTTACAAGTGCTTTGAAAGCATTAGGATAATTGCATTTATTTTTGCTATGCAAAGCAGTCCTTTCAGACTATTTCTGTAAGCTGGGGGATTTTCTTTTTACTTTTCTGTGCACTTGCACTCATACAGTTTAAGTATTCCTTATCCAAAGTGCTTGGGACTAGAAGGGTTTTGGACTTCAGATTATTTTACATTTTTAAATATTTGTATCTACATAATGAGATTTCTTGGGGAAGGGACCCAAGTCTAAACATGAAATTCATTTATGTTTCATAATCACCTTATACAACATATCCTGGAGGCAATGTTACACAATGTTTTTAGTCAACCTGTTTGACTACAACCCATCACATGAAATCAGGGATGGAATTTTCCACTTACAGCATAAGTTTGAGATTTTGCAGTGTAAGTTTGATTCCAGATTTTTCATCCCTAGATGCCCAATCTGCACACTAATTTTTGTCTCTGCGTCTGTTTCTAACTACTAGAATGAATATTCCAAGTGCACAAGTGTGACTCTCAGATCACAGATGCCGTCCTTGTGCCTGAGCCCAGTGGTCACACGTGGCTGTCATGAACAGTCCTTCTGTTTGACTTGATGCCATCCCACACACACTCTGGCCTCCTTGAAATTCTTCTCTTCCTAATTGCTGGAGCACCAGGCTTTCTTCATTTGTTTTTCTTGCCTCTGTAATTGCTCCTTCCCTGTCATCTCTCCAGACTCTTCTTCATCTGACTGTCCTAAAAACATTGGTATTCCCCAGTGTTTGTTCCCCAAATGCAACATGTATTTCTCAGCTCTCACCTCTTTCCTTGGCTTCTGGCCTTTGTCCAGCCATGTCCTGGACATGTTTATAGACGTGAGATTTCCCCTTCCCCAGCACCCAGTCATTCACCTAGCCATCTCTGTTATCACCCTAATGGTTCTGTACATCAGCCCTCCCTCAGCATCCCCATTGCTGTTGCCAGTACCGCCTACAGCGATGCCACAGGGTCCCTGTCCTGGGCTCCATGACTGAGTGTGCACCAGGCCGACTCTCACAGCCTTGCCGCTCCCTCTCAGGTGCGAAGTTACAGGGCCAAGGAGACGTGTCAGCAAAGCCCACCACCTTCGAATCTGTGCACCAGCTACAAAGACCCCAGAAGTCCCTATAACAGACCTCTTCGCAGGCCTGGTCTTTCAGGGTTAGACTGACTGCATCCCTGGTGTGTACTTTCTAGGCCCTAGGAGCAGATGAGGGACAGCTCCTTGGATGGAGATAAATGAAGCTTAGTTGGAGTTTGGCTCTTCAGCTCCACCTGCATACGTGTGGTGTCCCAGAGATTATAGGCCGGAGCCAGGTGAGAAGAGAAGCAGGCCTAGTAGGGACCTGTGTGTGCTCATCAGAAGCCTCACACCCACGAGGAGCAGGCCCACGCACTGCCTGATTTTTCTTTATGCTTCTGGTACATGGCTGATAAGCAACTCTTCACTTTTTTTTTTTTTTTTTAAGATTTATTTTATTTATTAGAAAGACAAGAGTTACAAAGAGAGGTAGAGCCAGAGAGAGAGAGGTCTTCCATCCACTGGTTCACTCCCCAAATGACCACAACGGCCGGAGCTGAGCTGATCTGAAGCCAGGAGCCAGGAGCTTCTTCCAGGTCTCCCCATGCGGGTGCAGGGGCCCAAGGAGTTGGGCCATCCTCTACTGCTTTCCCAGGCCATAGCAGAGAGCCGGATAGAAAGTAGAGTAGCCAGGGTTCAAGCCAGCTCCCATGTGGGATGCCGGCAATGCAGGCCGGTCTTTAACCCGTTATGCCACAGTGCTGGCCCCACTCTTCACTTATTCTGAGCAGTTGTTAAGGGCAAGGGTTTTAGTTTTTCATATTCATATTACCATATGCCTATCACACATAACTTTCTCACATGCAATGAGTACTTAAAACATGTTTTTTGAGTGAGTTAAATAATGACTGCGGGCCTGGCTTTGTGGCATATTGGGTTAAGCCACCACCTGCAATGCTGGCCATTTCATATGGGCTCCAGTTTGAGTCCCGGCTGCTCCAGTTCCAATCCAGCTCCCTGCTAATGCACTTGGGAAGACAGCAGAATATGGCCCAAGTCTTGGGCCTCTGTACCCATGAGGGTGACCCAGAAGAAGCTCTTGGCTCCTGACTTCTGCCTGGCACAGCCCCGGCCATAGCAGCCATCTGGGGAGTGAACCAGAAAATGAAGGATCAATCTCTGGGTCTCTCTCTCTTTCTCTCCCTCTCTCCCTCTCTCCCTCTCTCCCCCCTTCTCTCCCCTTCCCTCCCTCCCTCTTTCTCTCTGTAACTGCCTTTCAGACATATAAAATAAATCTTTTTAAAATGACTACAATTTATATTAAACATCTTACAATCATTTCAATTCTTTTCCTGTTATTTTAAAGAATTTATATTTACATGATTTTATCAGGACTTAAGACCAGCATTTTTTTCAGAAAAGCCTGTCTCTGATTTTGTATTACTATTAGGTGGGGAAATTAGACTTTACATATAAAATAATTTTATTTTAAGCTCTGTTTTCATGAATTCTCTTCATGAGATGGAGTAAGTTCACAGTAGGCAATAGGAAATAGCGTCAGGCCAACATGAAAGCCTCGGTCTTACAGATGAGCGTGGCCTCACAGTTCCCAGCACACGGCGCTCATGACTGGCTGGAACATGTTAGTAACAGCCGAACGCCAAGGGACTGGGATACGAGTGTGAGGGGGTAGGACTGAGTTCTGGAGAGCCAGGAAGAGCCAGGTTTCTCATGACTTCAGAAGATGGCCCCGAGATCCTCTAGGACACTGATCTCCAAACTCATTTGGGAGTAGTGTGTGTGTGTGTCTGTGATGACTTTGGAATGCAAAAGCATGTAATTATTTAATATTGCAGTAATTTTGAACACAAAATTAGCTTGTTTTAATTCCTCAGATGTTTTTAACAATGATAAGTCGTATGCCCTAGGCTGCCTCCCTTCCCCTCGCCATGCCAATTAGTCACTTTTCAGTTAAGAATCCATTTGAAATATCCCAAGTGCTGTTCTTTCTTTGGATACTCCTTGAGCGTGTGTACCTTGTTGTAGAGAGATCTGTTCCGATCTGAGAATTGAGTAAACTGGACTTGGATGACCCTTAAATAATCTCAAACCTGGGGCAGGCATTGTGGTGCAGAGGGTAAGACGCAGCTTTGGATGCCTGCATCCCATATTGGAGTGCCTAGGTTTGAGTCCCCACATGATATTTTTTTTTAAGATTTATTTATTTTTATTTGAAAGTCAGAGTTACACAGAGAGGAGAGGCAGAGAGAGAGAGAGAGGTCTTCCATACACTAGTTCACTCCCCAATTGGCTGCAATGGCTGGAGCTGCGCCGATCCGAAGCCAGGAGCCAGGAGCTTCTTCCAGGTGTCCCACGCCAGGGCGTTAACCCACTGTGCCACAGCACAGCGCCCCCCCCCCCCACGTGATTTCTGACCTAACTTCCCGCTAATGTGCACCCTGGGAAGCTGCAAATAAAGGCTTAAGTAATTTAGTCTCTGCCGCCCACATGAGAGATTCAAATTGAGTTCCAGAGTCCTGGCTTTGGCCTGGCCCAGCCCTGGCTGTTGAGAACATTTGGGGAGTGAATCAATGGATGGAAGATCTCTCTCTTCCTTGTCACTGTCTTTTTCTCTCTCTCTGTCACTTTGCCTTCCAGATGAATAAAATTAGAAAAATATCTCAGGGCAGCCACCCTGCCCCCATTTCCTTTCACACTGTCGCTGCCTGTATGTTGCTGTGGATTCGTTCTGAGAGGAGGAGCGTGGTGGGGGCAAGACGCATGGAGTCACCACACAGACTCTGGGAGTCTAGTGAAAGCAGGCCTGAGGTGAGCAGCCTGCAGACTCGTTTACTTCAGTTGCTACAGCAGCTTCTATAGCCAAGGCAGCCAATCCAGTCAAGGGGTGGTTTATGCCCTAACCAATCACACCCTGTTGCCAGGCAGTTTCCAAAGCCATCCAATCACAGCCTGTTGCCAGGCAGGCTCCGTTGTCATGTGGTTTCAGAAGCCATGCAATCACAGCCTGTTGCCAGGCAGTTTCTGTTGCCAGTGGCCATCTTGGCATGGCCTTCTCATTCCACCATACCCTAGGTGGTTGCAGCCACTGGGCAGAGAGGCAGGTGGGCCAGTAATGCCTGGGAAATTCCTCTTGGGGGCCATTATGGAGCCTGACGCACCTTTGGAGGAGCTGAGAGCCAGAGGAAGGAGAAGCACAAGGTATTTATTTGAGACTGAATCATATAACAGGAAGCTGGATCAGAAAGTGGAGCCAAGAGTTAAACCCAGGCCCTCTGACATGGGATGTGGGCTTTCCAAGCAGTGTCTTAACTGCTGTGCTGAATGTTCCACCCCTATATCTTCTCATGTAAAACATAAGAGATGAGATGTTTCAGCAAATGGCATTAGATATCTGCTCCTCCCCATGCTGCTCCCAGAGGATGAGTGTGCTTCGTTGGCCGCTGCCATTTCCTCCCTCTTTCTTGAGACTGATTTCACCAGACTCTTTGCTGAGAACTGAGGGCTTTACATAAAATATAAAAATGGTCCTGGGGCCGGCGCTGTGGCATAGTGGGTAAAGTCACCACCTGCAGGGTCAGCATCCCATATCGGCACCAGTTCAAGTCCTGGCTGCTCCACTGCCCAACCAGCTCTCTGCTATGGCCTGGGAAAGCCAGGTAGAGGTAGAAGTTGGCCCAAGTTCTTGGGTCCCTGCACCCATATGGGAGACCCAGAATAAGCTCTTGGCTCCTTGCTTGGATCAGCCTAGCTCTGGCCAACTGGGGAGTGAACCAGTGTATGGAAGGCCTCTTTCTCTCTCTCTCTGCCTCTTCTCTCTATGTGTAACTCTGCATTTCAAATAAATAAATAAATATTTAAAAAAAGAAAAGAAGTGGTTATCTCCTCAAGGAGCCTGTAGAGGTGCTGTTCCCTCACTCTTAAAAATCCCCAATTAGAAAATCACAGGTACTGAACAGGACACAGGGTTGTTGGAAAGATGTAAACAAGATAAGCCAAAAACACATGACTCGGTGCTCAAGACACAATTCCAACTCTGGTAAGAAATCAGCAGCAAGGGAAAATGGTGTTGCAGATGATTTGCACGCTCCCAAGCCTCAAAAAGCTAAAATGAAAGAGAAGCTAAATGGAGACACTGAAGAAGGATTTAATAGACTTTCAGATAAATTCTCTAAATCACCCAAGTCAAGAAGAAAAGATCTGTCAAGTAGAGATATTGATGAATATGAAAAAAAAATCAGCATGAGTGTCCTCCTTGGACAGGTTTTATAAATCAGGTGATAATAAACTGGAGACCCTAAATGTGAACAGCAAGAAGGAACCTTCTCCAGTTTCTCAATTTCTGAAGAGATTAGAAAGCTGAAAGATCGAGGCGGTCACATATCTCTTTCCTATTCAAGTTCACACCTTTGGCCCTGTATGTGAAGGTAAAGGTGTAATTGCTCAAGCATGCACAGGGACGGGAAAGACATTCTCTTTCACCGTCCCCTTGATTGAAAGGCTCTTAAGAAATCAACAGTTTTTAAAAACAGGTCACCGAAAGGTACTTGCTTTGGCTGCAACAAGAACTGGCAAATCAAGTAGCCAAAAACTTCAGAGCTATAACTAGGACATTCTGTGTGGCATGTTTTTGCAATGGAACAGCCTATCAAAGCCAGATTAATCATATTTGAAATACTGTTGACATCCTGGTTGGGACACCTGGTCGTAACGGAGACCATCTGCAGAGCCAGTTGGATCTTTCCAGACTGCAGCATGTTGTGCTTTGTGAAGGGGATCAAATGTTAGATCTAATTTTGCTTAACAAGTGGAAGGTTTGATCCATGAATGCTGTAAAACTGATTCTGAAGACAATCTTCAGATGGGACTTTTTTTCTGCAACTTGCCCACAATGGATATGCAAAACTGCAAAAACAAAAACAAAACAAAACAAAAAAAAAAAACAAAAAACCCTCGAGATCCAGATATGAGCAACAAGCTGATCTTATTGGAAAAATGACTCAAAAGGCTGCAATTACCGTGGATTATTTGGTCTTCAGTGCTGTTGGTCTCAGAGGCCAGCAGTTACTGGAGATGTCCTGCAAGTGCATGGCGAGTCTGAAGAGGGGGCTCTTATCTTCTGAGAGACCAAGAAGATTGGAACTGAAATGGCCATGGACCTGCACATAAAACAGAACACCCCATGTTTCCATGCGGGGGCATTGCATAATCACAGAGAGAAATGGCTCTGAAAGGCTTCAGAGAAGGAAGTCTCAAAGTTCTGATGGCAATCAGTGTGGCTGTCCGTGTATTGGACATTCCTGAGGTTGACCTGGTGACTCAGTTCTTCTTCACGGGACTTTGAATTCTCTATCCACTGCTCTGGATGCACAGCTGGCTGGACAGGGATTTGGATATGTTTATATCAACCATGAGAGAAGTCAGCTAAGATATGTGGAACAAAAATGGATAGCAGGGGCCCAGGCACTTGGTCCATCTTCTGCTGCTTTTCCCAGGCCATAAGCAGGAAACTGGATCAGAAGTAGAGCAGCCAACAAACCAACGCCCATATATGATGCTGACACGGCAGGCAGTGGCTTTACCCACTACTCTACAACGCTGGCCCCAGGAATTACTTTTAAACATGTGCTTGTTCCATCTACAGTGGATTTAGTTAAACCTAAAGGCCTGGATGCCATCAGGTCTCTGGCTTCTGTTTCTTACACTGCTGCTGATTTTTCCCAGCCAGCAACTCAGAAGAAGAGAGAGGGGCAGTGGATGCATAGACTACAGCGTCAGCCCACACTGAGCTTTGGACCATGATCTTTGAACTCTCTTCTTCCATCCTCCCTTCCTCCCTTCCTCCCTTCCTCGCTTCTTCCCTTCTTCGCTTCCTCCCTCCTTCCCTCCCTCCCTCCCTCCCTCCCCTCCTTCCTTCCTTCCTTCCTTCCTTCCTTCCTTCCTTCCTTCCTTCCTTCCTTCTCTTTCTAATAAAAGAGGGAATTTATTAGAAAAATAGAAAGGTTCCTGCAGGGATTCCAAGATTGTCAATAGCTCAAACTATGCTTTTTGGAAAGATAAGAGCATGCTGTAACAAACTTCTAATTCTGTGTTCTGCACAGTCGTGAAGAGAGTATCCTGGAGGATAGTTCTCTTTGTGTCCTGCATGAGGGACTGGAGTGTGGATTCGTTTCTGCTTGCTCTTTGATCCTTACAGTGCTTTGTCCTAGACTCAGACTTGTCACGCACATGTTGGCAGGCATTCCTGAACTCATTCCAGTAAGGCATTTGTAACCGTGACTCTGGGAAGCCCTAAAGAAATACGGGATGTCAGCTGCACTTGGAAAGAACACAAGTCTGAGTAGTGATGTTGTGTCCCAGGTTACCAGAGCGTGCTTCCGAAAAGGAAATACAGGTGCTTGCTTTGATGTTCCTACAACCTAATCAGAAAGGTTACAGGCAAAGTACCAGCCAAATTACCCAAAATTGAAGAATTATGATAGAAGCAAACACTTTTTTTTATATATTTTTTTAATTTGAAAGAGTTACAGAGAAGAAGAGATAGAAAGAGGTCTTCCATCTGCTGGTTCACTCCACAAATAGCTGCAATGGTCTGGGCTAGGCTACTCTGAAGCCAGGAGCCAGGAGCTTCTTCTAGGTCTCCCATGTGGATATAGGGGCTCAAGCACTTGGGCCATCCTCCACTGTTTTCCCAGGTTCATTAGTAAAGGGCTGGTTTGGAAGTGGAGCAGCAGAACTCAAACCAGTGCCCATTGGGATGCAGATGTCGCAGGTGGTGGCCTTACCTACCACAGGGGAGTAGGTCAGGAAGTCAACCAGATGATAGGAGACAAAGTAGGAATAGAAATCAATGAAGAAGCCAGGGCCACAAATGGAGTTTTGATTGAGTATTTGCTAATCTACCAGTGTAAGTTTGCCTATTTCTGCCTAATTATGTGCAGTATCCACCAGAAGTTAGGTCATCATAGTTGATGTTTATGTCTTATTTGCAAAGAAGTTTGTTGTGTTTTTTAAAAAAGTAGTCACAAGAATGCTTGTAAACAAATCTGCTTATCCAGTTATACCTTTGAATTGAACAACTTCTTTTGTCTCTTTTAAAACATAATAATTTGGAGCTACATTGTGGCTTAGCAGGTAGAGCTACCTCCTGCGATGCTGACATCCCATGTGGACACCAGTTCATGGCCTAGCTGCTCTACTTCCAATCCAACTCCCTGCTACTGGGAAAGCAGCAGACGATTGCCCAAGTACTTGGGCCCCTGCCACACCTACGTGGGAGACCGGGATGGAGTTCCAGGCTTCTGACTTTGGCCTGGCCCGGCTGTGGTGGTTGTGGCCATCTGGGGAGTGAACCAGCAGATGAAGACCTCTGTCTCTTCTCTGTCCCTATAACTCTGAATTTCAAATAATAAATCTTTAAAATAATAATAGTAACAACCTCAGGTTCACACATTCTGTGACTCTTAGCTTGGATTATAAGTCTATTTGTGATTATACTGAGAGGAAAAAAGAATTAAGCCATGGCTATAGTTTGAGTTTTATAAGTCAACTCTTGATGCAATCGCTGAGGGGTAGCTTGGGACTCATTGGCTTTTGGAGGACGTGTTTGGTTTCATAAACAGTTTAAATCATTTATATAATATAGAAAATATTTCCCCTCATATAAGATTTTAAAATGTCTTTTGTTTTATTAACTTAGTAACATGAATGACACTTGGAACTTATTTTTGCCTTGAAATAATTTTTCTAGCATTTATGAAGATAGAGACAAACCTAATTCACTTATCTGCACCTCCCACTCAATCATCCCTCTCCCCATATACTTGTTTATTATTTCCCTCTGCGTTCAGAAAATATGTTTTATACCTGGCTTAAGTTGCCAATTGTTAAAAGAGAATTTGAGACTCATGGTACTTACTAAGCAAAACAAGATGGGAAGAATGTAGTTAGTATTCTGAAAATGTTACATACGGTGTCCCAGGTCCCTTCCTTTCCTTCCCTCTGCCTCCAGGCAGAAGAGGTTGACCACCTCCCTTTCTGTCTATGTTTTCAGACTTTTGGCCTCTTTCTCCTTCAAAGCTGCTCTTGAATATGAATGTGTGTGTTAGGGGATGGAGAGAGCCATGAGAAAAAACGATTTGACTAGCAAGATCCAGGAGTGCTAAGTAGACTGTTGAGAAAAGATGAGCTGCACAAGTGGAATGGAAGCAGGAAACCGCCCTTCACTAACCCTTACCATTAAAGTCAGAGTATTAGGACTGGAGGGGGGCCCTACATGATTACTACACTTTATGATAGGAACAGGAGACAGCTGAGGGCTGAGGTAGGCAGCCAGGGACAAAGGGCTTCAGTGACTCAAGTGTGAAGTGCAGAAGGAAACTCTAGCCTGGGGTACAGAAGGACACACCTACAACAGAATGCTGTCACTACTGAAATACTAGAGATACGGAAAACAAAACAGCATGCATTACAGCTGGCACCGCCCAGATCCCTGCTCCCCAGCAATGAGAAGGTCATTGCTAGCCAACAGACATTTGCAAAACCCGGTACAAACTTCCTCTGACTCAAAGGATATAAACCCCTAGGCAACTTCTTCCTGATGGATTCCTGCTTGTCCTATCCGTACCAGTATGGGAGCCTTCATTTGCTTCAAGCTCTGCTTTCTCTTTTTGCTTGATAAACCTTGAGTTTTGCTCACCCCTCATCATCCATGCCCCTTGTTCTCCTTGGTCATGAGACATGGACCCAAACAGTTAGAACCACAGACTCCTACAATATTAGTATAATAGGTGTTCTGTGCATGCATATGGAATTTATACAGATCTCTTTGTTTTGCTAGAATCCTATAAAGTTTTGAATTGTCCAAGGTCTTTCAACTAGCTGCTAGAAGAGCTTATCCAGAACCCAGGGCCTGCAATTCCCTAGAAAATTTAGTTTATTTTTAAAAAATTTTTTTCTAGGGTTTCACTCTATTTTTTTTCTTTTATTTAATGAATATAAATTTCCAAAGAATAGCTTATGGATTACAGTGGTTCCCCCCGCCCATAACTTCCCTCCCATCCGCAACCCTCCCATCTCCCGCTCCCTCTCCCATTCCATTCACATCAAGATTCATTTTCAATTATCTTTATATACAGAAGATAAATTTAGTATAAATTAAGTAAAGATTTCAACAGTTTGCACCCTTCAGTACTAGTTATACCATTAATTCACATTGTACAACACATTAAGGACAGAGATCCTACATGAAGAATAAGTGCACAGTGACTCCTGTTGTTGACTTAACAAATTGACACTCTTGTTTATGGTGTCAGTAATCACCCTAGGCTCTTGTCATGAGTTGCCAAGGCTATGGAAGCATTTTGAGTTCGCCGACTCTGATCTTATTTAAACGAGGTCATAGTGAAAGTGGAAGTTCTCTCCTCCCTTCAGAGAAAGGTACCTCCTTCTTTGATGGCCCGTTCTTTCCACTGGGATCTCACTCGAAGAGGTCTTTCAATTAGGTGTTTTTTTCTTTTGTTTTGTTTTGTTTTGTTTTTGTTTTCTTTTCTTTTCTTTTCTTTTCTTTTCTTTTCTTTTCCAGAGTGTCTTGGCTTTCCATGCCTGAAATACTCTCATGGGCTCTTCAGCCAGATCCGAATGCCTTAAGGGCTGATTCTGAGGCCAGAGTGCTGTTTAGGGCATCTGCCATTCTATGAGTCTGCTGTGTATCCCGCTTCCCATGTTGGATCATTCTATCCTTCTTAATTCTATCAGATGGTATTAGCAGACACTAGTCTTGTTTATGTAATCTCTTTGACTCTTAGACCTATCATGATCAATTGTGAACTGAAATTGATCACTTGGACTAGTGAGATGGCAATGGTATATGCCACCTTGATGGAATTGAATTGGGATCCCCTGGTGGGTTTCTAACTCTACCGTTTGAGGCAAGTCAGATTGAGCATAGACAATTTATTTTCTTTCAGAAGATACTATGACTAATTTCTTCCTTTTAATACCTGGCAAAGAATATGTATGAAATATTGAGCTCAATTATATTTTTCTAGGGCTGGTGGCACTTACTAGATCTTTTAATGAGTGGTAGCCTACTAGAAAGAATATGAATTCTGGATTCAGACCTGGATCAGAATTTCAGCTTTGCCCATTAGCACTTGGCAAGTTTCTTGTCTTTTTGGTCTGCACTATCTCTCCTCAATAAATGACTATAACAGTAGCTACCACCTAGTGTTGTTACAACAGGCAAATGAAACAAGGTTATAGAAAGTGCTTAGTTTAGCAGGTGGCACAGATCAGAGACTTCAGTAAATATTTGTGAGAGGAATAAATGGAAACAATATATTTGATCTCCTTCATAGATAGGCAACATACCTTTTAGAAGGAAAGTCAATTTACCTTTTAGGTATGTCATGTTCTTTATAGATGCTTATTATTATTGCCATGGTTACACTCCTGCATGGTGAATTTCTTTTTGTCTTAGAAAATACCTGTTTCAAATCTATTTCACCACTTTTTAACTTTTGAAATTCCAGATTGATCCATGGAGGACAGATGTTAAATGGACTGGCAGGTCCCACTGTGATGAACGCAGCACCGTTTCTCTCTACAACGTGGTTTTCTGCAGATGAACGGGCCACGGCCACGGCTATTGCTTCGATGCTCAGTTACCTTGGTGGAGCATGTGCATTTTTAGTTGGACCACTTTTTGTTCCAGCTCCCAATGGAACCTCGCCTCTTCTTGCTTCAGAGAACAGCAGGGCTCATATTAAAGATCGCATAGAGACTGTATTATATGCAGGTAAGTTTTCTCTCTCCCTATTACACTTTGTATGCTGTCCTAGTCATCTCCAATCTACTTTTTGTATGCCAGATTGCTTCATATGAAATACTTAGAAAGACTGATAATACACACACACACACACACACACAATCATGCATATAATGTACTTTCTTTGTCTAATCGTTTGAGGGTGCCTGTTTACAACTTGTACCCTTCTTTGGAAGTTAAGTTTTTTTGTTTTATTTATTTATCTATTTATTTATTTTTATTTGACAGGTAGAGCTATAGACAGTGAGAGAGAAAGACAGAGAGAAAGGTTCCCCCACCGTTGGCTCACTCCCCAAATGGCTGCCACGGCCAGCACTGCTCCGATCCAAAGCTAGGAGCCAGGTACTTCCTCCTGGTCTCCCATGCAGGTTCAGGGGCCCAAGCACTTGGGCCATCCTCCACTGCCCTCCCGGGCCACAGCAGAGAGCTGGACTGGAAAATGAGTAACCGGGACTAGAACCCAGCGCCCACATGGGATGCTGGCACCGCAGGTGGAGGATTAACCAAGTGAGCCATGGTGCCAGCCCCGGAAGTTAAGTTTAAAATGCATTCTGCGTCTCTTCTCATGCACTCACAATTAAGGTCTGTGTAACACATTTTCTAGTTTCCTGAAGGCTGCAGACAGGTAAACAAGCATTTGTAAAACAGAGCACTGAGTGCTGTAACCCAAGACCTACAGTGGCCCTGCAGGTTCCTAGGAGGAGCACCTCACCCGGATGTGGAGCTGAAGTGGAGCTTCTTGGAGAGTCTGTGTTTAGAACCTGAAGGTGAGAGGGAGGTAGCCAACCACAGTACAGCAGAGAGGAGGAAGAATAGAGTGGAGAAAACACCCAGTAAAGGGAGAAACCTGGTACATGCTAGCACCTGCAGGCCCGAGTGGTTTAGATATGGTGAGAATGGTGGTGGGGGAAGCTAGAGTGGGGAGCCAGCCCTCCGGGCAAGCCTTCCAAGCCAGGCTGAAGGATTTGATGTTGATGTTACAGGAAAAACCACACTGGAGATTTTTACACAGAGAATTATATGGTGAAATCGATGTTTTAAAATGTGGTTTAGAGGGAATAAAACTGAAAACAGAGGCAGTGACAGTATATAAAGCACTTAGCCTACTGTAGACAACTCATTCCTTTAAAAAAAATTAAGAAGTAAAAATAAGTAAATAAATACACCTGAAAGCAGGTACAACATTAAGTTTTAAACTTTATTTTGTCATAAGATTATTTTTATTGGCAACCTAAGGAATGGCTGTATCTCTTTTTTTTAATATTTATTTATTTATTTGAAACTTAGAATTACACAGAGAGAAGAGAGGCAGAGAGAGAGGTCTTCCATCCAATGGCTCACTCCCCAACTGGCCGCAGTAGCCGGAGCTGCGCCAATCTGAAGCCAGAAGCCAGGAGCTTCTTCTGAGTCTTCCATGTGGGTGCAGGGGCCCAAGGACTTGGGCCATCTGCTACTGCTTTCCCAGGCCATAGCAGAGAGCTGGAATGGAAGTGGAGCAGCCAGGTCTCAAACCAGCGCCATATGGGATGCCGGCACTTCAGGCCAGGGCGTTAACCCACTGCACCACAGCACCGGCCCCGATGGCTGTATCTCTCAAACGACCAGATTTGAACACTGTTGGGCTCGTATTCATGCTCTGCATCTGTCTGGCTCCTGGTTCCCACGCAGAAGTCGAGCAGAAACCCTTCCTCAGTACTTCCTCTGCCCGTCTGCCTGTCTGAAATACTGTCCCTCGACTCTGCAGTCCATTAAAAACACTTTGCTAAAATTGCTGTCCTGAAAGGTTAAAGACATTTAAGTTAAAGTATTCCAGACAAAGGGCCCATTAGAAAGTAAATTACAGATCGATATCTCTTATGAATATAGACTCAGAGGTCCTGTACAAAACACTGGCAAACCAAATCCGGCCGCATATGGAAGGCTGACATATCATGACCAAGGAGGATGCGTTCCAGGATTGCAAGATCGGCCTCACACCCAGAACAGGAGAACAAAAGGGAAGAACAGGATCATCTTAACAGTGAAGAAATGGTGTTTGATAGACTCAACATTAACACCCTTGCAAGATACAGCCAACAAAGAAGGAATGGTGAGAGTCCCCTCAACCTAATAAAAACCGTCTATGAAAACCCACAGAAATGGTCAGAGGCTGAATATAGTCCTCCTAGGAACATGAACAAGACCAGGATGCCCACTCTGACCACACCTCTGTAAACTTGTGCTGGAGGTTCTAGCCAGCACAGTTGTGCAAGAAAAAGAGAGAACAGGTATGCAGATTGGAAAGGAAGAAGTAAAAAAAACTGTTAAAAATTACGTGATTTTGAATATGGAAAATTCTCTGGAATCCATTATAAACTTAGATCTAAAATACGAGTTCAACAAGACTTACAATACAAGGTTAATATGTGGAAATTGCTTGTATTTCCATTCAGCAGCAGTGGACCATCCAAACATAAAATTAAGAAAACAATTTAATTTACAATAGAATCAGAATAAATAAAATATTTAAAAGTGAATTTAACAAAGAATAGAACAGACTCCACAGACTACAGCACACTGCTGAAAGAAATTAAAGAAAACCTACAAAATAGACATCTCATGTTTATGGGTTTGGAATTTTAATATTGTGAAGATATCCTCAAACTTTTCTACAAATTTGGTGCAACTCTATTAAAATCCCAGCTGCTTTTGTTGCAGAAATTGACAGACTGATTCTAAAATTCATATGGAAATGCAAGGGACTAGGAATAGCCTCAAAATCTTGAAAAAGAAAAACAAAGTTGGAGAACTCAGACTCAGACTTCTTAATTTCAAAAGCCCTGTACTAAAAAAAAAAAAAAAAAAAAAAAAAAAAAAAGTCTGCACTAATCAAAACACATGGTATTGGCCTGAAGATATATAAATGAGTGAGACAGAAGTGAGATTCCAGGGATGGGCATTGTGACACAGCATATTAAGCTGCCACTTAGGACATCCCTATCAGAGAGGCAGTGATAGAGTCCCACCTCTGCTTAGGATCCCATTTCCTGCCGTTGTGCACCCTGGGAGGCAGCAGATGATGAGTCAAGTGCTTGTTTCCCTTCTGCTCTTGTGGGAAACCCAGGAGAGAGTTCCTGGCTTCTGGCTTTGGCATTTGGGAGAGAACCAGAGAATGGAAGATCAGTATGTGTTTGTGTAATTCTGCCTTTCAAGTACAATTTTTAAAAACTTAGAAGTGAGATTCTGAGGCTAGCGCTATGTGGCATAGTGAGTAAAGCCACCTGCAGTGCTGTCATCCCACATGGGTGCCATTTCAAGTCTCGGCTACTCCACTTCTAATCCAGCTCCCTGCTAGTGTGCCTGGGAAAGCAGTAGATGGCTCAAGTCCTTGAGTCCCTGCACCCACATGGGAGGTCCAGAAGAAGCTCCTGGCTCCTGGCTTTGGATGGACCCAGCTCCAGCAGTTGCAGGCATTTGGGGAGTGAATCAGCAGATGGAAGACATCTCCATCTCTCTCTGCCTCTGCCTTTCTGTAACTCTGCTCTTCAAATAAATAAACAAATCTTAAAAAAAAAAAAGTGAGATTCTAAAAAATCGACTTACTTTATGCTCAATTGAGTTTTCACAAGGGAGTCAAGATATTCAGTGAGGAAAAATAGTCTTTTCAACAAATGATACTGGAACAACCAGATACCACAGGCAAAAGAATGAATTTGAACCAAACCACTTCTTTACTTGTATCATACACAAAAATTAAACCTAATTGTGAATACTCTGAGGGAGAAGACTGAGCAGTAAATCTTCACAGTCTTGGGCCACATGAAGTCTTCTTGTGCAGGACACCAAAAGCACAGGTGACAAAGCAACGTAGGTAAGTTGGACTTCAGTAGTAAACATTTTAGCATACAATTATACCCTCAGCAAAGTGAAAGTGCAGCCACCAGAAAGGGAGAAAATAATTGCAAATCATAGACCTGATAAGGGTCTTGTTCCAGAATATATAAAGAATTCATACAACTCAACAGCAAAAAGGCAACCCAATTTAAAATGGACAAAGATCTTGAACAGTTCTCTAAAGAAAACATGCAAATGGCCAATAAGCACATGAAAAGATGTTTGATACCATTAGGGAAATAAAAGCAAAGCCATGATGAGGTGCTACTTCACACCAGGAGGAGGCTGTCATCAGTGAAATAGAAATCACAGGTGTTGGGAGAAGGTAGAGAAATTGGAACCCTTATACACACAAAGTGGGAGTGTAAAATAGTGCAACTGCTATGGAAACTGACAGTTTCCGCAAATCCATATAACCCAGCAATTCCATTTCTAGATGTAATACTCAGTGAAATAAAAATATCCATCCACATATCATTGTTTATAACTGCGTAGCAGCATTATTCACAATAGCCCCAATGTGGAAATAATCCAATTGTCCATCTATCAATAAGTAGATAGATATATAATTGTGGTACATGCATATAATGAAATAGGATTTGATAATAAAAAAATAAAGTACTGGCACATGCTCCAACATGGATAAACCTTGAAAACATTCTGCTAAATGAAAGAAGACAGTCACAAAAGACCACGTTCCATTTGCATGAATTGCCCAAATATTCAAATCCATAAAGACTGAAGGTAGATTAGGAGTTGATTAAGACTAGAAGACTTGGGAGCAGTGGGTTCAGGGTTTCTTTTGGGGATAATGAAAAATTCTAAAATTGATTTTTCATGATTGTTCAATCCTGTAAATATAGCAAAAATCACTGAGGTATACACTTCAGTGTGTGAATTATTGGTTAATTGTGTCTCAGATGCTGTTTACAAAAATGCCAATAGAATGACGGTCAAAAATATGAGGCAATCAGAAAAATTACAAGCGGCCAATAAGCCTTTGAAAGATGCTCGGTGTTACCAGTAATTAAAAGAACTTTAAATGGAAATAATTCATTAATTCTTTGTTGCTCCTCAGACAAAGAATGAGATTGAGAATACAAAAAAAATCTGTTAACAATCTTTAAGAATTAGAAATCTAGACATTTCCACTTGAACTAAACAAAATTATCTGTGGTTAAATGTCTTATAGGATACTGGCCCTTTTGCTAGGACTATAGAAGTATTACCCAATAGGAAGGACCTCCAGAAATCATGCAGTCCAGTCCTTTTATTGACCCAGAAAGAGTAAGGGACTCACCCAAATTACAGCTTACTCAATGACACAAGCAGGTCCCTACTCCAGATTTCTTGACTTTCTCATGAGTGCTGAGTCTTGCTACTAAGTTAGGCACAATTAACAAAGCTGGGGCTTCCAAGTGTGGGGGCCTTGTGGAGGAGGGGCTTCCAGTGCCAGCATTGTTCAGGAGGGATCTAGACTCAAGAATTTGGCTTTCTGCGATGAGGCCGAGCTAAGAATGCTCAGCTGTTCATTTCATTTCTGATTGCACAGTATTCTACATTAGCTAGTCTAGTATTTGAATTTTGCTGTTTCTTGGTTTCTTACTTTTGGATGCTTTCATGCCTGTTCAGATTATCTTTATACATTCTGTAAATTTTCTGTGCTATACTTTATCAGAAATCCTATCGTTGACTATACAAACCTCCTATCCTACTTCAACCAGCTTCCTGTCAGATTCTCTCTGAGTACCATACTTACTAGACAGTCATCCTAGATCTGGTGTAAAATCTCTTTTATAGTAACATGCCGGGTTATATTTTTATTATTATTTCAGAGACAGAGCACTCATCTAGTGTTTTATTCCTTCAGTGGCAGAGGCTGGACCAAGCCGGAGCCAGGAACTCAATCTACGTATCTCATGGGGGCAGCGGAGACCCAACTACTTAAGCCATCACCTGCTGTCTTCCAGAAGGCATACCAGGGTTCAAACCCAGGCAATCCAGTATGGGATGAGGACATCCTAACTAGTGACTTAACCACCAAGCCAGATGTCCACCCCATGTACTGTTGTGGTTTTTTTATATATATATACAAATTTATTTATTTGGAAGGCAGAGTGACAAAGAGAAAGAGTGAGAGCACGCATGTGTGCGTGCGCAAGAGAGAACTTCTGTTTGCTGGTTCACTCCCCAAATGGCCACAGCAGCCAGGTCTGGACCAGACCAAAGGCAAGAATCCTGGTCTCCCCTGTGGGTGGCAGGGGCCCAAGTATTTGGGTCATCTTCCAGGCACATTAGCAGGAAGCCAGATCAGAAGCAGAACATGGGGCCAGCCTGTGCTGTGGCGCAGTAGGTTAATCGCCTTCCTGCGGCTCCGGCATCCCATATGGGCACTGGTTCTAGTCCCAGCTGCTCCTTTTCCAATCCAGCTCTCTGCTATGGCCTGGGAAAGCAGTGGAAAATGGCCCAAGTGTTTGGGCCCCTGCACCCATGTGGGAGACCTGGTAGAAGTTCCTGGCTCCTGGCGTCAGGTCAATGCACCACCTGTAGGGTGAACCAGAAGAAGGAAGACTTTTCTCTCTGTCTCTGCCTCTCATTGTCTGTAACTCTACCTCTCAAGTAAATAAATAAAATCTTTAAAAAAAAAAAAAAAAAAAAAGGCAGCAGCAGCAGACCAGCTAGATCTCTAACCTGCACTCTAGTATGGGCTGCTAGCATCGCCCTCGTCATCTTAACCAGCTATACCACAGTGCCACTGCCACTGCCAGCACCACTACAGGGTTTTAATGTATTCTCTCCATAGAGTAGCATTTGTTTAGTCTCTCGGTCTTTTTGCCTATGTAGTACCACAGTGCCACAATACTTGCTTCCGGTATGACTTTTACCTGTGACCTTCTCAAACATGTGCCTTCTCATACCCATCTTTCTCACTTGACTGAGCCTTCTTGGCTAGATAATAAGTGTACTGTGCTTATCTTTATGTTCCTAGGACTACGCTGATGCTCAGTAAATATTTAATAAATACTTCCAGTATACTTTTTGTGCATTGCCTGGTTAGCATCTGTTTTCTTTTCCTTTCAGAATTCGGAGTTGTGTGCTTAATCTTTTCTGCAACACTAGCTTACTTCCCACCCCGCCCTCCCCTGCCTCCCAGCGTCGCTGCAGCCAGCCAGCGGCTGAGTTACCGGCGCAGCTTCTGTAGATTACTAAGGTAAGCACACTTACAGGCCTCATGTGATTTTTCTAGGACCTTCAATATTGTTCCATATCTTCAAAAGATAATTTAAGAAAGTAACATTTCAGCAGCCTACTAATCAGGTAGTAAATAATTGATAAAATGCCAATTAAATATTTTATACTTTCTATCAGAAATCTATCTTGAAAACTCACCAAAAAAATGCCATTTTTGCCTTACTTATATACAACCTATATAGTTACTAATATTTTCAAAGTAAAATCTTTTATTGTCTTTATATAATTTATTTATTTATTTTTAAGATTTAATTATTTATTTGAAAGAGTTACAGAGAGGCAGAGCAGAGAGAAAGAGAGGTCTTCCATCTGCTGGTTCACTCCCCAAATGGCTATAATGGCTGGAGCTGAGCCAGTCTGGAGCCAGGAGCCAGGAGCTGCTTCTGGGTCTCCCACACGGGTGTAGGAACCTAAGCACTTGGCCATCTTCTGCTTTCCCAGGCCATAGCAGAGAGCTGGATCAGAAGAGGAGCAGCCAGGATCCAAACTGGTGCCCATATGGGATGCTGGCACTGCAGGCAGTGGCTTAGCCTGCTACACCACAGTGCCAGCCCCATAATTTACTTTTATCAAAAAACTCACATCATATGATAGTGTCTGAGATCATGGGCTTTATGTGCTAATTATATTTTTCCTAATATGCAGTGTTTCTGATCATTATGTTTTTATTAATGCACATTAAAATAAGCAGGCATTGGTCAATACAAATGAATAAATAAATACACTATTCACGTGTCTCCCAAAATAATTTGGGATCATACATATGGGATCATACTTTAAGAACATTAATGTGTTGTTTCATTTTATTAGTATAACCTAAATATAGTTAGACCCCTAACAACTCAAATGCTCCAGTATTGAGTTAGATTCTTTGGATGTATGGACCATCACTATTGATTATGACTTGCATTTGGGCCTTACCTTGAACTTACCTTTTGAATTTTTTGCCAGTTAGGTATCATGATTCATCAGCAGCTCTCTCTGGTCGGTTTTTTTCTCTTGTCTTTCTCTCCCACCTCATGATAAGTTTCTCGTGGTCAAGACCTGTCTGAATCTTCTAATGTAAAACTGTCCAATAGGAATATAAACCCACCATATATGTAATCTTTTTTTTTTTAACTTTTATTTAATGAATATAAATTTCCAAAGTACAGCTTATGAATTACAATGGCTCCCCCCCCATAACGTCCCTCCCACCCACAACCCTCCCCTTTCCCACTCCTTCTCCCCTTCCATTCACATCAAGATTCATTTTCGATTCTCTTTATATACAGAAGATCAGTTTAGCATGCATTTAGTAAAGATTTCAACAGTTTGCTCCCACACAGAAACATAAAGTGAAAAATACTGTTTGAGTACTAGTTATAGCATTAAATCTCAATGTACAGGACACTAAGGACAGAGATCCTACATGAGGAGTAAGTGCACAGTGACTCCTGTTGTTGACTTAACAAATTGACACTCTTGTTTATGGCATCAGTAATCACCCTAGCTTCTTGTCATGAGTTGCCAAGGCTACGGAAGCCCCCTGAGTTCACCGACTCTGATCATATTTAGACAAGGCCATGGTCAAAGTGGAAGTTCTCTCCTCCCTTCAGAGAAAGGTACCTCCTTCTTTGATGACCCATTCTTTTCACTGGGATCTCACTTGTGGAGATCTTTCATTTAGGTTTTTTTTTTTTTTTCCCCAGAGTGCATATATGTAATCTTAAATTCTCTAGTTAGCTCATTAAAAAAGATAAAATAAAAAAGTAAAATTAACTTTAGTAGCATATATTATTAGCTCAATATATCAAATATTTTAACTTGTGGTAAATTTTAAAATTATTGAACTATTATATATTCTTTTATTTTTTTAAAAAGATTTATTTGTTTTATTTGAAAGGCAGAGCCACACAGAGGAAGAAAGGAGAGAGGGAGAGATTTTCCGTCAGCTGGCTCACTCCCCAGTTGGTCACAGCTGTCAGGACTGGGCCATGCCAAAGCCAGGAGCTGGAAACTTCAGCTGGGTCTCCCACATGGGTGGCGTGGGCCCAAGCATTCAACTGCTTTCCCAGGTGCATTAGCAGGAAGCTGGATGGAAGCTGAGTATTCAGATCCTGAACAGGCGCTCGGACATGGGCTGTCAGCGTCGCAAGCAGTGGTTTAACCCGCTGCACCGCAGCACCAGCCCCACGTTCTTTTATTTGTATAAAATCTTGGCTGTTCCCTGTGTATTTGATCCCCACAGCACATCTCAACGTAGACACTAAAGTTTCATAGGAAATATTTGATCTGTATTGAGAAATACATTATAAGTGAAATCATGATTGAAACACTATTCGTTGAGTAGTGTTTATGACGTTACACTGTTTATCTGAAGTTTAGAGTAGATAACTACACTTTTTCAAATTTCAGATCAACAAATCTTTGATGTTATTAGGTTGTTTTGTTTTTTGTTTTTTGTTTTTTTGTTTTTTGTTTTTTTTGACAGAGTGGACAGTGAGAGAGAGAGACAGAGAGAAAGGTCTTCCTTTTTGCCGTTGGTTCACCCTCCAATGGCCGCAGCGGCCAGCGCGCTGCGGCTGGTGCACCGCGCTGATCCGATGGCAGGAGCCAGGAGCCAGGTGCTTTTCCTGGTCTCCCATGGGGTGCAGGGCCCAAGTACTTGGGCCATCCTCCACTGCACTCCCTGGCCACAGCAGAGAGCTGGCCTTTGGAAGAGGGGCAACCGGGACAGAATCCGGCACCCCAACCGGGACTAGAACCTGGTGTGCCGGCACCACAAGGCAGAGGATTAGCCTAGTGAGCCGCAGCATCGTCCGATGTTATTAGGTCTTAATACAGGTATTGTACAGGCGACTGGGACTTAATTGAAAATTTGTCACTTTTGCAGAAAACATATTTAGTTGTTCCTCCTAATTTCCATAGCTAAAATATTGATTCCCTTTCATCTTTCCATTTAAAAATGTTTTTTCCTTTTTGTGCAAGAATCCATGCTGTGTTGGCTAAAGTGATAAGTTCAGATCTGTAAAAATCATTTAAAAAGATTTGTTTGACAGTTAATTCTGATTTCCAGCAACAAATTTCCATGATTCTTTTTTGACCAGTATGGAAAAACTTCTTATATAATTCACCTTGTATCTAAATATTATCCATTTTTGTATCTTAAATATTTTCCAATATTAGACATTTCATCTTTGACCTGCTGCAGCAAATTGCAATTGCCTTTTACTGTGAAATTTGCTGCCTTCTTCTTTTGCAGTCTAGTCTTTCTACAGGAAACATTCAAGGAAACAAGTTACAGTACTAGTATATAGAAAACAGTAATTAGAACTGAATCAATTAATTGACACCAAGACAGAGCCAGGTTATGACACTAGAAACAGCACATGCCTCGATGTGTGCACCATCTCTCATCCCAGCTGCTAGAATGAAATGTGATCCATCAAAACTAATGTTGTGTTTAACAGAAAAGTACTTTACACTACTTCTGTTTTTAAATTTAGATTTAGATTAGTTAAAATGAAATAAATTTTAAAACTTAGTTTCTCATTTGCGCTAGCCACATTTCAGGGCTTTGCATCATTGTTTTTCAAACTTTAGTTCACAGCCAACTAATTTAGGAATTGACCACCATTTTTTTTTTCTTTGCAAAGTAGAAGGGAATAAAACAGATTAAAAAATATTTGCCAGCGCCGCGGCTCAATAGGCTAATCCTCCGCCTGCAGCACTGGCACACCGGGTTCTAGTCCCGGTCGGGGCGCCAGATTCTGTCCTGGTTGCCCCTCTTCCAGGCCAGCTCTCTGCTGTGGCATGGGAAGGCAGTGGAGGATGGCCCAACTGCTTGGGCCCTGCACCCGCATGGGAGACCAGGAGAAGCACCTGGCTCCTGGTTTCGCATCGGCGCAGTGCGCCGTACGCAGCGGCCATTGAGGGGTGAACCAACGGAAAAAGGAAGATCTTTCTCTCTGTCTCTCTCTCTCACTGTCCACTCTGCCTGTCAAAAAAAAAAAAGAAAGAAAGAAAGAAAGAAAGAAAGAAAGAAAGAAAGAAAGAAAGAAAGAAAGAAAGAAAGAAAATATTATTGTATCACATGTAGTAAGGCTGCATATTTTTGACAAGACTTTTATTTCAGTATGTAACGTGTGCATATTATATATATATATATATATATATGAGTAAGTCACAAGTTGAAAATAAATATCCTAATCTGGAGTGAAGAGTCTCTGAAAACTGCTTTTCTACAGCATCTGATTCTATTGAACTAAAATATTCTTTATGTTGAATTATGATCAGTGGTACACAACAGTGAGATGGCAATTTAAAAATGATAGTTCTCCTTTTTTTTGTTTTGTTTTGCTTTTTGGTGCTGTGTGAGTTTTCTCCATTCAAAGCCAGCATCAGAAGTTAGATAGCAGTAGATAAAACTGGGCGGGGGTCTGATCATTGTGGACTGTTCTGTGAGCCGAGCAGGGCCACGGAAGACCTACGCTGTGTACAGGATTGTTCTGAGAAGGCAGAGTGGTCACTGTAGGTGATCACTCTTAGCACGATGCACCCCGTGTCTGCACCCAGTTACCCGAGAGCCAGGGCCTTCAAGTGTGTAAGCCGTCAGTTCTTGGCTATCCAAAAGCCTTTTTCATCTAGGCCAGCATTCCTTTGTCTCTTCCATAGTCATCTGTGAGCTTTGCACCACTGCCTGCTTTTACCTAGGGGCCTCCCATACCCTGTTCCTATAGTCTGGCCTTAGAATTTTCCCTGGTCTTTCAAAGAACTCCTGAAGTCATTATTCCCTGGGTTAATAGAATAATTGCCTCCCTAAATTTTAATTCCACTGTCTGGGTGAAAAAAACAACTATCCATTGTAAGTCCAGGGTTTCCACCACAGTTATTTATTTACTGTCCATGTGATTCCTTTCTCATAATTTGTTTTTAAGCTGTGCATCCTAATGTAAACATTTCTCTGTGTGTGTTGATTTGATATTTGATGAGGTGATAATGGCTCTTTTTGCCTCTTAGACTTCAAACGTGGGCACATTGCTTACTTCAGGCACATGAACACATTGACTCTTGTGTTCTTTCATTCATTCTTTTGTTTCCATTTCCTACTCCCATCCCTTCCCCGCCCCAGGACACCTGTCGCAAGTGCCTTTAGTGTGTTCATGTCCCTTTGCTATAGTAATGCGAGTGTTATTTGTGTGCATCTATGTCTAACTTATCTGAATGATGGTGTATTATGTATCTCTGTTGGACTTTTTTCACCAAACATTACCTGGGTTTTCTAAACTTTCCATTTTGAAATGCTACAATAGTAATCAAAAGCAGAATAATGTAACCCCACAAAGCCCCATAACTCATTATCAACAATTATCAATTTGCAGCTAATCTTGTTTGATCTCTGCTATATGCATTTCCCCTCTTCTTGTATCACAAAGAAAATCTTAGGTGACAAATCATTTTGCCCAGAAATATTTCAACATATGTCAAAAATATACAGATTCTATTTAACATAAGTATACTATCATTATCCTATCTAAAAACTGTTAAATAATAATTTGCTAATATCAAATGAATGTTTAATTTTCCTGATGTATCATAACTTTTTTTTTAATAGTTTGAATCAGAATCCAAGAATCAGAATCCAGATTAGGTCCACACATTGCAATTGCCCCAAGGGCTTGTAGCCTGTGGGTTTCACTTCTCTCTCTCTCTCTCTCTCTCTCTCGCTCTCACTCTCGCTCTTCTCTTTCATTGTAATTTATTTCTTGGGGAAAGGTCTGGATTTTGTAGTTTGCCTCTTTGTGTAGTTTGATATGTTTATCTGCCTTTTTTGTTTCCTGTAAATTGTTGGTCAGAGCTTTGTTCTGATTCGGGTTTTATTTTTGGTTTGTTTTTGTTTTACGTGACTCCTTCATCAGTGGTATGCCCTCTCCCCTCAGGAGGCACATGGTATCTGGATAGCTCTCATTTTGCAGTATCAACACACTGGTTTTAAAATGCATGTTGCCCCGTGTTCATTCGCCTGGTTCTTTGTCCTCCGTGGTATTCATCTATCATATTTTATACACCTACTCCTGTTGTGTACACAGATTGCCTCTAGTTCTTGGTCGCCACAAACACCACTGCAGGGACATCCTCATATACTCACCACAGACCTGAGAATGTCCTTGGAGAATGTCTGCGAACGGTTTGCTAGTGCACAAGATATTCTAAACTGAATTTGCCAAATGCTGCCAGGTAGCTCTCAAAAATGCCCACCAAACTTAGCAGTTTCTGTCATTTTTTTGTCAGTCTAATAACTCTAATAACTAATAATTATCTTTTGAATAATTTGTATTTTGTGATTAAGTTCCATATTCTTCCAAGTTTGCTAGCCTTTTAGTTTCCATCTACTGTAAATTCCTGTTCATAACTTCTTCCCATTTCTTAATGATAGTTTCTTTTTTTTTTAATGCTTTTCATAGTACAGATCCTTTTTGACTTCTAAATTTCAAATATCTACTCTCAGTTCTGTCAGCTGCCTATCAATTTTGCCAGGAAGATTCCTTAATTAGTATCTCTTTCATTTTATCTTTCACAATTAAGTTTTCACCCTTCGTAGAATCTTCCTTATTATGTTATGTTTACCAAATGTTGTATGAAGGTTTCTTTTCTCCATAGAATATTGACTGGCACTGTTGACTGACAGTCCTTAGCTAGTTGTTTTGTAGCCACCTTCGCTGTAGATCACGTTTCTGTGTCTTGGCTCTCTGTTCTCCAGGGGTCTTGGTGCTTTTCAGCCAGTACCACACATTTTTGTTACTCCGGCCATGCAGTTTGTGTTAATGTCTGATAGGACAAGGACCTCGTCCTTCATTTTTTTGTTTTAAGGATAATAACTTTTTAAGGACATTTATTCTTCTGTATAAATTTTGGAGCATATTTCATGAGTTTCTAGAAAAAAAATACAGCCAAGATTTTCTTTATTAAAGATTTATTTGTTTATTTGAAAGGCAGAGTTACAGAGAGACAGAGGAAGAGATAGAGAGAAATCTTCCATTTGCTGGTTCACTTTCTGGACAGACAGAGCTGAGCCAAACTGAAGCCAGAAACTAGGTGCTTCTTCTGGGTCTCCCACATGAGTGCAGGGACCAAAGCACTTGGCCCATCCTCCATTGGTTTCCCAGGGGCATTAGCAGGGAGCTGGATTGAAAGTGGAGCATTCAAAACTTGAACCAGCACCTGCATGGCAGCTGGTGGCTTTATCCACTATACCACAGTGCCGGCCCCAGCTGAAATTTTTATTGTGATTGCACTGAATTTATAGAATAATTTGGGTGGATTGGCAGCATGGACTGTCTCTCCATCTATTTAGATTGTCCTCTGTGTCCTTAATTTGATAATAAGTTGCTTTATTTTCTTCCTCCATAAGTCTTGGCCCTTCCTGGTTTATTCCTAAATACTTCATAGTTTTTTGTTTTTTTTTTTTTTAAATAGCTATTGTAAATGCTATCTGATTTTCATTAGATTTTTTTTTTAGTTAAGCTTTTTCTTTTGAGATCATTGTAGATGCACATGCATTATAAGAAATAATACAAAGATAACTCGCTATCACAGCCAGAAAATTGACCTGATGCATTCACCACAGAGAACATCTCCAACCACCCCGGCATCCCTGTTACTGCCCTGGTGTGGCCACACCTCCTTCCACCCACCCTACTCCTTAATTCTTGGCGGACACTAATATGTTCTCTATTACTATAATTTTGTCATTTAAAGAAAGTTGTGTAAATGGAATCATATAAAGTAAGTAAGATTTTGGCCTTTTACGGCCTTTTAAGAGTCAGACAGGTTCATTCTTTTTATTGCTGGGTGGCATTGCATGATATGGATGTTCCCCAGTTTGTTTATCCCTTCACCTTGAATGCTATCTGGGTTGTTTCTAGCTTTTGGCTATTAGAGTTGAGTTGCCATAAACTTTTGTATACAAGGTTTTGTATAAACATTAAATTTCATTTCTCTGGAATAAATGCCCAGGAATGCAATTGCGGGGTTGCATGAAAGTAGCATGTTTACTTATTAAAGATAAAATCTGCCAAACTATTTTCCTGAGTCGTCAAACCATTTGTCATTACTGTGAGCATTGTGTGGGTCTTGCAGCTTTTGCACTTCCTTGTCAGGTTTTAGTGTTATGACTGGTTTTATTCTAGCCATTTTGCTAGGTGCACAGGCACATAATTTCAGATATGAAGGTCAGTGAGCAATATCTGAAAATCACAAATACGTAAGCTCTTTGATAAAGCAGATGTAGTCTAGGAATTGATCACACAGGTACACTAGCACATAGGCAAAGTGACTGTTTATACGAGCAAAAGAATGAAATTATATGTACACACATACACATACACACAAGGGTATTTCAACACTTGTGGAAAAGGACTTAAGTTTATTTGAACGCAAAAAAATTTCAAAATCTCTGTATCTTTTTCATAATACACATTTTCAATGAGCTTTTTAAAGATACCTCTTTATGCATAGATTTCATTTTTTTGCACCAAAATAAGCTTGTCTTTTTTTTTTTTTTTTTTTTGACAGGCAGTGGACAGTGAGAGAGAGAGACAGAGAGAAAGGTCTTCCTTTGCCGTTGGTTCACCCTCCAATGGCCCCCGCGGCCGGCACGCTGCGGCCGGCGCACCGCGCTGATCCGATGGCAGGAGCCAGGAGCCAGGTGCTTTTCCTGGTCTCCCATGGGGTGCAGGGCCCAAGTACTTGGGTCATCCTCCACTGCACTCCCTGGCCACAGCAGAGAGCTGGCCTGGAAGAGGGGCAACCGGGACAGAATCTGGCGCTCCGACCGGGACTAGAACCCGGTGTGCCGGCGCCGCAAGGCAGAGGATTAGCCTAGTGAGCCGCTGCGCCGGCCAAGCTTGTCTTATAATTGTTCTCCATGAACTTTTTGAAGTATCCTCATCTTTCTGATTAAATGTAGATACATTGACATGGTAGAATGCCATAAGAAAGAATGAGGAAGAATCTTTATGGATTATTTATAGAAAGAGCTCTAAGATCTATTGCATTAAAATTGCAGTGAAGTTCACAAATGCTCGAATGCAGTATTTTTATAAAAAGCCTGGGAAAGCACATATGTCTATATATTTTTACTAGCTTGTGTATTTATGATGTATTTTTGGGCAGTTACCCAAGAAACTGGTAACACTTGTAATTTTGAGAAGGAGAAAACAGGAGTAAGAAAACAACTTTCCCCTCATATTTTCATAACTTTTTAGTTTTGAGCCATTTGAATAGTAATGCCTATTGAAAAATGCATTAATATAGACTTTTAATAATAAAACAAAAATAATGCGCTGGTTAGTGACCCACCTGCTTCACTTCTGATACAGCTTCCTGCTAATGTTCTGGGAAAAGCAGTGGAGGATGGCCCAAGTGCTTGAGCCCCCACACCCACGTGAGAGACCCAGATGAAGCTACTGGCTCTTGGCTTCAGTCTGGCCCAGCCTTGGCTGTTGTGACCATCTGGGGAGTGAACCAGCAGATAGAAGATCTCTCTCTCTCTCTCCTTCTTTATAACTCTGATTTTCAAATAAGTAAATAAACCTTTAAAATTATAAAAATAAAAGCCATTTCCTAAGCTAGCATATTATATGTATGTCTTTAATCTTAGGTTATCCTCTCTGTCTTATTCATAAGGAAAAATAGTAATTTTTCCTTTCAAATGAGAGCTTTTTTGTTTTTTAAATGAATTCCCTACCACCTACTCATTCCATAATACAGTGATGCTAATTTGTCGATATAATAAAATAAAATTGCATTTTAAAAAATTTGAACAAAAATATTCTTGAAAAATATTTAAAGAAGCTTGAATTTATTTTTTAAGTTTATTTTTTATTTGAAAGGCAGAGTAATAGAGACAGAGATCTTCCATCTGTCAGCTGCTTCACTCCCCAAATACCCACACCAGGCTGCTGGGCTGGGCCAGGCCAAAGCCAGAAGCCAGGAACTCCATCTGGGTCTCCCGCATGGGTGGCAGGAACCCAAACAGTTGAGCCATCATCTGCTACCTTCCAGGGTACACACTAGCAGGAAACTGGATGATGGGACCCAAACCCAGGTTTGATAAGGGATGCAGGCATCCCAAGCAGCTGCTTAAGCCATTGCAATACAATACCTGCCTCTGGAGGTTGAATTCATTAACAGTTTCAGTTTCCAAATGCCTTACCTTTTTCATGAGTAAGTTTCAAATTCTAGATTTTTGGTTTATAATTGTTTTATTTTATCTCTCTTTTACAGCAATTTGAGATTTTTGATGATTGCTTTAGCATATGCCATACCATTTGGCGTATTTGCTGGCTGGTCTGGAGTGCTGGACTTAATTCTAACACCAGTACATGTCAGCCAAGTAAGTATTACTTCTTTATGTGTTGTGAATATTTCAGTTCATTTCATTTATAAATACTGCTTACATGCTCTTAGTTTTAGCTGCAAGGACTAGATAAAGCTTTGTCCTATATTAGTGTTGCAAATACAAGATTCTTATGGAACAATTAAAAATATTGATTTTAATAACAACCGTGAATTTCACTTTTATTTGTGTGTTACTAATAAGACTGAAAAATGGGGGTGGGGAGGGAAATCTTAGTTTTGCTGAGTCTATCCTTTATCCTTGCCTCATACTTTATAAAGATTAAAAGACTCTCATCAAATACCTAACTACCCCTGCATCTTAGTTTCTTACTTGGTCTCTGGTCTTAGAGAAAGGGTATCTCACTTCTTTCATAACAACCATCTCACTACTCTCGATGCCATCCATTCTTTCACTCTGCTTCAGCATGGCAGGAGGGGTGGAGAGAAAGTTGGGGTGCAATTGGGGGAAGTCTGCCACACTGGTGAGATGTGGTACTCTATTGTATTAATAAATAACAGTGTCTCCCTTTTACTTTTGACAAATATTTGTATTGTTTACCATTTTTGACTGTCACAAACAGTGCTTGGTGAATGTTCTCTTGATACACCTGTTACACATTTCTGTTAGGTGTATGGGATTGTAGCTGTACAGTTGCTGGTTCTCATTGTATTCTCATGTTGATAGATGATGCCAACTTTGTCCAAGGTGTTTGCATCCATACATGGCCCTGCCAGCAGTAACAGCAATTTCTCTTTGTTCCACACCATTACTAGCACTTGGCCTTGTGGCATTGTCAGCCTTTGTAATCTTAGTCATGCTGATGGCTGTGCAGTTCTCTGTCATTGTAGAGACTTCCCGGTTTTGTTTTTCAAGTGTTAATTGGATGTTTGAATATCCTTTTTTCTGACATAGGGTTAGGGTTAGGGTCTCTTGCCCACTCTTGGGGTACCCTTTTCTTTATGACAGTATAAAGTACTGCCCAAGTACTCAGGCCCCTGCACCCACATAGGAGAGTGGCCCACATGAAGTTCCAGGTGCTCTCTCTCTCTCTGTATGTGTGTGTATGTGTGTGTGTGTGTGTCACTCTGCCTTTCAAATAAATCTAAAAAAAAAAAAGCAAAAAAAGCCATGCCCTAGGTGGAATAAGGCCCACTCTAGGTAGACCCGTCATAACCAAAACCTAAACCAAGCCCTGACACAGTTCTTCAGAGGAGACATCTTAGAGAGTGAGAGGAGCTTGAGAAGCACCTTAGTTTCTACTTATTTTTGCCAAAAAGCACAGAATGAAGCCTGTACAAGCTCAAGGAGATCAGCTAGTCATTGATTGCCTACGAGGACAAAAACCAACCATTTTAGAGAGAGTCAAAAAACCCAGAATCTCTGCATCGTATCCCCCACAGCGTACAGCATACAACTAAAACGCAGAGGGGCAGGCTCTGGCCTAGTAGTTAACATGCTGCTAGGGACGCCCGCATCCCATAGGTCAGTGCCTGGGTTCCGTTCCTGGCTCCACTGCCAATTCCAGCTTCCTACTAATGCACACCTTGGGAGGCAGCAGGCAATGGCTCAAGTGGGTTCCTTGCCACCCACACGAGAGAACTGGATTGAGGGTATTGTGCATATCTCCCAGCTTCAGCTTGGCCCGGTCCTGGCCATTGCAAGCGGTTAGGGAATGAACCAGCAGACTGGAGCTCTGTTTACCTGCCTGTCTATTTCTCTCTCTGACTTTCTGCGTATCTCTTGTCTGTGTCAAACAAATAAAGGTAAAATAAGATATGCAAACACACACTTTAGACATGCAAAGAAACAGGTAGTGTGACTTTTTTTTTTTTTAATTAAAGAGCAGTCAGTAGAAAAATAACTGTCAGTCTAGGTGTTAGCAGATGGAGACTAATACAAGAAAGAAGAAAAGATCTTTCTCTTTAATAAATTTAGAAAAGATGTGTTTATTTATTTATTTGAAAGGTAGAGTTACAGAGAGGCAGAGGCAGAGAGAGAGTCTTCCCTCTGCTGGTTCACTGGCCTTATGGCTGGAGCTGGACCAGATTGAAGCCGGGAGCCAGAAGCTTCATCTGGTCTCCCTTGAGGGAGCAGGGGCCTAAGAACTTGAGCCATCTTCCACTGCTTTCCCAGGACATAAGCAGAGAACTGGATAGAAGAGGAGCAGCCAGCACTCAAACTGGTGCCCATATGGGATGCCGGCACTGCAGGTGGCTGCTTAACCCATTATGCCACAGCACCAACCCCAACAAGTAAATCTTTTTTTTTTTTTTTTTTTTTTTTTTTTTGACAGGCAGAGTGGACAGTGAGAGAGAGAGACAGAGAGAAAGGTCTTCCTTTTCCATTGGTTCACCCTCCAATGGCCGCTGCTGCCGGTACGTTGTGGCCGGTGCGCTGTGGCCGGCGCGCTGTGGCCAGCGCACCGCAGCCAGGGCACTGCGCTGATCCGAAGCCAGGAGCCAGGTGCTTTTCCTGGTCTCCTATGTGGGCACAGGGTCCAAGGACTTGGGCCATCCTCCATTGCACTCGTGGGCCACAGCAGAGAGCTGGACTGGAAGAGGAACAACCAGGACAGAATCCAGCACCCTGACCGGGACTAGAACCCGGACTGCCGGCGCCACAGGCAGAGGATTAGCCTATTGAGCTGCGGTGCTGGCCAAGTAAATCTTTAAAAAATGAAATAAAATTTAAAATTCCCCTTCTCAGTTGTACTGTCACTCCAAGCACTCAGTAACCATATGTGACTAGTGACTGCCATATTGTACTGGACAGTGTAGATAGAGAACACTTGTATCATCACAGAAAGTTCTGTTGGGGGCCATCCCCCAATAGATGAAGTGCTGGCATCCCATATGGATGCCAGTTCACGTCCCGGCTGCTTCTCTTCCAGTCCAGCTCTCTGCTATGGCCTGGGAAAGCAGTAGGAGATGGCCCAAGTCTTTGGCCCCTGCACCCACGTGGGAGACCCAGAGGAAGCTCCTGGTTCCTGGCTTTGGATCAGCACAGCTCTGACTATTGCGGCCAATTGGGGAGTGAACCAGCAGATGGAAGACCTCTCTCTCTCTCTCTCTCTCTCTCTCTCTCTGCCTCTCCTTCTCTCTCTTTGTAACTCTGACTTTCAAATAAATAAATAAATCTTTAAAAAAAATTCTGTTGGACAGAGCTGTTATTGGGCTTTGTCATTTTATTGTCACATTTAAAACTAGAGTTGATTTTGTGCTTTTTATAGGTGGGGATTAAGTTTCTTTTCTCTCATATGGATAACCTTTAACCTAGTTTCAGTTTTTGAAAAGATCATTTTTTTCTCCACTGCTTTCTGCCATCATCTTTGTCATAACCAAGTCCCTTTGTTATGTACATGTGTTTCTAGATTTGTTTTCCTTTAGTCTATTTGTCTACCTTTGTGCCAATATCAAATTTTCTTATTGTTTTAGCATTGTAAGTTTAGGTACCTAGAAGAGTAAATATTCCCCTTTATTAGGATTTTGATTAGAATATTTTTGATTTATATGTCAATTTGAGATAACTTTGTTGTAATATTGAGTTTTTCAAACTATGATCATTGCATTTCTTATTTATTTAGGTCCAGTGTCTCTGGATAATGCTATATAATTTTCTGCAAAGATTTCCTCTATATATTTATTAGATTTACTCCCATATATATTATACTTTTATAAGCTGTTATAATTGTTAACTTTATATTTTTATTTTCTAGTTTTGATTAGCATATGGAAATACATCTGATATGTGCAAGTAATTGAAATACAGCTGACCTTGTATCAAACAACTTTGTTATACTCACTTTATTAATATATCCATAAGTATTTTAGCCTCTGTACATATTATAGTGCTATCAATTGTGACTAATGACAAATAGATTTGAAAAATACTATCACTAAAACTCAACACTAAGATGATCATGTGATTTTTCTTTTTTAACCTTTTTATGTAACAGATTGCATTTACTGATTGCTAAATGTTAAACCACCATGCATTCCAGTACTAAATCCAGTTTGCTAGTGATAATTACACTTGTTTTGTAAATGAGTGGATTCAATTTGTTCATATCTCTTGCAGTTAAATTCACGAATGAGATAACCATAATTTTCCTCTCAAGTCCTATCCTTGTCAATTATACTTATCAAATTTTAATCATTTTTTTTTAAACTTAAAGATTCCTTCTTTCTCTGTCGTTGGAAGAGCTTGTGTAAGGTTGGTGGTTTTGATCTTTTGTTTTTCCCGAAATATTTGGTAGGATTTGTTGATGAAGCTATCTAGATTTCTTTGTGAAAAGATTTAAAATAGAAATTAATTCCTTTGTTAGTCATAAAATTTCTTAGATTTCTTATTCATTCTTGTACCAATTTGGATAAGTTGTTCTAGAATTTGTCCATTTTATCTCAAAATAATTTATTTCTTAAATTTATTGGCAAAAAGTTACTACAGTATCTGCTGTCTTATTAGGTCATTCCAGATATTGCTCATCTGTATATTCATTTTTTTTTCTTTGAACAGTTTCACAGTGGCTTTTTAGTGAATGTATCTTTATTGTTTCATTGAATTGTGATTTTATATTGTTCTGTTTTTTGGAGGGAAGTTACTTCCTCTACTTTTTCTTTTTTTTATATGAATGCCTATGAACATACTTGAATTTTAGCTTTTCTTTTGTAATATATTCATTTTAAGATATACATTTCTTGTTTTCGTTTTTGTTTTGTTTTTGACAGGCATAGTGGACAGTGAGAGAGAGAGACTTAGAAAAAGGTCTTCCTTTTTCCATTGGTTCCAGCAGAGAGCTGGACTGGAAGAGGAACAACCGGGACAGAATCCAGCCCCCCGACCGGGACTAGAACCCGGAGTGCTGGAGCCACAGGCAGAGGATTAGCCTATTGAGCCGCAGCGCCGGCCATTTTAAGATATACATTTCTTGGGCTGGAACCATTGGTTCACTCCCCAGATTGCCGCAACGGTTGGAGCTGCACCAATCCGAAGCCAGGAGCCAGGTACTTCTCCTGGTCTCCCACATGGGTGCAGGACCCAAGGACTTGGCCATCTTCCACTGCTTTCCCAGGCCACAGCAGAGAGCTGGACTGGAAGAGGAGCAGCCAGGACTAGAACCGGCACCCATATGGGATGTTGGTGGCACAGGCGGAGGATTAACCTATTGTGCCATGGCGCCAGCCCCCCAGCTTTCTTTTGATTAGGGTACACATGGCATATCTTTTTACATGTTTTGCTTTCAAACTTTCTTTAGATACACTTCTTATAAGCATCATATTACATTTTTCTTTAACTCATTCTGATATTCTCTTATTTAATTGGAGCATTTAGCATATTTATAAATAATGCAGTTACTGGTAAATTTGGGTCTAAATCTACCATCTTACCACTGGTTTTCATTTCGCTTAGTCATTCTGTCCTTTTTCTTTCTTACTTTCTTACGGATCAATTAAGTATTATTTTAATTCCCTTTTGCCCCCTCTATTAGATTTGACTTTCAGACCTTTTCACTATTTAGTGGTTACCCTAGAAAAATAGAAAGATTTATCAATCTCTATTACAAATTAGAACTTTTATCTTTCCCATTATAGTCCAAGATAAATTCTTAGAATCTTTTAATTTCTTTTAACCCTTTCCAATCATTTCTGCTATTATTGTCATGTATTTTAACTTCATAAGACATTATTCTTACTGTGTATACACCTACTGCTCATTTAGATTCACCCTCATGTTTGCTCATTATACTTGATCTTTTTATCTTCACTCTCTCATCTATAATCATTTTTCTTCTGTTGAAAGAACACTCTTGGGGCTGGCACTGTGGCGTAGCAGGTGAAGCCACCATCTGCAGTGCTGGCATCCCATATGGGTGCCAGTTTGAGTCCCAGCTGCTCCACTTCCAATCCAGCTCTCTGCTATGGCCTGGGAAAGCAGTAGACGATGACTCAAGTCCTTGGGCCCCTGCACCCACGTGGGAAACCAAGATTCAGAAGCTCCTGGCTCCTGCTTTCAGATCAACCCAGCTCTGGCCCTTGCAGCCATCTGGGGAGTGAACCAGCAAATGGAAGATCTGTCTCCCTCTGTCTCTGCCTCTGCCTCTCTGTAACTCTGCCTTTCAAATAAATAAATAAATAAATAAATCGAGAAAGCGAGAAAGAAAGAGAGAGAGAGAAAGAGGGAGGGAAGGAGAGAGGGAGGGAGGGAGGGAGGGAAGGAAGGAAGGAAGGAAAGAGGGAGGGAAGGAGGGAAGGAAGGAAGGAAAGAGGGAGGGAAGGAGGGAAGGAAGGAAGGAAAGAAGGAAGGAAGAAACAAACACCCTTAGGGTTTTTGTTTGTTATAAAGATAGGCTGGTGACAGTTTCTATTGTTTGAGGTTTTCTTTTTTATTTTGTCATTTATTTTGGTCTGAAAATGTTTTTATTTCACCTTCATTTTTTGAAGTTTTTTGTTATTGAGCATAAAATTGTTGGCTGGCACTATTTATTTATTTGAAAGGCAGTTACAGAGAGAGAGAGGAAGAGACATAGAGAGAGAGCTTCCATCCACTGGTTCACTCCCCAAATGGCCGTAAGGCCCGGATTGGGCCAGGGTGAAACCAGGAGCCAGGAGCTTCATCCAGGTCTCCTAAGCCAGTACAGGGGCCCAAGGACTTGGGCTATCTTCTGCTGCTTTCTCAAGACAATAGCAGGGAGCTGGATTGAAAGTGGAGCAGCCAGGACACAAACCAGCGCCCATATGGGATGCCGGAACTGCAGGCAGCAGTTTAACCAGCTGTGCTAGAACACCAGCCCCATTTCAGTGGTTTTACTGTCACATAACTAGCTTGTGATCTTTTTCTGAATTTATTCTGTCCTGGGTGTAGTGGAATTCTTGCATCTAGGCTTGATGTCTCTTACTGGTTCTGAACATCTTGACTAGAATCTCATCAAAGCTTAAGTTTTAATTTCTCTAATTCTCTCCATCTCTTTTAGGGAAATCTGACCATATGTGGTATACCTTTACACTGTGTGCCCTGTGTCTCCTACTCTCTTTGAAGTTTCTATCCCTTAACCTTTCTATGCTTCAGATGCTAACTTATCTAGCTTTTCTTCTTACTCACTGCTTCTGTGTTGAGCTCTAATCTGCTATAAAATTCATCTGGGAGCTCATTTACATTATGGCGTTTTTAAGTTGCAAAATTTCTATTTCTTTGTATAGCTTACAAATTTCTATAAAAATTCTCTTTTATCTTTTTGACCTATTAAAAATAGTTATTCAAAATCTGTATCTCATAATTGCTTTAGCTGGATCCTCTGTGGGACTGTCTATATTTTTGGTGTTAGTCATGTGTTCTTAACTCTTCCTGTGTGCATTTCTTCTGGACTGAGTAATACACACAGCATATGAAAGCTGCAGAGATAATTTAATCTTCGAGGTGATATTATTCTCCTCCAGAGTGAACTGACATTTTTACTGGCAGGACCTTTTGGGTCTCCTCCATCTGGTCTCGGGCTGAGATCATTCAAAGGTGCGCCTTGTTCTCCCTACTCCTCAGGGAAAGCCTGGAGTTTCCACAAGGCCACCTCACCCACAGCAAGCCCTGAACTGCTATTTTTTTCTTTCCTAGTTCAGTGAAGCCATCGATAACTTCTCAACCGCTTAACCACCCCTCTGAAACCAGCAGATGCTCCCAAAGGAAAGGATCTCCAGATGCCAGAAGCTGGTGTGTCTCATCCGAGGCTTCTGTCTCCCGAGTTCTTTCCCATCATGGCTCCCTAATTCTAGATTGCCTTGTTGGCCTTTGGATGCCTTCAGATAGTTTTCCTCCAGATTTCTAGTCCTCAACCCTAATATTAATCCTAATCACCTACTGTGCCTGTCTCGGTGTGTTCAGGCTGCCATCACTGCTATCACAAAGTGCATTTTCCGGGTCATTTATAAACGTCAGAAAACTGTTCTTCACAGTTCTGGAGGCTGGGCAGGCCAAGGCCCAAGTGACAGCAGATTCGGTATGTGGGGAGGACTCACCGGGGCTTCGGAAATGGACACCTCCTCCTCGTACCTTCACGTGCAGGAGGGGCAAGGCACCAAATGCCCCATCTTTTGTGAGGACGCTGGTGTTACGAACGCAGAGCCCTGGAGACATCAGCCCTCCTGAAGTCCCTACCTCTTAATATTGTCACACGGGGGATGAAGTCCCGACGTGTGGATCTGGGGGAAAGCCAACTTTTAGTTCACAGCAGTACCCCAGCCTAAGGAGAAAGCCTTCCTGGAGCGTTCCCACTGGATGCAGGAATTCCGAGGGCGCTCAGTCGTGATGAGGGCAGCACCATTCAAGTGATGCTGCTTCTGCAGATCAACTCTTCTGTTGTAACCGCTATACGAAGCCCTTCCAAACTCTGAGAGCCACAGAAACCGTGAATCCTGCCAGGCATTCAATGAAGTGAAATTTAAAATTAAATGACAGCCAAAAAATGATGGGAGAAACATTTTAAGATAATCATCAGGCCGAATTATATTAACTGAAGTGAAAAACAAGGGAAAACAAGGGAAGCAGAAAGGTACAAAATGGCCTGAACGGACTAGCATCAGTGTAGCCAGATACACAGCAGTCCGTAGCCTGGTGCAGGGCCCCATGCAACCTGTGGGTAGATGGAGACACTTGTGGGGGCCGGTAGCAGTAAGTAGGCCGCAGACAATGTACTGAGGTGCCCTGCAATGAGAGACACAGCCCTGCAGGACAGAGAATCCTCTTGTCCCAGGTGCCACTTTTATGATAAACTATAAGGATAATTTAAGTGTTGAGATATTATCTTTCTCACAAAAGGCATTTCTGTTTGCTTCTGACAGTAAATGCTGGGAGAAGAAAAGACTTGTATAAGACTATTGTATTACTTAGAGTGGGCTAAGTTGATGTGAGTAGATACCCAAAATTCTGACTTCAGAAGAAATTTCTCTCTTGTCCGTGCAGCAATCTAAGACAACGTGTGTCGTGACGTGGGACAGTTGTCCACAGTTTGGGCAACTATTTCCTGCCTGCTGACTTTGAGGTCTAGGCTGCTTCCACTTTGTGGCTCTTCTGTCCCTTAAGACCTTGTCGTTATATGCATGGGTGCAGGTGTGTGACCACAGCCAGATTGCACTGGCAGAAAGAGAAAGTGAGCGTGGAGGAGGCATACAGCTGTCATCCACCTTCTGACTGAGAGGCGGCACACCTCACTCCTGCTAGCTTCTGTTATTGAGGGCTTGGTCGCATGGTCGCTCGCACCAGATGGGAGCAGGGACATGTGATCTGGCTAATTGCTCGGGTAGAAGAAGATAACTGGCAATCCCTGTCACAAGTGTAGTGAAAAATGTGACTCAAAAAAAACAATGAAAAACGGAAGTTAGTTTGGGAAACTTCAAGTGCTAGGTCAAGTCTGTACTTTGCCCTAAGGAGAGCCGGGAACTGTTTCTGAGCAGGGAAGTGGAATGCTGGAGGAAATTATTCTGGCAGTAGTGGGGAAAACAGACTGTGAAGACTATTGAAGAAGCTATCGCATGAGTCCAGATGTAAAAATAATGTACTAAGCAAGAGTGGTGGTTGCAGGAAGGGGAGAGAGGAGTCGAAATGCAGCAATATTGTTAGGGAGACTTAGAATTTCAGTGGTAACAACTAGTATTTATTGAGCACTTTACATATATTCACTTACTTAGTCCTGAGAAAAACTTTATAATCCCATTCCACTGAGCTGGAAACTGAGACAGAAGCTAAGTCCTAAATAAGGTTAAAGTGCATGCATGTGGGGCACATGTTGTGGCACAGTGGGTTAAACCACCGCTTAGGATGCCTGCATCCCATATCAGAGAGCCCTGTTTAAGTCCTGGCTGCTCTGCTTCCAGTCCAGCTTCCTGCTAATGCACCTGGGAAGGCTGCAGATGATTGCTCAAGTGCCTGGGTCCCCATCACCTATTTGGGAGGCTCGGATGGAGTTCTGGGCTCCTGGCTTTGGCCTGGCTATTGCAGCCCTGGCTCTTGCAGGCATTTGGAGAGTGTACCAGCAGATGGGAAATCTCTCTGTCTCTACCTGTCCCTCTTTCTGTGTCTTTCTGCCTTTCAAATGAGTGACAAGGAAATGTAGGCAGCATTTGTAGATTGCACTAAAAAATGTGGCCACAGAGGTAGGAAAGAGATAAGATAGATGGAAAACATCACCAGCTAATAACAGCAGCTGACAGTAACTGAGCACTTCCTGTGTGCTGGCCCCTGGTCTAGTCCTGTACGTGACTTATCTCATTTAATCCACTTCATAGGTAAGAAGAGAGTTTACTGAGGGTCGCAAAGCTAGTAAATATCAGGGCTGGAAATGTTTTCTCAGGAGAACAACAAGCTGCACATTAAAAAGCGGCCTCAGCCTTCCTCTCTCTCTCCATCCTCTCTTGCTCAGCCTCATCTGTCTCTCCCTCCCTCCCTTCCTCCTCCTCATCCCTTAATGCATTTTAAGTTGTGGCCAGATGTTCTAGCACTAATCATCTCTTAGTAGTTTCATGTACTTAGTTACGTGTTCACTTCCAGAGGTCAGCGGTCATCTGCTGTCCTTCTCCCATTTTCCTCAGCGACCCTAGTTCCGTGTTAGTATGTGGTGCATACCTGAAGGATGCTTGTTTGATGACATGAATAATTGTGTTGACTTAACTGTTTCACAAATAGTTAACCAAACACATATTTAGGTAAGTTTATATTAGTTACACAGTGAATCCTTTTGTTTTATCCATCTTCTTAAATAGTATTTCCTAGATTTGTTGTCATTCACTACTAATAATAAAGGGTTCCATTTCATTCTTTCTAAATTGCAACATTATAATCCTGAATTAAATGTATCTGCTATTTTTTTTAAACAGGTAGATGCTGGCTGGATTGGATTTTGGTCCATAGTTGGAGGCTGTGTTGTTGGAATAGCTATGGCAAGGTAGGATATTTTATATTAAACATGTGAGAGACAGAAGAGGAACAAAGCCCACAGAGGAATAGACCCCCCTAAAATCAAACATTAAAATAACAGTGAGAAGTAGAAAAGGCAAAGGTTGGAAAAAGGCCCTTTGTCCAGGCTTCGAGAAAGTTTCCATGCAGTAGATAGAATCTGTCGCCACAGGAAGCCTCCTCAGGAGTAGTCCTTCCTAAAATGTGTTTGCAATGTGTTTTCAGTGTAATCAGGCTGCGTCTCCCTGGATTATCAAAGAACAACATCTACAAGTGGAACCAAAGAAAGGGGATAAAAATAACAAAGGCAAACTGATAGTTATCGAGAATAGAAAAGAATTGAATCATTGACACAAGCATCTCTAGAACTTTCCCTGAAGAGAGTCTCCTGGTCAGCAGATATGTATTCCTGCGCTTCTGTGGTTACCTGGTTTTGATGAAAAATGTCCATAAAGACTTCCAGTCCCAGCAGCCTCCCTCTGTTCCTAACCCGTTGTGACAACACATTTTTAGAATGAATTAGAAAAGAAGAAAGGCCTCATTTATTCTAAAAAAAGAGAAGAACAAAAATGTCACTCTTGTAAGTGACTGCCTGTAGAATTACTCTGAGTGTTTCCAAGGAGGTAATATTCATTCACGTCCCAAGTCATTTTACCCTGTTTAATCAGAAATAAAATTTAGGCAATCAGCTTTACCAGGAAGAGGAGAATCTAATTACATATTTGAGGAGATCAAATAAGATATGTAAATCACCTCAATATTTAAATACTTAAACATAATTGACATTGTCACAGGATATTATATCTAGACCAGATAGTGTGCATGGTGTTTCTGGGATAATAAAAGAATGAATTGACACTGTAACTTCTAAATCACTTCATTTTAGGTTTTTATAAGTTAGGAAAATAAAAGCTAAATCTAAAAAAGCAAGGTAAAGAGAATGCTGTTTGGAGGAAGTCAGTTCACTGGTACTCAACTACATTGACCTGTCACATTCTGACAAGAATCACACTTAATTTTTCTAATTAAACCTCCAAGCCAATTATAGTGAGTCATCATTGATCATATCCTATTTTGAGCACCAGATAGGTCAGAGAGAGCCATTGTACATCAGAAATGGCATTGCACATGCTCCTTTCCCCTTTTCTTTCTGCAACCCCTTAGTTTTAGCTAAATATAGATACCAGTAGAGGGGAAAATTACAATAAGGATATTTCTGCTTTTAATTTGTTGTAATGGAAGTTCTACAAAATGCTGCCCTTACTCTTGGATCTGAAATCGATTTTAGGTTATCTCCTAGGCCTAAAACCAATTTCAGAATTATTCTCATAACTCCTTTTTTTTTTTTTTTTTTTTTTTTTTTTTTTTTTTGACAGGCAGAGTGGACAGTGAGAGAGAGAGACAGAGAGAAAGGTCTTCCTTTTTGCCTTTGGTTCACCCTCCAATGGCCGCCACCGGTGCGCTGCAGCCGGCTCACCGCGCTGATCCAAAGGCAGGAGCCAGGTGCTTCTCCTGGTCTCCCATGGGGTGCAGGGCCCAAGGACTTGGGCCATCCTCCACTGCACTCCCGGGCCATAGCAGAGAGCTGGCCTGGAAGGGGGGCAACCAGGACAGAATCCGGCACCCCGACCGGGACTAGAACCTGGTGTGCCGGTGCGGCTAGGTGGAGGATTAGCCTATTGAGCCATGGCACCAGCCTAACTCCACTTTTAGAATTTTCTAGAACAGACTCTCCTGTCGACATGAATGCTGGGGGTGATTTTTTGGGGGGAATGTGTTGCTAGAGGTCACTATTCAGGTACTGCTTTGCTCCTAACAATATTGTTTCGTGGTGCCAGTTCATTTTAAAGGACCGGTCTCCAAACACAGGGGATCTCAGTGGTCTGTTCCCTCTCATGTGATCACAAGGATGGAACCTTCTTGCAGTTCAACTCTGGTCTGTATCAGAAAGCTGTTTTAGTCTCTCAGATCTTGTCATCTACCTAGCTGATGAATAACTTTATACATTATTCCAAAATGTAAATCAGAAAAGTATTTGCTAAGTATGGAACTCAAGCAGGTTTTTTGTTTGTTTTAATTTTCTTGAAGAATATTTGTATCAAGCCATGGAACTTTTTCAGAGTGCATAGAATTCTCTGCTTGAGAGCTTGCAAGTATGACAACAGTCACTGGGCACAAGTGCATCAGTTTTTTCCTACGAAAAGATAGCATCAGCTATCACAGGAAGTCATTTCAGTCTGGGAAATGCTACCAAACATGATAAACCATATCACGTTAAACAAACACAAAACAAAGGATAGGATTAGGACAATCACATAATTACAATAGAAATGAAAATCAGTTTTAAAAAATTCAAAATGAAGATAACATGGTGTTATATTTTGGATGGGATTAGCTTTTCTATAATAATAATTCTGAAGGGACAGAGTAAATTATATAAAATCACAAGACTCTCTGGCTAATCAACCATTAATTTGCAGGTGGAGAAAAGCAACGGCAAATGGAAAAAACTGTTTTGGCACAACTAACAGATAGCATCTCTACCAGATGCCTTTTAGTTTCATGTTGGTTTAGGCAAAGGCAAGGGTTTTGAGAATTTAAAATGCTGTGCATGCTCTGTAGACTAGTATTCACTGTTCCAGATGCTGTGTTCTTGTTCTCAGAAAGCTTACCATCTGGTGGGAAAGACAAAAGTAAAACAAATAAAATTGCCCATCGAGGAACAGTGCGATGAAGAAATAAAAGAGTGCGGAGACGGGTTAGGGAGGGCTGCTCCCGCGGGAGGGGGGTGCCTCGCTGACCAGGAAGCCAGAGGAGCTGCGGAAGGAGCAGGAGAAATTGAATGAAGATGGGGAGTGCCCAGACTCCAAGCAGCCGGGATAAATTCCAAGGCCACACATTGCTGTGGAAGCCACCTTGGCGTGTATGAGTAGCAAAGGGACTGTCCAGCTGGGCCAAAATAGGAAAAAAGAGAGCAGACGCAGGGACCTGAGCGTACGTGGGGGCTTCGCAAAGTCTGTGGAAAACGGAAGTGAAACTAAGCTGATTTTGGTGCAAACAATTTTGAAATCTGCATACATCAGGTCTTCAGAGGGCTTATGGAAAATAGCTGTTATAAAAAACTGCATGGATTTCTGAGGCTTTTTTTTTTTTCATGAATTTTTTGAGTACTTCAAGTAGGAATTCAGAGCCCCTGGTGTAGGCAGTTGTGTGCATTTTCCAAGTCTGGTTTTTAGGAACGCCATCTTTGCAAGCTGATCTCAACAAATTAGCCTATTTTCTAAAGTGGGATAATATGTGCTTGTTATCAAATGTTCAGAAAGTATAGGAAAATAAAAGTGGCATTTAAAAACTCAGAATTCATCCTTGACTTACAAAGCCTGAATAGTGATGACATTTTGTGGGTTCTATAAGAGAAAAAAAATTATCACACCACAAGAAAATTTGCCAGATTAGGAAAAAAATACTCTTGGAAAGTTTGCATGGAAAATTCTTCAAGTTAAAGTTGCTCAATGAAAGTGTTATTAATTTAAATAACATTTGAAAAATCTACCTGGGGAGTATATAATATTGTTTCTTTGCAGGTTTGCTGACTTCATTCGGGGCATGCTAAAGCTGATCCTTCTCCTCCTGTTCTCTGGGGCCACACTGTCGTCCACGTGGTTCACTCTGACCTGTCTGAACAGCATCACACACCTGCCTTTAACCACAGGTAAACCCCAGCTTTTGAAAACTTGGAATGTTTTCCATTCAAAGAAGTGTACACACCCTGACAGTAGGGCTTCTTGTTTCTCATAACTAATAATTAAATTCACAAAGGATTGCCCTTGTCCCATCATCAAACCATCATCCTATTGAAAAGGAGCCCGAGATTTAACTAAAAATATTTGGATTGAGATTTTTATATGAAAAAGAAGTGTATTTCTTTTAGATTTTTAAGCTTTTTATTCAGTAAGAGAAATATTTAGGAGAGTGAGGGCCCTCCCTAAAAGAGAGAGCGAAATCTAGATTCATACTGAGTACCAGGAGCCAGCCACCTGCAGGAGCATGTAGGCCAGGAAGCATGGAGCAGGTGGCCCGAAGGCCATGTGCCCTGGAGGCACAGGGGCAGCAAGTACCTACAATGGCAAAAGGCCAAAAAAGGGTCTGGGCCCACCAGTCCCAGGCCTTTAATCCACTTCCAAAAGGGAGTGTTTAATTAGCCTGATTGGCAGGTGGGCACACAGGTATGGGCAGGTTGGGGCATGAGGTCACACAGGGGCGTGGTGAAGGTGTGGTCTTGCAGCTCCCAAGCCTGATCAGTTTTCTTCTGTATGCCTGCCTACAGCATTCCCCCCTCAGAGACTCCATTCCCTTAATCCTAAGGGATGCTGAAGGGCACAGAATCATCATACTTTCCATAGCTGCTTCAAGAAGTGTGTTCTTTAAGCCAAATTCTGCATCATGGAAAAAAGTGGTGCTTTTAGAAGGGCACTTCAAAAATGCTGTACCTGAGCGAGTGCAAACAGGAACACCACACATTGATAAAATTTGATGGTCTTTTATTGCTGGTGGTGGAGAGCAGGCTCCTGCCCTAAAGAACTCTCAACTCCAGAGCTCAAAGCAACAGGGTTTATAAAGGCAAAAACTATAAGGAGGGGAGGAGGAATACATGGTTGCTAGGATTGAAGGAAATACTTGGTTATTAGGGTCAAGTTGACCTGAGCACTTTGGGAAACTAATACAGATTACAAGCTTGACAACAGACAAATTACAATCCTAACATTAATCCAGGTGCAGCCTATCTGTTTAAGCTTGAGCCATCATGCTGGGGAGTTTCTGTACTCTGCCAAGTGGGATGAAGTGGACTGTTATTGTCTGAGTTTTAGATCCTAGTTTCAGGCTAGAATCCCACAGTGGGGGATGGATTCTCTAGTGCTCTGAAATGGAGACCCTACTGTCAAGATATTACTTCAAAAAGTTGGTGGGAAATATTTATTATCAAGAAACTATGCGTGGATTTTGCACCAAAATAAGCATGTCTTTTAATTCTGTTTCTCCATGAGGTTTTTTTTTTGTACTCTGGTATTATAATTCAAAGATTTTTATCTTGTTTATAATCACTACATCATTTTTAAACAAGGAAATTAAGAGACAAAAAGCAGTGATATTTAAAGTACACTTCAATGAAATTCCTGAACTAGCTCCTATAGTTTTATTTTATATTTAGTTTTGTTATGTCATCAAAACAAAACTGACAAATACATGTTGGAAGTATATTGTAGTTAACTTACTTAGCTCATCTAATTGTTCTGAAATATTTGTAGTTGCTGTTGTTTTTATTGTTGATATCTCAATCCAAGGTCTGTGTTAGCACTTTTTGTTTTTTTTTTTTCTTTAAGATTTATTTATTTATTTGAGAGGCAGAGTTACAGAGAGAGGAAAGACAGAGAGAGAGATCTTCCATCTGCTGGTTCACTCCCCAAATGGCTGCAATGGCCAGAGCTGAGCCAATCTGAAGCCAGAAACTTCTTCCAGGTCTCCCTCGTGTGTGCAGGGCCCCAAGGACTTGGGCCATCTTCCATTGCTCTCCCAGGCCATTAGCAGGGAGCTGGATCAGAAGTGGAACAGCCAGGACTTGAACCGGTGGCCATATAGGATGTCGGCGCTGCAGGTGGAGGCATAACCTCCAAGGCATAACCACAGCCCCAGCCCCTGTGTTAGCTCTTATTGCTGCTGTAATATATTTTACAAGTGTAGTGGTTTCAAACAATACAAAGTTATTATGTTATATTTCTGTAAGTTAGAAGGAGACCCAATGTGGGTCTCAGTGGGCTGAAATAGAAGTATGTTTTCTTGCCTTTTCCAGCACCTGGAGGTCCTCACATTCATTCCTTGGCTTAAGGCCCTTATCCTCCAACCTCAAAACCAGCAACAGTGAGCCCTTCTTACATTGCAGCTGCACAATCTTCCATAGTTACAGCTGCCTTCCCCTTGTACCTGCATCTTTTACTTTTAAGGATCCTCATGATTACATTGGGCCCATCCACAAAATCTATCAGAATATCTTGGTTGTAAGGTCAGCTGAGTAGCAACTTGAATTCCATCCCAGCCCTATTCCCCTTACCATATAAAGTAACAAGGAATCACAAACTGCAGAGATTATGACATGAATATCTTCAGGGGAGAGAGGGGTATTACTCTGTATGCAACAGGGTCTTTGTGAAATTACCATCACCAATTATTCTGTAAATCAAGAGAGCTCTGTTATTGCTTCTTCCTTTCTTCTAATGAAAGATAAAGGTGTGTATTTTAAATTTCATGTGCAAACCAGCCATCTTTTGGATTACGTGTTGAAGTATAGAATTGTTTGTTACAGAGGTAGGTTATGGGATTATTGTATTATTTGCAGGATTATTATTATTTGTATTTGTATCATTTGTACGAGTAGGAGTAAGTAAGAGTATTAGAGTAACTCCACAGGGGCCCATGAAGTGGGTACCTTTTGTATACACATAATTAAGGAAAACTGCACCCCAAATTTGACTCTCTGCACTCTGTAATAAGAGAAGCAACAATTTCCATGTCAAAACCATCAGCTGTTTCCAGGGCAGCCATTTGTTTGGGACTTCTTTCACTTTTGCAGTGGTAAGTGGGCAATGAGATTAGGTTGCCCTGCCCCACCATTACCCAGCTGTAAGCCAGGTGCCTTGGAGTGCTGCAGTGACTCATACACGGGAGACAGAGGGACACTCAGCATCGTCACACACGCTCTTCCAGCTCGTGTGTGTGTGTGTGTGTGTGTGTATATATATATATATATGTTTCTGTCAGTACACAGGTATTGCTTTTTAAATAGCTACTAAATTGGTAGAACATAATTACATTTTTTAAATCGTTTGGACCTAACTATGTAATTAACAGAATTGTTACTTATTTTGGCCTTGAGCACCATGAGAAATTGGCTGAGACACTAAAGGTGCTAAGCACAACGAGGTCTCAGACACCTGTGCACAGTCCCTTGCTGCCAGCTGCTCTCTCTTCAGTGTGTACACAGCTTTCCTGCCCTGCTGTCCAGCCCCACCGTCACCCCCAGAGGGACATAGCGTGTACTCTTTGTATGCTAGCATCGCGGCACTGCGGTTTTGAGCAGGTTTGGTAAGTGTTGTAGGCCAGAAATTTTTTCTGGTTTGATTTCATAATTTAGCAGCTATACAGCATTTGGGTGGAACAGTCTTAGTTTACAGCTTCTTATTCATGGCATTGCACTCATGTTTTTGTGATGTTGTTTGTCAAGTAAGCATCTGTGAGATTTTGTAAGAACATGGTCATGGGTACATAACAAACAAATTTGTTTTCCTAGCGTTTCATGTAGAATCCTCATTATAAGATAGTATGGTCACTAAATTTTACATATTTTCTGTTTAACATGATGAAATAAGTTTTAAGAGCCTTAGGGCTGAATTGTTACTTCCTTTCTCTTCTGGATTTTTATAATGAGCATGCTTTTCTCCTATAGTCAGGGAAAATATATTCAAAAATGATACATATTTTTAAAAACTATTTTTGTTTTGAGAGACAGAGATAGATAGTACATTTGTCCATTGGTACACTCCCCAAATACCTGTGGTAGCCAGGCCTGTACAGGCCTCCCCCAGGAGCCAGGAGCAATCCAGTTCTCCCCCATGGGTGACCAGGATGGTGAAGCACTTGAGACATCACCCATTGCCTCCCCGGATGCACATTGCTGGAGGCTGGAATCAGGAGCAGAGCTGGGCTGCAAACTCAGGCACTCGGATAGAGGATGCAGGCGCCCCTGACACCAAATGCCCACTGTCTGGATATGTTTTTAAATCTTAAAAGGAAAAATTGATGTGACTGGCCCTGGTTAACACTACTTTCCCAACCTGTTGTTGAAAATACTTACACTGGACAAAAAGAATAGCTGAATTCTAAATTAAATCAAGGCCAGAATGGAAAGGTTAGGTTTATGTGGCCATCTGAGCAATGACAGATTGTGTAACTTCTCTTGTTTTCAGTTGCAAGTTAATTTTGAAAGTCACTTACATACTCCTAAAAGATACACTCTTAATGTAGAAGTACAGTGGGTTTGTTTGTCTTTTTTCTCTGAATTATAACATTTATTTCTTCCTTTCGTGATCCCACTCCTTCCTTACTTGAGCGTCTGTCTTCCGTCCCACCCCAGTCTCTGCTCACACAGGCCCCGGGAGTGCAGTCAGTGTGTGTCGTCTCCCAGTGTGACTGACAGACAGCAGTAGTCAGCAGCACTGGTCACTCTGCATCATTCAGCACCGGCTGTGCAAAGGCAGAAGGGCCCCTTTCAATGGAACAATGGGAATTTGAATAAATCTGCCACAGCTATTCTTATTACCTTTGTCAAAATCTGACCTAATTCCTTGTAAGTGAAAGAGGTTTCATGAAAGGGAACTTGCTGCAAAATCCAATTATAGACAAAGTGAGACCTTTAGGCTGGTATTTAAAGTCAGCAGCGGCAAGGCCATCTTTCTCTTTTTCCAGTCATTTTCATCAAGAAGATATCTACTCTTTTTCTACTTTCTTAGCATACTTAATTTTTCCATTATGGCTTTTTATATGCCAGAAGACTCTACATGAAAAATGCTTCAAATAGATGCATTAATTGTAACTTAGTAATATAACATGGAATATAACATGGAATAATAAATTAAAAACTAGTTGATTTTGTTCAACCCGTGAACCTGTTACTGCTGTCTCATTAAAGCCTTCAATTACAATCTTTCTGTGGTCCGCTCATCTTGATGTTATTGTTAACTGTCTCTACAGAGGAAAAAACTGAGTCAGTTCCTTCTGTCCAGAGGCATGCTGTTGAGGTCTGTGTGCTTGCTGGTATCCATCCACTTGGGAGCCATCAGCATTGCACCTTGTCGTCCTTAGGGACAGAGTAGTTAAAGTTGCATTACGTCTTCATTGATTGAAGTCTTTACAGTGGGGCGCATAAATAACCTCTTGACTAGATAACACGAGTTTCAGCATCTTGAAGTTTACATATAAACAGAACTGTGGAAACACGCTGCTCACCTTATCTGAGAACTGATGTCTAGGCCTGTTCATCACAGCCCACCCAGTCATTTTTCACTGAGCACATGAATGCCTGGAGGATGGCATTTTGAAAAATGTTAGCACTTTGGTGTTGAGTTTGCTGAAACAATATAACTCGACTGTTTGACAGAAGTTGTCTTGGGAGAGATAATTTATCTAATGTCGTCTAAAGTTTCTAGAATGCCGTGATGATGACATCAGAGAGGAATGCTGGGTGGGAAGGAGGGAAGCCCCTTGGGAGTGCTGGCTGCCCACAAGGTGACTTCAGAGGGTACCCAGGGAAGGAGGCACGCTCAGTCGTGTTGACAGGCATGTGACAGGTGTAGGCAGGAGAGCAGTGCTCTTGTAGTAGTTCACGTATGTTATCTTTACTAGGATAATTGTGTCCCACTTTTATAGCATATAGAGCAATAAAAACATGTGCTTGCCCAAAAATAGAAAACTCAAAAAGTGGGAAATATAATCATATAATATAATCACAGCAGTGCACGTCACTGAAGAAATTAGGGATTTTAAGCCTTTAAAGGAGGCTGGGGAGTGCCGTAACTGCTTGTGTCAGCTCGTGTTCATGATTGGCTGCTCTAGGAGGGAAAAATACGGATTAGCAGAAGAGAAGGGACTCCTCACAGTGCGGGACTCACAGGTGCTCAAAGTGCCTGTTGGGGAAGATCACGGAGTGCTTGTCCAGGGGAGCTCCAGGGGGAGCGGTAAGTCTGCGGGCAGAAGCTGTGTCCTGCAGGCCGAGCCTGACCAGGTGCTCAGTCCTCCTCCGGTGATTTAATGGTACGTTGCCTTCTTCAGAACCGAGAATGATTCTTGGGCAGCTTGAAAGTTTCTGATAAACCTTTGCCCAAGATATCTGATTTCATAACCAGTATCTACCTCTGGACCCGCTTTCAAAGGATTAATGGTTGTGCTTCATATCTGCCAGATAATGACTTTGCCTTCCAGCCATAAGGAACATAACCATCAACTTTATAGTACTAAAGTATGCCAACAGGCGTGGGTGCTGTGGCGTAATGTGACATCTCTTATCAGAATGCTGCCTCCAATCCCAGTTCCTCTGCTTCCCATCCGGCTTCCTGCTAAGGCACCGGGGAGGTGGGAAATGATGGCCCACGTACTTGGATCCCTGCTATCCACGTAGGAGATCCAGATCTTAGAGTTCTTAGCTCGTGGCTTTTGCCTGTCCCGGCTCCAGTTGTTGCAGGCACTAGTGGGGAAGGGGTCTTCAGATGGAAGATATCTCTCTGTGTGTCTCTCCTTCTCCCTCAAATTAATTAATTAAAATAAAATAAAATTTGCCAACAAAGAGGCTGGACATGGGACACTTGCAGATTAATAACATACAGAAAGAAAATTGTGGCCACTCAGGATTATTGTAGCAAAATGCCTCTTATTCTTTTGGAATCACAGCTTCATGTGCTGCATATTTTAATTAATGACAGCTAGAGCAATCACTTTTTAGGAAGAAAATGTAGAGTGCAGCTCAGTGATAATGGAAATATTTATCTGTGTCTGTATATACACATGTGTACTTTATATATTCAACATGCTCGAAATCTATGGAAAAGGGTATAATTAAACATTGATTTTTTTTCTCTTTACACATGTGCCTCTTTTCCCAAAAGGAATATTTTCACTTACAATATCAAGTTTAATTTACATTGTGAATTTTTTTAAGATTTATTTATTTGAAAGGCAGTTAGAGGAGAGAGAGATCTTCCATCTGCTGGTTCTTATATTCTTCTTTTATTATTTTTTATTTTTTACTTTTTAATTTTTGAAAGGCAGAGAGAACCATCCACTGGTTCATTCCCCAAGTGCCTGCAACAGCCGAGGCTCAGCCAGGCTGAAGCCAGGTACTTGGGCCATCATCTGCTGGCTTCGAGGGTACACATTGGTAGGAAACTGGAGTTGGAATTGGGGCCAGCACTGTAACCCAGACACTCTGATGTGGAATGCGGGCATCTCACGCTGCATCTTAACAGCTGTGCCAGATGCCCACTTTGCTTCTTATTTCTTAATAGAACCCTAAACAAATTCTCTATTATCCTTATCTACCTAGAAGCACCTATAAGACTGTTGTTAATAGCTTGATTAAGCTTTCCTACCTATATGTATTTAATTATTTTATTATTGATCTATTTAAATGACCAGCAGTCATTATTTTATATAATTTATCATTCGCTCTATGAATCTTTTCTGTAATACCCCAGATATATGTCCATCTTTTGAAACAAGCATTTCCCATAAGAGAAAATAGTAACTATTTTGTTGTTGGTCTTCCTCCCAGTTAGCTATAACTGATTTGGAGGAATACAGCTCCCAGGGAGCATGTCAGCCTCCTCCTCCTCCCATTGGTGGTCTCTGTCATGTCTGGCCCAGCCTTTATCCCAGACTCCCCCAAGCCGTACGGCCATTCCTCATCAGGTACGCGCTCCACACCACTGACCTGCCTGTCCCTGCCTCCTAGCCCTGCCACGTGCCAGAGTCTGCCTTCAGACATGGTACTGGAGCTCAGCACTCTTCTCCTGCTGCACTCAGCTCCTAAGATGGGGAGGCTGTTGCTTCTCGCGATAAGAAAGAGCCTTTCCTGAGGGGAGGAGTGTAATCTCCCTCCCACTGTGCACGTCCGTGCCTGCTGAGCCAACAGGTGTCTAGCATCTCCCGCAGAGCAGGAGCGATCGTCCTCCTCGCTGTCCCGGCATAGCAGCTAAGTGGTTCTGAAGAGAGGCTGCAGCTAAGTTTTCCCTCCACATAATTAGGCAGTCATTTGGACTCGTTTTACATTTATCATGATTAAAATTCATCTTTTTGTTTGTAACCTTTTGCTGCTCTCTATTTCTGATTCTGTCATCTGTCTTATGTACAATCACTTCCAGCTTTTTGTGTTGAATACAGATTTGGAAAGTATGTCTTTTTTGTCAATACTATTGAACGAAATAACACCAAGCCTTGTGTGTTTTTTTTTTTTTTTTTTTTTTTTTCAATCTGCTACAGTGGCTTGGTAAAAAATGTGCTGGGATCTGTAGGCCTTACTATATTATTATTAACACTGCTAGTTTACATGATTTCTAAATAACCTGTTTTTGGCTTTGAGAACTTCAATCACTTTAACTGTAGTGTACTTTACCTGCCTCAAAGAATTGATCAGATGATCAGATGTTGAAAGCTGTTTTGAAAATATTAAACATTATGTAAACCCAAGATTAGGAAGTTGTTATTTGATGATATCTTGAGAATCTCATTAGCTGTTGAATAGAGCAGGTCTTATGTGAAATTTAGTATTTGTTTTAAAATCGCTGATTTCCTGGGGCCGGCGCTGTGGCATAGTGGATAAAGCCACCGTCTGCAGTGCCAGCTTCCCATGTGGGCCCCAGTTTGAGTCCTGGCTGTTTCCACTTCCGATCTAGCTCTCTGCTATGGCCTGGGAAGGCAGTGGAGGATGGCCCAGATACTTGGGCCCTGCACCCTAGTGGGAGACTTGGAGGAAGCTCCAGGCTGCTGGCTTTGGATCGAGCACAGCTCTGGCCATTGCAGCCATCTGGGGAGTGAACCAGTGGATGGAAGACCTCGCTTTCTCTCTCTGCCTCTGCCTCTCTGTAACTCTGCCTTTCAAATAAATAAATAAAATCTTAAAAAAAAAAAAAAAACTATTGGTTACCCTAAGATTTGAATGTTTTAGTTAACAAAAAATGTATTCATAAGTAGTTTTCTTTACAAAATTTGTAATTTGGTCTGTCATGGGGACAGAGGTAGGAAGGAGTATGCTCAGGGTTGTAATGCAATTCGTGTACTTGAAATACATCCGTTGTAATTGTATTTTGTCCTACACAGTCCTTTATTTTTTGCAATTTTTATTGTGAGCCTATGAAATTTTATTAGCTCCTTTGAGAAGAAAATCTGCATCAGCACTTCAATTGTGTTAGTTCTGCTTGACTTTTTAATTGAAAGGCAGCTTATTATAATTTTAGCATCAGTGTTATAGAAAGTCATGAAAATATTTAACGATCATGTAATCTGAACCCTCTCTGACAAACAGGAAGTTATCTTGTCTGCCTGCCTTTGAGTAGATGACGTTTACCATTGGCTGTCTCAGGCTCTCAACTGAAGACTCCAGTGTAAGTCAGAGTCAGACTTACTTACGATAGTCAGCTTCCACTTCCTGCCTGTCCCAGCGCACTGGGGATGTATTAAATCCATCCTGACACAACTCCCTCTCCTGCACGCTGATTATGAAGGCCTTAATTTAACCAGTTCCTGGGCAGATGATTTTGACTCCTCAGTTTCTACAATAATGGGTGGTTTCATCACATCCATCCAATGTAAAAAGAAGAATCTCTTGGTCATCACGTTTGTAATAATACAAGAAGCAAACACTGTGGTTGAGACTACTGAATGAAAGCCCTTGATTTTTGATTACTGGCTTCCTCTGAAGTTCATTTATCCTACGTATAATATGCCCTATACATAACAGCCCATGTGCTTTAAAGGTAAAAGAGATTCTAATAAATAGGTGGGGATATTTATGTCAGAGCTCCTGTGCCAGGCCTGGATGTAGGCATCAGCTCACCTGTGATAACCACTTTGCTGACCATGAGCTGACAAACCCACATGAAGTGGAATTGATTCATTAGTTTTCAATGGAATCTCCTTTTCATCACGTTAAACAAGGAAGATATACACATAATGAAAAATGTCAGATAGTAGGAAAAGTGGCAACAGGTGTAGTGGAAAGTTTCCACTCTTCTGTGGTCTGAATTTCCCTCTTTAGAGGCAACCCTCATTGCCAGCTTTTCTGTATTTTCCCAGATAATTCAGAACATTTACAAACAGATAATGTCTGTGTCCTTTATTTTTAAATTTCACGCTTTATAGAAACTGACTTTTTTCAATATGTATCTTAGATAGTATAGTGTTACATAATTTTTAATTTTTTTTAATTTATTCATTTGACAGGCAGAGACAGAGAACTCCCATGTACTGATTCACTTTCCAGATGCCCACAACAGTGGGGTAGGGGCCAGAGCTGGGAGAAGAGAACTCATTTCAGCCCTGCTCCCACACCATGGTAGGCAGGAACCCAAAAATTTGAACCATCACCTGCTGCCTCCTTGGGTGTGCATTAGCAGGAAGCTGGAGTTAGAATGCAGAGCCCAGGAACTCCAGTGTGAGACAAGTGTGTTTTAACCAGCAGAGGGGCTGGCACTGTGGCACAGTGGGTTAAAGCCACAGTCTGTAGTGCCACCATCCCCTTTGGGTGCTGGTTCAAATCCTGGCTGCTCCACTTGTGATCCAGCTCCCTGCTGGTGCACCTGGGAGGGCAGCAGAGAATGGCCCGAAGCCTTGGGCCCCTGAACCCATGTGGGAGACCCGGAAGAAGCTCCTGGCTCCTGGCTTTGGCCTGGCCCAGCCCCTGCCATTTTGGCCTTTGGGGAGTAGACCAGCAGATGGAAGATCTCTCTGTCTCTCCTCTCTCTCTCTGTAACTCTGCCTTCAAGTAAATACATACATCTTTTATATATATGTATATGTGTGTATATCTACACCATTTTTTAATCAACCAACCCCCAATTGGTGAATATTTAGCTTTTTTTAAATCTTTTCATACTGTAAACAGTATTGCAATGAGTTTTCTCTTTATCCCATAATTGCTGGATCAAAGAGCAAGCGTGTTATTTATTTTAATAGCTATTTGCAAATTACTCACCATAAGATTAACTACTTCCCAACAATGTTTAACCACAACAGAAATTTTATCTTTCCAACCTTATTTTTTTATGCCCCCCCTTTTAAGATTTATTTATTTATTTGAAAGGCAGAGTTACAGAGAGGCAGAGGCAGAGAAAGAGGGGCCTTCCAGGGCCGGCGCTGTGGCAGAGCAGGTAAAGCCACTGCCTGCAGTGCTGGCATCCTATATGGGCACTGGTTTGAGTCCCAGCTGCTCCGTTTCTGATCCAGCTCTCTGCTATGGCCTGGGAAAGCAGTAGAAGATGGCCCAAGTCCTTGGGCCCCTGCACCTACATGGGAGACCTGGAAGAAGCTCCTGGCTCCTAGCTTCGGATCAGCCCAGCTCCAGCCATTGTGGCCATCTGGGGAGTGAACCAGCAATGGAAGAACTCACTCTCTCTCTCTCTCTCTCTCTGCCTCTCCTTCTCACTCTGTGTAACTCTGATTTTCAAGTAAATAATAAATAAATCTTTAAAAAAAAAAAAAAAAAAGGTCTTCCATCCACTGGTTCACTCCCCCAAATGGCCGCCATGGCTGAAGCTGTGCCGATCCAAAGCCAGGAGCCAGGAGCTTTTTCTGGGTCTCCCACGTGGGTGCAGAGGCTCAAGGACTTGGGCCATCCTCTACTGCTTTCCCAGGCCATAGCAGAGAGCTGGATCAGAAGAGGAGCAGCCAGGACATGAACCGGCGCCCATATGGAATGCTGGCGCCACAGGCAGAGGATTAACCTGCTATGCCACAGCACCAGCCCCCACATATGCAATTCTGTTATATACAGACTGTGATTATTTTTCAATGATTATATTTTGCTTGCGTGAATTACAGATTTCATTGTAGGGGTATTTTTCTTCAGAAATGAAAATGTTGAAAGATTTCTTTCTAACTAGATTTCCTAAAAATAACTGTGCCCTTCAGTAGCTTGAGTCTTTTTTTCTCTGAAGTAACCCTTGCTGGCCCTTAAAAGCTTGGCTCTTCCTGTCGTTTATTTCAGCATTTTCTTGTTAAACTCCTAGGCTCATCTCTGTGTGAGTCAGTAGCCTTCTCTGCTATAACTGCCCCTGACTGACCAATAAATTATTATAAAATGTTTTCTAGGCTGCTCTATGAAAGCTACTGGTGCTATTCCTTACCCAGATTTCCCAATATACCACTCATGAGTCATGGGTAGGTAGAATATGTTGTTAGATTTATGTGATGCATTCCTAGCCAATATATGGTGAGCTGAGGTGTTAGGATGTGTTTTGTTTTGTTTTGTTTTTTAATAATCTCTTGAAAATGATGTCATGTTTTAAGTGTTATATATTGAAACTATCAAATGCTCACCATGTAATTCTGGGAATAATCTGGCCCTGCATTAGCCAGCAGAAAGCTGTTTATGCACTAAGTCACTCTCATGTTCTCTAATGTTCATGCCTGTCTGCTAGTCAAAGAAAAAAAACCAAAACACTTGGGGGCCGGCGCTGTGGCACAGAGGGTTAAAATCCTGGCCTGAGGCACTGGTATCCCATGTGGGCTCCAGTTCTAGTCCCCGCTGCTCCTCTTCCGATCCAGCTCTCTGCTATGGCCTGGGAAAGCAGCACAAGATTGCCTAAGTCCTTGAGCCCCTGCACCCATGTGGGAGATCCAGAAGAAGCTCCTGGCTCCTGGCTTCAGATTGGCGCAGCTCCGGCCATTGCAGCCATCTGGGGAGTGAACCAGTGGATGGAAGACCTCTCTCTCTCTGTGTGTGTCTCTATCTCTCTCTGTAACTCTTTCAAATAAATAAAATAAATCTTTAAAACAAATACTTAACCAACTATTGGCATCATTAGAATATGAGATACTTACCATCCTGCAAGGTCTATACCTGGAGGAGGAAGCAGGAGCGGAGATTAGAGAAGTTCTTTTGGAAATCGGTAGATGCTATTGTTTTTATCCTCTTGATGCTGGCTGTGGCCACTTGTGCCCGTAGTCAGCCATGGTAGCATCTGCGGGCGTGGTATGTTCTGTGAGTCTCTGAGGAGTAAATAACAGATTGAGTGCAACTCCCTTACTTTCTGCAGCTTGTGTACAGAAACTTTTTCTCTTAACAAATGGTTCTGTTAAAAATGTTTTCTTTGTAACTTTAAACTTAGAATAAATTCTACTCATTATTGTCAGTGGGTATGATACATGAGGGTACATCCAAAAGTTCATTATTTTTGGTGCAAAGAAAGTTTTACACGCATGCATAGTTTTTTCATAATATGTATTGTCCACCAACTTTTTTTGAAGATCCTTTTTATTTTGGGGGATATAGGACATAGGTTTCTAGATGTAATGTCATTTTTTTCTCCCTCATTGGTCCTTCAAATTAAAATCTGTTGGTACACATAGCAAAGATAAGATTACTTGAAGTGGAAGGCATTTCCCTAAACATTCTTGTAAGAATAACATCCCGTTCCACGATGTCACTTCAGGAAAGTGTTAACAGGTTTTTATGAGTGTCCTAACCACTATTAGATTTTTCTGGGTGAAAGTTTTTGTGCCCTAAAAAAATTGCTTACTGTTATAAAAACTATTGACACAAACTAATTCATTCCAAAATTGAGGACTGATTCTGTTGCAAAAAGTGTTTCTTTGGGAAATACATACTGAATATTTGTTTCATACTTGAGAGCTATTATTAACCAGACTCTTTAAATATGTACTTGTCAGTAACATTTAATGTTTCTCACATTTATTTGTAGATTTTCAGTTCTTGTTAAAGTTATATAATGAGTCTTGATGTTGCATTATGTTGCTGTATTTCATCTGAACCTCTGTTTGCCAGGAGAGTGACCAAAGAGGACTGGAATCCTTTTAGTTCTATTGTAGTCAGAAAGTTGTTTCTGTGCTTTGGAATAATCCACTAGAAAAGTCAAGTAGCTAAACTGGTAATCACCCAGCATGGAAACCTACCATTCATACCTTCTCCAGAGCAAGGAGAATGCTTTGTCCCACGTCATCAACAGCCACTGACAGGAGATGCAGTTCCGGAGTTGGTACCTAGGCAAGAGGACACCCAGGAGACCTGTGTGCTGTGACTCATTGCCACTGCCAGGAAACTGAAATGTTTTTGTTTTTATTTTAGTGACACTGTATGCCTCCTGTATTCTCCTGGGAGTGTTCCTGAATAGCAGCATACCTATATTTTTTGAGCTTTTTGTGGAAACTGTCTACCCAGTTCCAGAAGGGATTACTTGTGGAGTTGTCACTTTTTTAAGTAATATGTTCATGGGAGTTCTTTTATTTTTTCTCACATTTTATCATACAGGTAAGAAACTTGATTTTTCTTCACTGTCTACTTGAATTAGGAGGGAGGTTTGTAGCACTGATGTGTAGGGAATGCATGTGGAGGGTTTTCTCCAGGGCAGACTATGTGAATTGCCACATGCCAGTGAAAAGAAGACATCCTGGAAACTCGCTCTAAGCCAGTGCCCGCGGACACCCAGGGCCTCTGGGTTAGTTACCCTGGGCACCCAGCAGCCCCTCCCCCGCCACAGGGCTCACATGTGGGGGTTTGCAGTGAGCAGCACTGGTCTGTTACTTTCCTTTTCCAGTGTATTGGTTCATTGGCAATGGAAACAGCAAAGGCACAGAAGAAATGCATAAGGCAGAGTGTGTCACAAGGAGCGTTGTAGGAGCCCCATGCCCTCTGCTCTGTCCTTGGTCCTGAACGCTGTCATCTTCACGCAGGGTCTATGTGGTTCATCAAAAGCCTCAGGAATAAATGAGAGAATGTCACCCAATGTAAGGAATGTTCCGTAAGCTGACACTTCAGGGGCTGTATTGTATATAGGAAACTTTCTGGCAGGCTTTATAATTGAAGTAATAACATGCTAACTTCCTAGACTGGAAATAAGTTTTCAGAGCTTTCAAAGCAGTGAAACAGAATCATGCCTGGGTTTTGGACGATTTCTGGCTTCACGTTTTCTCCTCACTGCAAAATGATGGCTGGATTTGTTAATTAACAGCCAACTACATTGCTTTAGCAAAGTAGGTTTTAACTTTGCTAAACCTGGCAGAAGTATGGTCTGTCACATGAAGGAGAATGACGATGATGAAGTCAGAAGAGCACTCTTTACCATGCTCCAAGCGTGAGTTTCCATCAGGGAGACGTGCCATCGCCAGGTGTTAGATCTAGGTCCCTGCTTCTGATTAATTTTCAAAAGAGAACCAGCCAGCAATTATTACATATCAGTTTTAATCCACTTCAGCTGTGTCACAATTGAAATTAAGAGGCCTAGTACGTCTCTTTCCCTGACAGAGCATCAGAGATGGCTTTGATGCCCCCAGGATGATAGAAACAATTTTCCAGCCGATGGGGCTCAGGTTTGCCAAGTGGTCTGTACTGCGTAGCAGTGTGCCTTTTCCTGTCAGCTGGAAATAGAATTCAGTCCTCACAGTGTTTACAAACAACCCCAGTCGATGCCAGGTAATGTCGTCGCTTGATACATCTTTTGCTTGTGGTGTCTGATGTACAGCAAACAAAGATTTATAAATCAGTAAGGCAGTGAAGACACCGTCTACAGTAGCCATCCTAAACTGTCTGTACTAGTTTTCCATGTCTATAATAAAATATCTGAGGCTGAGTTAGTTCATACAGAAAAGAGGTTTATTCAGCTTGTAGCTCTGGAGGCTCAAAGGCATGGTGCCAGCATGGGCTGGGCTCTGGTAAGGACCTCATGGCAGGTGGCATCCCAGTGCGGGAGGCACTTTCCAGAGGGAGACATCACGTAGCGAGACAGCAAGACAGAGAAGGAAGGGGCGGGTAATATCCTCTCCCTAGACCCCACCTCCTGAAGGTCTCACCACATGAACCTTTAGGGTTCACACTCCACGGTACCCACACCATAGTGCTGTCCTGCTGTAAGCGAGCTCAGCATACCCCTGACCGCTGTGCACGGCCAGTGGAGGGCCTCCATTGCTGTCCTACGATTGGCTGCAGACTTCGATCTGCTCAGCGGCGATTGACACCTGGCAGGAATTATCTGGAAATGCAGTCCGTCAGGGCCCACTCCCCATTTTGGGCATTCATAGGGAGTGGCTACTGCAAGCAGATGCTTTGTTTCTTTGGCCTAAAGACAGCAGAAGGGACAGCGCTGCTTCTGCTCATTCCTGAATGACTTGACACAATCCGGGATTCGTCTTGGTTGACTTCTGATCACGTGTTCTTACATGTATCCATATAGATGCTAAAAAGCTTCTGGCTAAACTCTGTGACTGTTGTGGGAAGAAAATAGTGAAACCTTCAATAATAATTCATTTTCATGCACCAAGATAATGTTCAGGGGGAAATCAAGGCTTGGGAAATGTTGGCATTTTAGACAGTTCTGATGAGAAGATGTGTGTGAGGGAGCCCAGTCCAGGACATAGCTGACACTTGCCAAGTGTGTCTTTTATTTCCTTATAGAAAATAAGCCAATTGAACACAGGAATTTAAATATCTAGGCTTATGTTCGAAGAAGTGCTATTCTCTGTTTACTGATGGGTATGTCTGATGCACAGCAGCATCCCCCACTTCCAAGGTTAAGGTTACGAGAACTGTGAGATCTGTGTTGGGATTCTTTCCACGTTTGCTTAATGGAGCTTGCCCTCAGAGTCCTGTCACAGAAGTCCACATTCTGGACCGACTGCAGTTTGATAAGACACAAATTACAAATTGGAGAATTCTGTAAAACTCCTTCCTAAAAACAACTTCTAGTTCTACAGCTGAAACATTTTATATAATTTAGTCCCTTCCACCAAAGCCAGGGTTCAGGTGTCATAAATGAGCCATTTAAGACTTGAAAACCTCCCTGCAGTCAGTTACATGTCAAAATGCAGCTGGTAATTACAGGCTTAGGAGGCCTGATTAGTGACCATCATAGAGATCTGTGGGTTTCCAGGTCACTTCTCAAGGAAGCACTGAACTTCCTGACTGGGCTTCTCCCCCCACCCCCCACGCACACAGTGTGCTGTCTTGGAAGTGCCATCAGATAATTTGTCAGAGATGAACAGACTGACCCCAAAATGACCACATTAGAATGCCTCTCCTGGCGAGAGAGCGCTCACGCGGGAGATGTGCTTGCAGCCCAGGGCCGGTGCTGTCACTCAGGCCCCTCTGCGTACCCGAGCCCTGGGTCTCAGGGTCTCTATTTGCAGCTTCAGTTCTGCTTTGAGTGCCTGGAGCCATGTCAGAAGTTTCTGAGGAGTTTTTTCCACTTGGATTTTTCAATGTCGTTTTTCAAAAAAGAAAAATAAAATTACTTGTTCCCCAATATTTGTAAAACCGAGTTGCTTCCTCTAATATTTGCTTTGAGAGTCTCGGCAAGTTATTTGAGGCAGCACAGTGATGCTTTATTCTAATAACTTCACATACAAAATCAATTTGGGGAGCTGTTATACCCTTTATGTGCTCCAAAATGTATTCCATCTTATATGCTGGAGTTTATATTCTGTTAGTTCTTTGTTCTAGAAGCTCTGCAGCACATTTTGGCCAAAAGCAGAAAGATTTTTACAACCTCCTTTTGCTTTGAAGGGCTGACCGTGCGTTTAAGACTATATAGTGACTCAAAAGATTGAGGGCCTGGCGGAGGTGGGGGTCATGGGAGAACAAAAGGTGGGCTCGACAGATGTGCACTAGCGAGAAGTGCTGTTCTGAGAAGTAAGACGGTGCAGGGCAGGGGAAGATCTAATAGGTAATTAGTGTGCTGCAGGCAGCCATCTGCGAGGCTGTGGTGTCAGCTGGCTGCTCAACTTGAGGGAGACTGCTGGAGCTCCTGTTGAATGGCCATCAGAGGAAGTTCGGGTGAGGTGCTGGAGCTCAGAGGTGGAAGGGGCTGAAAGGATGGCATCGTTGAAGGGAGCGGCGAGGGGAGAGGTGGGCCGAGGCCGCCAGGAGAAGGCAAGGGCATGCGCAGAAATGCCAGTGAGTGCAGCCCCAGCAGAGCCTGTCTGGACCCGAGCCTGCGGTGGAGGAGACAGGCGAGGGGGAGCCAGCAGGTGTTTAGGGAGGGTTGTGGGTCCTGCCTCTGCCTCCCAGTGTGTGTTCAGACTTCCTGTAGTGAAGGGCAAGAGAAGGCATGCTTAAAAGAAAAGTGCTTCCTTTAAAAGGCTCACAAAGGGTGAGAACAGGAACATTTCAGTGGCTCAGGATTGTATTAGTTGGCTCAGAAAGGCCGGCAGTTGACTTTGCTCCCACTAAGTCAGATGAAATTTTTAAGCAAGCCATTTCCTGCTGATTAGACCCCCACCACCGAGCTGTGGTTCAGCCTGTGAATGGCTTTCAGCAGCAAAGCGGAGAGGGTCCATTGTCTCTGACCTCGTTCGCTTTCCAAAAAGGCACATAATTTCAAAGAACGCTTGTAGTTGATTGAGCTAAGCAAATTTCCTGAGAGAGAGGTTTGACTTTTCTCAGAGGCACACGTGACAATCAATCAATAAAGCATGACGAAGAGAAGCGGTTATGAGACGTTTAGAGATTTCACAGGAGCCCGGGTAGAAGGAATAATTTTACAACTCTGATGAAATAAACAACCTGCGTTGGCACTATTTGGCAAATTTCTCAGTTTCAGGAGAGCAGGGCCCAGCTGATGGCTGCCACAAGTGTGTCCTTCCAGGTCCCCGTAGGATCCAGCCTCCAAGCTGCGGAGGAGGTCGTTGTCTCAACAGACTGGGTTATCCGGTACCAGATCTCTTATCGATTGCTTAAAATTCAGCCAGAAAGTCAAGAGTGCTCTCTTTTAAGACCACCAGTATGCAACTGTCTACATTTTATTGTTCTTTTCTCTTTTTTTTTCCACTGCGTTTTGACTACTAAAATTATCAGAAATTCAGAGTTTGTATAATTACTTCAAAAGCAGAAAATACCTGGTGTGTCATTTTAAGAAATATTAGAGTAAGGACAGGAGTCCAAGAGGTGACAGCTGTTCTAGTATTTGGAATATATTCAACCCCAAACAGGTCTACATAAAAATATCCTTGGGATGTGCATATCCATCCTTGTTCCATGCCACAGAGTAACACACACCCCTCTTAAAAGGGAGCCACGAGGTGGGAGGCTGCCTCTGTGAGAATATTCGAGAACGAGGTGCTGCAGCACCTTTTCTTGCCAGCTGGTTTTCTGATTTCCATTCCTGAGCATAAATTACTCTTTTAGCCACATGAATTATGGATTAAACCAAAGCAACAGTGTGGAAATCTCGCGGATGATTTCTTGACGATTAGGTCAGTCTGAGCTTTTTGTAGTACAAAGGACAAGTGGGCACGGCCAGCAGTGACGCCCAGAGAAGGTAGCGGAGAACGCGTCTGTTATAACTGAAACCACTGGCCGGATATTAAACTAGAGACGTCCCAGCCACCTCCAGCAGCCTCTGGATGCCAAGGAGCTGCCTCCCGGAAGCCTGGGGGTTGGCTGGCCGAAGGGGTTGGGGTGGAGGGAGGCTGACAGACGCAGGGGGCACCAGAGGAAGCAGCAGGAGCAGCTGCTCACTCGCTCGCGGCGCTGGGTATTGCGCCGTCCTGTTGGGGAGTCCTGAATTCGTGGAGCATTTCCCAAGGAGGATGTTCTTGCCGCCACCGTATCAGACAGCAGCAGAACGCCCTGCGTGGACGATTGCTGTAGAGTTTCCTGTAATTGGCATAACACATAACCTTTCACACTAGTAGGGAAATAAAACCTACAAATAAATAAACCAGAATAGTCACAGTGGTCTCTCTAGGGGTAGAATTAGGATAGGAGGGTTTTTTTTGGTTTGGTTTGGTGTTTGTTTTTTACTGTTTTGTTTTTCTTACCGTTTTTGTGAAGAAGTAAGTATAAAATATGAAAGAGTTATCTCAAAATGCAGGTAATTTTTTTACTTCTTTTTACTTCCATCAGCTATTTCTAAACAGGCCCAAGAGCCATGGTGCTGGGAGGACACTTAGAAAATAATTAACAAACTAACGTATAAAGGTGATCGATTTTTTTTCTTTGAAGTAAGAGATTTATTTTGCAGCTGAAGTCAGAGTGGATTAAATTGATGAGAAGTTATTAGCAATATTGATTTAAAATATTCCACCCGAAGCCCCATGCCCTGCTACACACATCACTTGTCACTTCATCTCCGGGTTGTCACTGTTCTGGGAAAGCCAATTTCCAGGCCTGCCCCAGGGCATTGATCACAGGTACTTGTGGGTGCCAAGCAGGTTCCTCCCGGCACGCAGGGTGGTCGGCCTGCGATTCCTGAGTGTTTAAAACTGCTTGTTTTTGTCTTGCAGAGTTGTCTTGGTTCAACTGGTGCCTTCCCGGGTCGTGTTTGCTCAGTCTCCTCCTCATTCTGTGCTTCAGGGAATCCTATGACAGACTCTATCTCGATGTGGTTGTCTCGGTGTAATAGCACAGACTTGAAGGAGTTTAAAAGGAGACTGGAAATCAATACTGCACACTGCACACTTGCTTGGAATTGCACACCTAACGGGGAGAAAAAGGAGAAGAAAGGAGCTTCGTTCCGAGGTTTTGTTAGGTTTCAGATTATTGTATTAATTTAATTACTACTAGGTAATTCTCTGCAGGACCTGAGTGGGTACAGCGGATTTTTAAACTCCACAGGTGGTGTGCCTGTGGCCGACTCTGGGGTAGAAGTGTGATGAGGTGTTACACACAGCACTACCCGGGTCTCACCCTCTGTGTTTTGTGCCAGTGCTAAACTACTGATGAATTGTAATTATGCAAAGAAATAAAGGGTATCTGTCACAGGGAGATAACTCCTTCCGTAAGTCAAGTCAGAATAGGAAGAAATGCCACTAACTTCTAAGGAAGTTTAAAGCATACACCAGATTTTAGTCCTAAAGTATCCCGCAGTCTATCGATGGTAGAAACTAGCCACGTGTACACTACATTTGTTTTCTAATAAAGCCATTTCTTATATGACTCTTTATGTGTGGTCAGGTTGGGAGCGTGTGGCCATCTTTGTTAGGGAGACCGGGTGCTTTCCAGGGCCTTAGGGACACCGGCACTGTGTCTCCCTCTCAACTAGCCTCGTTTCTGTGAAAGACATTTTGATCCGCCGAGCCCTTCAGTAATTGCATTAAGGCTGACTAAATGTTTAATGTAGTCCCCATTGACTATAATGGGAAAAAAAAAAAAAAAAAAAAACGTAATTCCGTTATGACTCAGCACTTTGTCGCAAGTGAAAGGACAAATTCCGCAGAACACCGTGTGTCTTGTGGCCTCAGCCGGGGAGCCCAGCCCCAGCCACCAGGGTCAGATTTTACTAAGTGGCCATTGTTTGCAGACAGCAATTCATAGCATAAGAAATTGTCTAATCTATTGAGTGATTTCTGAATCCCATCGTTGTATTTCAGTTTAGGTTGGAAAATACTCACTTCTATTTGAAGTTAACAGATTTAAGAAAGCAGCATTTTGCCACTATGAATGGCAGGTGTTTAAAAAGTAACAGTAAACTCATCCGAGGGCTCTGGGGCTTGCCTTTCCCGGGAAGTGAACTTTGCTACAAGAGTAGGCTAGCACCCTGCCTTCCCGCTCATGTTCACACAATTCCCCTCACACAGAGAAGCCGGTCTCCCTGAAAGTCAAGGGGCGTCCTTGCCCTCTGTGATTCTCAGCTTCCTGCAGCCCTGTCTCCTTTGCTCCTCACTCGGAATTGGATCCTCATTGTCAGCTGAGCGCATGCTTTGTCTTCCTCCGGGCAGAGGCAAGTCTGCTCCTAGCAGTTGAGGTTAACGACACTGCACGGGTCCGGGTGTGTGCACACTTCTCGGGCTCCCCGGGGCCTCACTCACCTCCGTCCTGCTGGGTGTCTCCTGAGCCCCCGAATTGAGAAACTAGGACCGTAAGAAAACCCTCGCATGGAGCAGCAGTCTGCGACCATCTCTAAAGCACCTCCCTTTTGTAACCACCCTGCCCGGCCGGCAGCAAGAGCGGAAGGAGCTAAGGAACTGGGAAAGAGAAGAGAGCTTCTGCTAGCGAGGCCTCCTTCTGGCCAGCCCTCGGAAGAGGAAGGCAGAGTTCTTCAAGGCCAGCCGCCGAGGGGAGCAGACCCCACCCCTTCCTGTTAGGACACTGTGGTGTTTGAGGTCGTCCTATACAATTCTGCTCTCCTGCGATGTCTGATGTCAAACCTTGCTAATTTTGGCTACTTCCACTTTGAACACAGAGGAAAGAATAATACTTAAATATTACCTAAACGGCTCATCAGTGCAAAGACATCCCAAGTGGATAGTGACTAAAAATGCGTGCGCTGTGCCAGGCACCAACTCTTGTTTCTAGCACACGTGAGTTGAGCTGAGCGCCGCCCGCCCCCTCTCCTCCGTGTCCGCCTACCCCTCCAAGCAGGAAAAGTGTTTTCATCACAGACTGCCGCTGTGTCGAGTGATCAGTCGTCTTATCCCAAAACTGAGGGAAGGGAACCGGCAGGGCTTGGGGGTGGTAGGAGGATTATGCGTTATTCACCTGTTCCTGGGGATCGTGTTTTCTTTTTGTTTTCATTTCTAGCACGCATCGAAACAGATCAGCTTTTATCTTTGCACTTTCTAAGCAAATGTTAGAAAATCCTGATGAAAAGTTGTAACTGAAAGGCAATCTTAACCCTTCACAAACCCAAGCCCCCCATTTTAGAATTTATAGAAATACGCTAGAGAGGTAAAGAATTTTGCCAGAGGTCATAATCCTGGTTAGGATCCTCGGTGTCCATGGTGGGCTCCAGGGCCCCTTCTCCAGGACACCAAAATTTGTGACACCGCAGTCCCTTATATAAAAGGTGCAGTATCCGCGAGTAACCTACGCAATCCTCCCGTACACTTCAGATCATCTCCAGATGACATAACACTCAATACCATGTATCGCTATGCAAATAGTTGTTGCACTGGATTGATTAGGAGATGGCGGCAAGGAAGAAAGTCTTTGGGAATTTTTTTCTTCTAACAGTTTCACAATACAGAAGGCTGACTTCAGTGGCAAAAGTAGAAGTGACACACATCTGACCCTAGAAGCGGGGTGTTTCCTTTCCTACCTCAGATAATTGCAGCTTAATTTAGACTGTTTGGGGGTATCCCAGAGTGGAGGGACTTTACAGTGACTGCCGTCATTGGATGTGGGGAACACGGGGACTGATTCTAGTCTTTGCATGGCTTACTGGTAGAATTACCCTGTTCATCACTGCCCTGGAGGCTCTGTGGTAGTTGGAGCCTCAGAAACCAAGCCAAGGCAAGGCAAGGACCTGCTGTAGTGCAAGTTCCCGTGGCCCATCACTCACTGCTCCACAGAACACGGGAGGAAGTGTTTTTAAATGTGATCCGTGGTGGAGGTATAGGAACAAGACAATTACGTAAATACGTTTCACTGGAAGATAGAACTAATGGAATAACAAAGAGGGGATCTCATATAAATGTAATTTTATATATTTAAATACATAAGGCCCAAGGGCCAAGTTTTATCATAGATTATGTGTTCATGTTTAATTACTGAGAATGTTTCCAATTTGTTTTTATGAAGCCCTTCTAATGAGGGATCCAAACTAAGGGATTTAACTGGAGATTAAATCCCAATCTACTTATCTTTTAATTGGGGTTTTTTTAACTGGTATTTTTACTAAAACCTAAGCTTTTGTCTTGCTGTTTGCTTAAGTACAAGCTTCATTTTAAACTCAAGATCAAATAAAAATGCATAGCAAATTTGCTTTAAAGTGTTGTTTAACATTACATGAATTTCACATTTGTCCCTGAAATAATAAGTACAGGAATTACTGTGGTTATACCATATTAGCAGGCGAGTGCAAAAGCTGTGATATGGAGAAAATGTCCTCTGATAAAAGAAATACAGAAAACTGTGGGAACATTGGATCAGACCTGTCTTACAAGTCTAGCAGAAAGTGTGGTTCCACGTTACTTTGGAATTCCAGGCTTCCAGAAGGGACACGACGCAGCTGACTTCTGCGCTAGCCGGTTAGGAAATAAGCGGTACTCGGAGGGCAGTGAGCTTCTCTGTGGGGTTGGAGGCTGTTGTCAGTGACCACCGGGCTTCTTGGTGTTGAGCGGAAGTGAGTTGTCTGCTCACCAAGCAAACATGTGGCTCACTGTCGGCGTCTTCCGGCCTCCAATGGAGCATCAGACTGACTCCAGGAACAGAAACTGAGGTTAGAGGACCCCCCCAGGGATATCAGCCACCTCCTGCAGGGAGGCAGGAGGAACGGAGGCTGAGGGCACAGTGTGGATCCTTCCACTGCTTGAGTCTCCTGTCTCAGTTTGCTCTTGCCTGGGACTGAAGCAACACCAGCCTCTGTTTCACTGTACTGTTTTGCGAGCTCTGACTCCTGCGCATTGCCTGGGGTCTCAGCTTCCTGAGCCCTCGGGTGAATCTGGCTCAGCTTCTTGCCCGAGTCTCTCCCTTCCCTGTGCTGACACAGGGGTCCCCCCCGTCAGCTCCTCCCCAAGCTCCTAGGCAGGAATCCCAGTCTCCTGTGTAGTGAGCAGGATCCCACACCTCAGCTCCACTGGCACAAGCAGAACCAAGGCAAATCCAGGTACTCCAGAAAGATGCCACACATCTTTTCATACCCAAGTCTTAGAGCTTTGAATATGCCCCTGAAGTGGGAATTTCTAGTCTCCAATGAGTTTCTAAAGAGATTATTGTTGCATTTGTAGAATAGGGCCCCCCTGCTTCTTGTGGGCTACAGGTTGTGCCTCACCCTGCTAAGCCTCCAAGGCGGCTTCCATCTCCGCACCCTCCAGGAAGAGCAGCAAGCAGCCGCCCAGCCCCAACTGCTCTGTTCCTTCAGTAAGGTAGAATAAGCATAGCAACAAAACGAAGCATGGAATTGATTCCAGCAACTGATAAAATGCTAAAAATGCTTGAGACCATTTTAGCTGTAAGCATGTGGACTTGGAATGTTGTAAGGCGGGGACTCCAACGCGGCTGTGAGAAAATCAATGGAAACATCACAGTGCTCCTAGGATTCCCTACTGGCTCTTCTGCTGTATACAGGAGGCTTCTGCAGTCTTGAACAAAATGGCAAGGATAAGTCAGAGGCGTTTTCCGTTTACCTTCATGTTATAAAGTAACACTTCTAAACTCCTACAGATGGTCCTTGACTTGGAATGGTTCAAGTTCATTATTTTTCAGCTTTATGATGGTGTGCAAACATACCCATACAGCCATTGTGTTTTTCACTTTCAGTTCAGTGTTCAATAAATGCCGTGAGGTGCTCAAACTTCCATATAAAATAAATTTTGTGTTAGATGATTTTGCCCAAATGTAGGCAAATTTGAGTGCCCTGAGCGTGTTTAAGGCAGGCAAAGCTAAGCTATGATGTTCAATAGGTTGGGTAAACTGTTTAATACATTTTTAGCTTACAATATTTTCAGATGTATTTCAGCTGTGACCTGTCTAACTAGGTGGTATATAACCCCACATAATTTGAGGTGCGTCTATATATAGTTAATTTAGACTTTGTCTAATAAAGATTGGCTTTCTTCCCATTTAACCCAGAAGGATCATAGAATGAAAGCATTTCATCCACGCACCTCATTTTCCAAATAAATAAGTAGAGTGAATGATACAGCTAGTTTTCAGCAGGCCACCCAACTCCTAGACCAGCACCTACTCTAACAATCAGTGTATTAACCAGAAGTGGGTCTTTAAGTACATTTTCTTCCATCTTAACGGCTTTGGAAATTACGGTGTGTGAAGTTGTAACCACTACAGAACGCCTGGTGCAGGAGCAAAGAGAGGGAAATCCGCTCCAGGCAGTAGGTGATGTGCTCTCTGCTCTGCCGCCCTCTCGTCGAGTGTCAGACATGTCCGTGCGTTTGCTTATATTCCATTGAAAATGTAGAGGGGCTTTAAAGTCATCTTGGGGACTGTTTCTTGGGCCATGTGGGCATGAACTTTTGGGGCAGAAGCAGGGGTGTCTGAGATCCTTATCTTTCTCCCAGCTGAGTCTCCATCAAGCACAACAATTGCCGATAGCAACATCTCACAGACCTGGTCATCTGCCGTGAAGCTTCGTCATGCTCTGAAGTTTCAAAGTTAATTCTAATAGGCGCTATCCTGTTTTCTTACCAGAAGTATAGTTCCTCATTTTTTTTTTGTTTGTTTGTTTTTTTGTTTTTTGTTTTTTTCCATCAGCTCTGGTCAGTGTACTATGTAAGAAGAAAGTGAATGACCCCTCTGGAAATCCACGTGGATTTTCTTGGCGGGGCTGTGTCGGCATCTCCCTCTCTGCAGAGGCATGCAGTATTGGAGAAGCCAGAGTCGGAGGAGGCAGCTTTTGCAATTGCGTGTTTTAAGACTAGGAGCTTATGGAGACTCTGGTAATCCCTGATGTTTTCCTGGTCATCTTCCTTAGCTATCCTGACTTTCAAGCTACCAGCAGCACTGGTAAGCTGAAGCAGGGTAAGAACGTAGCATCCATCGGTCACATTTTCCTGTCCTGTCCTGCTGCGCATTCTGCTTCCCGCTTTCTGCTTGTGTCTTGCTACTTCTGACTGCGCTTGGAAACAAACTGTGTGAAACTAGACTGAGCTGCCAGCAGGACAAGGGAGCTGGCCATTTCCTCATGGACTAGACCAGGCCTCGGAGCCCAAGTGCCTGGCTCTTCTCCTGGGCACAATGGCTTCAGCCATTGACCTGGAGCGAGTCACTGCATTTCTCATTTACCCACATCTAAGTGAGGCGGGGAACAAAGGTGTTCCCTTTGGTTTCTTCTGGTTCAGAAATTCCAGTCCAAAGGACGTGAAGTTTGTAGAACCAAAGAGCTCCCCAGCTCTCGCGTGTCTGTGCAGTAGCCCCCATCACGTGCGCCCTGTACGTGAGCACGTGAAATACTGCGCTGCTTGCACGTTCAGCGACAAGAAATGGCTTTTTCAGCATCTGTGGTGCGAGATAAGCTGCTGTGTGCTTTCCTGAAAGACTTGATAGATGAAATGTGGGATTTATTAAATTCATCATATGCAATAAGCGACGCTCTCTCATCTGATGTGAGGATTGCATTCTGGGAGGCAGGTGGGGGTGCTGCCTGGACTCCCCAGGCTCAGACCGAACCAGATGTCTGTCCTTCAGGTTGGCTGGATTCCGCAGGAGGCAGCCTGGTAAAGCTGATCCTCGGGCTTAACGTCTTGAGAGTCAGGGCACCCGAGAACCGGAAGTTGCTTTGCAGCAATCTGGCCGCTGTGTGGCCAGGTTCTCCTAGGGCAGAGTGAGAGCAGAGGCACGGCGTGTCCAGGTGTGCACTGCACGCAAGTGTTAGGGAGCAGGGCTTCAGTGCGGCTTCACTGCCCGTGTCCCAGCTGTCAGGGAGAGAGAGGAGCCTGCAGATGAGCGCCCTGGGAGTGAGGAGGCCTGCTCTCAGGACCGAGTGCGACTCTCTAGCACCCGCAGGGCCTTGGGCAAGCGGTCTGTTCTCGCTGCACTTGACCTCCTGCAGCCCTGAAATGGGAGAGCCATGTACAAGCCCCTCTTTGACTCCTGTTGACCACGTACAACGGAGCTGAGAAGACCATGAGTGTGCTGCCTTCCCACCACTCCTCCCAGGGTGGCCATTACCTTGGCAATAAAGAGGGAGTTTGGGCAAGGCCCGCTGTGCACTCTGGGTGCCAGGCAGCCACAGAGACTCCTGCAGACTTCATTCTCCCTTCAGGTTTTCATTCATCCCGTGTCGCAGTAACCCTGTGTGTACAGCGGCCCGCCTGGGGAAGAGAATCAGAGACAAAACACATTGCTGTCCCTCAGAGGATAGAATCCTTCAGGTTAAAAAAAATCTCCTGAGCTAACAATTACAAATAATGACCTTTTCCCAAAAACTAAATGATGGATTGCAGGAGCCCAGATATTTGTCTCATATCGTCATCAGCTGGAACCGATTTCAAGCAAGAGAGATTCTGCTCCACTGGAACGCCCCCCGTGATTAGAGCTTCCATCCACCTGGGGACATGGATTTTGCCCTGAGAATCCCAGCCCCTGCCATCGCTCCATGGCCGGGGGCGGATTAGTGTTCCATAGGGAAGCTGGGGAATGTCCTGGCGAGACAGTTTAGCAGATGCATGCACACAAGGTGTACCTTCTCGGGAGGGCTGGTCAGCCTCCTTCCTTTAATTTGACTCTTCACAATGCCCAAAGGATAAACCCAGAAAGGAAGTGTTTCTAATGCTAGCATCTGGAGAGGGGCTGCTCTGCGGACAGCGCACCCAGAAGCCCTTCCGGTCTGCACCTGTGAGCAAACGCAGCCACCCTCAGTGCATCGCTAGCAGTCTCAGCCTCCGTCTTTGCAGAAGCTCAAAGAATGCGGCCGTGTGGGTTCCTGCGGGTGATCTTATTTCCCCCACGTGGCCCCGATTCCACGCTGACTTCCCTCTCCACCAAACATACCTCATTTGTGAGGATTATGAAGTTAAGCATTAGAAAAATCTTGCCTTTGTGCTACTAAATGGCATCCAGGAGGCCCCGACAGAATGACTTCCCCAGGGTGCACACACCACAGGTAGAGGGCCTGGAAGAAGCCCAGCTCCCCGCTCACAGGCACCCTGGAGCTGTGACAGTTTTCGCTCAGCTTGGGGATGGTCAGTTTCTTCTGAGTCTTGCCCTCAATTCCCTAATCCTCGTTGCACTGCTCTTTGTGATCAGTAAGTTATTGCTCAGCAGATCCTTGTAGTGAGTCATGCAGGTGTCTCCAGTGGAGTCACCCCCTCTCCTCCATACTCCACTGTCCTTGGGCTTGCTCCCCAGAAGCCTTGCTCCAGGTCCCAAAGACCCTCCCCCTAAACCCCACCGTCCGCTTCTTTTTTTATTTTTTTAAATTAATTTATTTATTTATTTTTGACAGGCAGAGTGGACAGTGAGAGAGAGACAGAGAGAAAGGTCTTCCTTTGCTGTTGGTTCACCCTCCAATGGCCGCCACGGCCGGCGCACTGCGGCCGGCGCACAGCGCTGATCCAATGGCAGGAGCCAGGTGCTTCTCCTGGTCTCCCATGGGGTGCAGGGCCCAAGCACTTGGGCCATCCTCCACTGCACTCCCTGGCCACAGCAGAGAGCTGGCCTGGAAGAGGGGCAACCGGGACAGAATCCGGCGCCCCGACCGGGACTAGAACCCGGTGTGCCGGTGCCGCAAGGCAGAGGATTAGCCTAGTGAGCCGCGGCGCCGGCCCGTCTGCTTCTTTTTTACACTCAAGCTCACTACAGACCCTGCAACCCCAGCTAAGCACAGGAACCTCCAGCTGACCGCTGACCGGGGAAGGGGCCCTCTACTTCCCTCCCCTGCCCACTCCGCTTTCATTTCTTTGCCAGAAACTTCTTTGCATCCTGGTCTCGAAATTTACTTCCTGGTGGTGGTTGTATTTCTAGCTTTCATTTTTCTTATACAAACAGCTACTTTCATCATAAAGTAGACTGATCTTTTCCCTTCTACTTTATAATACAGTCTGAACACTCTCAAGTTGGGCAGGAATTTCATCACAGCCAATATTCAGTGCTGGGAGAACAGATCATATAAAGATTTGAAAAGAACCAGGATGGAGGAATCTATATCCAGTAATTTGGCCAGCGTGTTTTTGGGCTCCTGCTGGATGCTGGCGGCTGGGGCTAGGCACTAAGGAAGCAGAAACAAATAGGGGTCCTGGCCCTGAGCTCTGCATTCCATCCACTGAGCCCATTCACAAAAAGGCAATTCAAAGCCAGCCACACCTCCCTCCCCCACAGGGCTGCTGGAAGCTTTGTAGCTCACTCTGCAGCTGTCTGCATCGGATCTTACTCTTCTTGAAAAAGTACATCCCGCATCCTGTTTTCTCCGGCCAGTCAAACATCTGTGCCCATCCCTGGTCAGTTCCTAGTTGTGTGCCACCTTATGGAGTCAAAAATACCCTTGGACAGGCTTTGAAGGCAAAAGCAGAGCAATCTGTTTTTGATAGCTTGAAAGGTTTGTAGGGAAAGCTAACAAGCTTCCGAAGATTGCAGATCTGCCAGTGTTCATTCAGGCATGGGGTGAGACCAGGAGAAGAGCCTTCTAGCAAGGTGGGGAGGGGTGGGGTGAGGGGCACTAGGGACCAAATGAGCGGAACAGGGAGACTGTAGTGAAGAATTACTGAACTCTTGAGCCAGACTAGTTAATGATGCTGCCGAGCCAGAGTGGAGGCGCGGGGTTGGAGGCGTGGAGTAGTGGTGGGAGCAAGTTCTAGAAAGCAGAGCCCCACAGCTGGCCCATGGTCTTGGTGACATCTAGCCCAGCTGCCTGCTTCCAAGCACGTCCTGCCTGTAGCGCGTCAGCTCCCCGGGGATGGAGCGTCCACAGCCTACCTCAGCCATACGCTCCAGGGGCACTCCCCTTTGCACTTTGAAACGATGCAGGTGGGAGGGAGAGGTCCAGAAAGAGTGGTGGCCAGGCAGCAAGCAGAACAGCTCCGGGTAGAGGAACCGGGAATGAAGAGCAGGGGTGGGGCTGGAGGGAGGGGTGGGGCACACAGCCTCTGCACTTACCACTTTCTCCCTTTGCTTAAGCAAGTGGGCAGTGCGGAGGGGGAGCCTGTCCTCACACATGCCCCGTCTGCAGAGGGCCGGTTCCTGTTCTGCTCTGGGGAGGCAGCGTGATTCCAGGCACCCGCTGCCACCCTAGAGAAGCTGTGTTTGAGTCAAGAATGCCCCCTCTGAAACAACACCTTCCATCCCCGCTTTGCTATGGATCCCGCACTGTGCCGGAGTCATGACTTTCAGGCATGTTTCTTGCATGCAAAGAGATCTTGGGTCATCCAAGAGGCTGTAGATCCAAGAAGAGTTTCCATCTCTTCCTGCACTCACACTTGTCCCTCTGCTGCATGCTCTGTCACACAGCCAGAAGCAAGGCAGAAAGCCAGCCAACCAGGATCGCCATCCTAAAGCCCAAGCACTTGAGTTTCCTCCCGCTACTCTCACAGCAGCGTGTGTCTGGCCTCCTCTTAGGCCCTTAATCATCTGGCTTTCTTGGCTCTGCACTACGTCACAGTCAGAGGCCAGGGCAGTAGGTGGGGGGCGGGGGGAGGTATCTGCAGAAATGGCAGCGGCAGCTGGTGTCCAGGGAACCTGGCCACACTGGGAATCTCACCATGCCCATCAGGCTCCCTCCTCCCCCTGCCCCCAGCCTGCCCCACCTCTGGGCCTAGAGTCTTATTCCAGTTCATCCCTGCCCCCCTGCTCCCGTCTTGCAGTCAGCAACTCAACTCCTACCTCCTTTTCTTTATTATTATTGTTATTATTATTATTATTATTGTTATTTATTTGACAGATAGAGTTAGCCAGTGAGAGAGAGACAGAGAGAAAAGTCTTCCTTCCATTGGTTCACTCCTCAAATGGCTGCCATGGCCGGAGCTATGCCAATCAGAAGCCAGGAGCCAGGTGCTTCTTCCTGATCTCCCATGCGGGTGCAGGGCCCAAACACTTGGGCCATCCTCCACTGCCTTCCTGGGCCACAGCAGAGAGCTGGACTGAAAGAGGAGCAACCGGGACTAGAACCCGGGGCCCATATGGGATGCCAGCACCACAGGCGGAGGATTAACCAAGTGAGCCACGGCGCCGGCCCCCTGCCTCCTTCTCAGTCTGTGGAAGAACAGAGTCCTTTGCTCTTGTGCTCTCTGGGGCCGTTCTGGGAATGATTGTGGCTGTAGTTGAACACTCTGATTGGCAGAGTGAAGCAGGACTCCTGCGGGAGTCTAAATAAGAGAGTAGATCAGGACTGCCCGATTACTAGGGATCAACTCGAGATTCCTCCCAGCTCTAAGATGGCACTGGGATCCAGGTTCTGTGTGGACTCCTTGAGGTGGATGGTACACTTCCCATGACACGCCATGGGCCTGGGCAAGCTTCCTTCTCCCAGCTCAAGAGCCGGCGTGGATATGAACAGGTGCAGGAGGGAGCTTTGATGCTGCAGGTGGAAGCGCACAGCTCTGCCCCCACAGAGGAGGCATCTATGCACGGCTGTGTCATGAGCACTTCCAACTTAGGAACTGTTCTCTGCATTTCTAAAAAATTCTTACTGTGTAAAGATTGTATTACATTTTAAAACAAAGGGGTGGTTTTTTTTCACATTTTACTTTTGTAATAGTTGGGGTTTTATGGATCTTTATTTGGTTGCCAAGTATATACTTTTGTAATGAAATGATGCAATCTTTGATGCCCACTGTGAGCCCTGATAAATATTATTCATGCGCAGTTTCCCTTCCTTTCAGCTGGGACTTGTTGAGACACTGTTTTGGCCTAGCGTTTGATTTAAAATGCTGCTTCATTTTACACATTGTCAGTGCTGAATGTTCTGAAAAAAATAAAGATGCATTTAAAACCTCTGTCCTGTTACATTGTCAGAATGGAAAAGTGCATTCCTTTGCAAAAATGGTAATTAAATGTTTAATGGTTCAGAACCCCTTGGTTCAGAATAGGGGTGCTAGCCATTACTGGGAGGCGGGGGTGAGCTCTGGATCAGCCTCCCATTTGGGAAATATGGCTGTGTTGACATCATGGTTCCTGTGCTTGTGGGTTTACAATAAATGTGTGTTGAAAGCAGTTGTGATAACGTGGCCTGCATTTTGTTTTTAATTAAACCCCAAATGGCAGTCAAAATGAAACCAACGCTCCCTGGGTGCCCACGCAGTGAGATGTGGTGCAGAGAACATAAGCTTGGAAGCAGGAGAGGCTGGGCCAAATCCTCCTCCCCCACCCCACACCCTCACATGGGGACCCCCTTTGAAGAACCTTAAAAATCAAACCAAGATGGAGTGACCTAAGCCAATACCATTAAAAACAAGAAGTTACCTTTGCCCCAAATAAAATTAAAGTTTAAAAATTATAGCCCTAAACTTTTTCCCCAAAGCTAAAATTAGGTGCAGCTGTAAAGATAAGGGACCCTATGCTTAGCTAGCTGCGACACTTGTGCCTGGCTGTGCTAAGACCTAACCCAGTTTGTATGCCTCCTAATACTCAAATAATGGTGTGGGAAGCGGGACACCGCTCTCCCACCAGGGCAACAAAGGGAGCGAGATGTCGTCCCCCTCAGGGTGAACAAGATGACGCTGACAGGGAAAGGAACTGCTAAAGAAGTAAACAACAAAATGGCGACGAGGTGCATGCCTCCCATGTGATCCCATAGCTGATTGGATAGAAGATGCATGCCCTTCACATGATCAGCTCACAGATTGGACTGCTGTGTGCATGGACTCTATAGTGCTTTTGATTGGTCGCTGCAGGTATATAAACCGTGTGGCTTGTACTGGGGGCGCTCTCTGGACTCCCGAGTTCAGGAGGCCCGTCTGCGCAGACGCCGAATAAATCCTCTTGCTTTTGCATCAGTTGGTCTGGACTCTGTCTTTGGGGTGTGCCTCTCGACGTGTTAGCATCCTCCCTCCGAGGGTCTAACACCTTCATCTCTTTTGGAGATTTCCATGTCCTTGTCCATTTTAAAAAATGCAATTAAAGCCAAGGAAGACGATGATGCTACTTACCTTACATGTGAGTAAGAGGTTATGAGAATCAGATAGGAATCACTGGACAGCCCCTTAGCCTAGAGGTTAAGATGCTCAGGATCCCTGCAACCCCTATGGGAGTATGTGGGTTCAAGTCCCAGCTCCAATCCTGATTCCAGCTTCCAGCTAGTTTTGAATGCACCCTAAAAGGCAGCAGTGATGAGTGGGTCTCTGTCACCCATGCAATTAGTCCTGTCCCCCCATACAAAGACTCCCTGAGGTCATGTGCACAGTCAACTGTGTGTCAGCCTTGGACTGACAACCCCTCGTTACTGCTCCCTGTGGCAGAGGAACGTCATTTCAGAATAGCTTCTGTAACCCTCCTCTTTTTGCCTGTGAAAACTCTCCTTGCCTCAGCCTCCTGGAATAGCCTCAGTTCACCAAGGCCTGTGCATGCGCACTGCAGTGTGCATTCCTGAACACATTCACTATCTGTGGGGGATCTCTCTCCCTTTGGTATTCAGGTTGACACATGGATTCGTGGTGATGGAGTAAAGCAATGGACACAGAGCACCTGGGAGAGGCTGGCTTCCCGTTCAGCAGCATTGCCTTCCTCCTTTCCTTCTCGCTGTGTCCAGCGATGAGTGTTTGCATCTTCTCGGTGCACACGGGCAGGGTGAGCACACGCTGTCTCTCTGTGTTGTGCTGGATGGGAAGCACGGTTCTTGCTCTTGTGTTCTGAAATAACTTTTTCATGGTAAAAATAATACTCATGGGTAGGCATTTAGCCTAGCTATTAAGATGCTGGTTGCCGGCGCTGCGGCTCACTTGGCTAATCCTCCACCTTGCGGCGGAGGCACACCGGGTTCTAGTCCTGGTCAGGGCGCCGGATTCTGTCCAGGTTGCCCCTCTTCCAGGCCAGCTCTCTGCTGTGGCCAGGGAGTGCAGTGGAGGATGGCCCAGGTGCTTGGGCCCTGCACCCCATGGGAGACCAGGAGAAGCACCTGGCTCCTGCCATCGGATCAGCGCTGTGCGCTGGCTGCAGCGCGCCAGCCGCGACGGCCATTGGAGGGTGAACCAACGGCAAAAGGAAGACCTTTCTCTGTCTCTCTCTCTCACTGTCCACTCCGCCTGTCAAAAAACAAAATGTATTATGTAAAAGCTATGCATGGATTTCAAAATTTTTCCACCAAAATAAGCATCTTTTTATTCAATTTTTCCTCATTTTTGAGAACACTTGTATTTATCCTTGTCCTAATTTCTAATGGTTTTCTTAGAAAAGACACCCAGAGGGAGAACTACTTGGTTCAGAGAGGCAGATCAGCTCCCGACATGTATCCCAGATTAATTCTTTCTCTGACCTCAGCAGGATCCACCAGCAAATGGGTTAGTGTTAAGGGTTCCGCTCAGGCGGGTGAGGACGAGCAAGGAAACAGGAGCAGCCATCACACTGGCCTCTCCTCCCCCTCCCATGCTCTTCACATCTCACAAAACACCCTGGTTCAACCTCTAGGGGTGTGTGTGTGTGTGTGTGTGTGTGTTTTATTTGACAGAGTTATAGATGGTGAGAGAGACAGAGAGAGAGAGACAGAGAGAAAAGTCTTCCTTCCATTGGTTCACTCCTCAAATGGCTGCCACGGCTGGAGCTGCGCCGATCCGAAGCCAGGAGCCAGGTGCTTCCTCCTGGTCTCCCATGGGGTGCAGGGCCAAGCACTTGGGCCATCCTCCACTGCCTTCCTGGGCCACAGCAGAGAACTGGACTGGAAGAGGAGCAACCTGGACAGAATCCAGCGCCCCAACCTGGACTAGAACCCGGGGTGTCGGCACCGCAAGCGGAGGATTAGCCTAGTGAGCCATGGTGCCGGACCAGCTCTAGTTCTTTCTGCCACTAAAATACTTAGCCTAAGGATCTTTTTTTCTTTTATAAAGATGTATTTATGTATTTGAAAGTCAGAGTTGCACACAGAGAGAGAGAGAGATGCTCTATCCGCTGGTTCACCCCCAAGTGGCCTCAATGGCCAGAGCTGAGCTCATCCAAAGCGTGAAGCCAGGAACTTCTATTGGGTCTCCCACACGGGTGCAGGGGCACAAGGACTTGGTCCATCTTCTACTGCTTTCCCAGGCCACAGCAGGGAGCTGGATCAGAAGTGGAGCAAGCAGGACTCGAACGGGCACCCATATGGGATACTGGCGCTTCAGGCTGGGGCTTTAACCCACACCACAGTGTGGGCTGCGCCCAAGGATCGTTAAGACCCTATTCAATTCTGATTCCAGCAAGTAAGAGGCAGAAGGCTTGGACAGAGGAAAGGAGGGGAATTCTCAACCTGGATAAACGGGGATGGGAAGGGCCTTTCAGCTTCAACCTGCAAGGTCTTAGCTGCTCCTGCATAATTTGCAGGTCAAGTACCATTTGTCCCCACAGGAAGCCCGGGCATGTTGTGGAATTTTGTCAGCGAAGCGATTTTGATGAAGCTCAAGACCCTGTTTCCCATATTTACTTTGACATACCCGGGACTCGGTCGCAGACAGCAGCCTCGGCCCCCACCCCCGTGCTGAGCTCAGTGACAAAGATGATAATTTTGGGTGCTCGCTCTCTGCCTGATCCTGTTCTGAGCACTTGCCGTGCTTCAGCCCTCACAGCGAAGCCAGAGTGGGTTCTATTATTAGCTGCATTTTGCATAAGAGCAGCAAACCGCCCAAGGTCAAATAGCTGGTGAGCATCGGAGCTGGGACTGAGCACAGGCTCAGGCGGGAGCAGCAGGTGCAGGGCAACCCTTGGGCAAGCAAACAAGGGAAGCAGGGGCTAGAAGTGGAAAGTGCAGGCCATCAGACCCGGGTGCGTGAGTGCAAGGGGTTCCGGGCTGAGAGGTGCACGGAGAACTGAGAGCGGCTCTTCCTGAAATCCAGCTGCGAGGGCGCCTGCCCACAGAGGTCATGGCTGCGTTCATGTCCCACTTCCTCTTTCGCTTTCTCGCTTTTCCCACTTCACCCTTAGCCTGATGACCACGGAGGTCCTGGATCTAAAACCTCCTCCGTCCAGCAGCAGTGAGAGAGGACAAATAAAAATACGCCCTCTGCGCTGCTTCTGACTAGTGCTTCTTGTGCTTCCCAGAACGAGCTGCACCCAGGGTCGGGCTGCACGTCCATGCCCTCACACACACTTGCTGGAGGGGCTGCAACAGGGCGGGGGTGATCAGTGTTCACAGGGATACAGGAAGGAGGCGCAGGGAGGAAGGCTTCCGCTACCACTGTGCGGGGAGGGGGTGTTGAAAAATTAAATGAAAGGGCTAAGCCACCGCCCCTGCCAGCAGCATCCCACATGAGCACCAGTTCAAGTCCCGGCTGCTCCACTTCCGATCCAGCTCCCTGCTGATGCAGCTGGGAAAGCGGCAGAGGATGACCCAGGGCTTGGGCCCCTGCACCCATATGGGACACCTGGATAGAGTTCCTGACTCCTGAATTCCGCTTGGCCCAGTCTCAACCGCTGCAGCCATTGTAAGCCAGTGGATGGACGATTCCCTCTCTCTCTTTCTCTCTGCCACCCTGCCTTTCAGATAAATAAATAAGTCTTTTCAAAAATTAGATGAAAAATTCCAGAAGTAAACAAATCATGAGTTTGAAGTATGTGTCGGCCTGAGTGTTGTGATGCAGTCGCACGCTGTCCCCCTGTGTCCTACCCGGGACACAGATCACCCCCTTGTCACTTTCAATGGCCTCACCGCTTCCATTCCTCAGCTACTAGGAAAGCTCTCAAGCTCCCCTGGGGGAGCTCCAAGGAAGCCGAGCGAGGAGAGGACCGGTGAGAAAAGCAGGCCCTTGCCTCTCCCTGGGACCGCTCGGCGCAGGCCGGAAGCAAGCTCGGGGCCTTGACCGGGCCCCTCTGCACCCTCAGCGGTGAGGAAGAGCTTGGAGCACCTCAGCCCGCCCTGGCACACTTGAGAGTACAGAGACAGCAGAGGTGGGAAGCGCCTTGTTAGTTCTTTTCTTTTGGGGTTTATTTACTTATTTGAAAGGCAGAGAGAGAGTGAGAGAGAGAGAGAGCAGAGATCCATCTTCCATCCTCTGGTTCACTCCTCAAATGTCTGCGACAACTAAGTCTTGGCCAGGCACTCCCTTACGGGGCGTGGGCATCCCAAGCCAGCTGAACCCCTGCACCACGGCCCCTGCCCTCCTGTCTCCTGCTGCCAGTGACAGTGACCTTCAAGGGAAAGGAGCTTTCTAAAAAGGACAGCTAATATTTTACAGCCAGTCACCCTTTTAACTTTTTTTTTTTTCAATTTTATTCCATTTATTTGAAAGGCAGACAGAGATTTCCCATCGACTGATTTACTTCCTAAATGCCCACAACACCCAGGGCTGGGCCAGGCCAGAGGCAGGAGGCTGGAACCCAGTCTGGGTCTCCCACACGGGTGGCAGGGACCCAACTTCTTAAGTCATCACCTGCTTCCTCTCAGGACACACATCAGCAGGAAGTTAGATCGGAAGCGGAGGAGCCAGCACTCAAACCAAGCTCTCTACTGTGGGATGCGAGCCCCCCAAGCGGCGTCTTCATTGCTGTGCCAAAGGCACATCTTATGCCTTCACCTGCGACACTGGCATCCTATATGGGCAACGGTTCGTGTACCAGCTGACAGGCAGAGTTAGACAGTGAGAGAGACAGAGAGAGAGAGAGAAAGGTCTTCCTTCCGTTGGTTCACCCCCCAAATGGCCACCATGGCCAGCCTTGCACTGATCCGAAGCCAGGAGCCAGGTGCTCCTTCCTGGTCTCCCATGCAGGTGCAGGGGCCCAAGCACTTGGGCCATCCTCCACTGCCCTCTCAGGCCACTAGAACCAACGCCCATATGGGATGCCAGTGCCGCAGGCAGAGGATTAACCAAGTGAGCCCTGGCACTGGCCCCAAGCTACTCCACTTCTGATCCAGCTCCCTGCTAATGTGCTGGGAAAGCAGTGGAGATGGCCCAAGTGCTTGGGATCCTGCAGCCATGTGGGTGATCTGGCTGAACCTCTGGGTTCCTGGCTTCTGCCTAGTCCAGTCCTGGCTGTTTTGGCCATTTGGGGAGTGAACAAGTGGATGGAAGATATCTCTCTCTCTCTCTCTCTCTCTCTCTCTCTTTCTCCTGTTAGTTTTTTTTCTCATTGTGGCAACAAGTAACAATCTGAACCACTACTCTCTAAATTTCACTTGGTATTTAATAATTGTCAAAGTTCAAAAGTGTCTTAAATGTTTGCTATCAATTATACTCCTGACATCTCAATCCCAAATAAATTTTTAATTTGCATCTTACAGGAAACTTTAAAAATTAAAGTTATACCTTACTAAGTACATATTTTAGTGACAGAGAAATATGATAGGATGAACAATAAACAATTTTTAAGCTTAAAAATATATTACAGGGGCCAGTGCTGTGCTGCAGTAGGTAAATCCTCTGCTTGCAGTGTTGACATCCCATATGGGCACTGGTGCTAGTCCTAGCTGCTCCTCTTCCACTCCAGCTCTCTGCTATGGCCTGGGAAAGCAGTGGAAGATGGTCCAAGTCTTTGGGCCCTGCACCCAGCCTAAACTGCAGCCATTGTAGACATTTGGGGAGTGAACCAGTGGATGGAAGACCTCTCTCTGTCTCTCCCTCTCACTGTCTGTAATTCTGCCTCTCAAATAAACAAATAAGATATTAAAAATATATTACATTAGGACAAAATTCTGTGGGGGAAGGGAAATGATGGACAAGTTCCCAGGATAAAGGCCCCGTGCACACATTTTCCTGTTGTGAGAGAAGAACTCTTCCTGTATGTTTTCCCAATGCTGCACCGTGTAGTCTCTTGGCCACATTTCAATGAACAGTTTTCGTTTCTAAATGTCACTATTTCAGTGTGCCAGAAATTACATCTTTCACGGCTCTTAATTAGGATGAAAAATTCAACATAAAAACCGCGAGGCTGTAACTAAATCATTCAAAGTCCTTTCAGAAAGTATGTGGTAAAAAGGAATAATAATAATAATAATAATAATAATAATGGCAGCCCCTGCCCTGCTGCGCGGCGGTGGCTCTCACAAGAGAGAGAGTGGACAAAGCCTGCAGAGCCTGGGCCGCCCTCAGCGCCTAGATGGCCCAGGCAGACGCCAATGTGGCAAACTCTTCCCTTTCTCTAAAAAGGAATTTTAAAGTGGAAGAACACAGGCCCAGCCAATCGAGGACCTCTGTGACCGGGCACTTGGGTGGAGGGAGGCGTTGGGAGAGGCCACACCTGTGCGTGTCCGTGTTCTGCGGTTGCGGAAAGAGCGGCATCACTTCTGCCACCTTAAGAACAGCCCAGCCAACCCGCGCCCACCACTTCTCTCTGTCTCAGCCAGCCCAGCCTCTCTCCGTGTGGGAAACCCAGAGCCGCTCCTGACACCACCCCCCATCCCTCTCCCGAACTCTGCCTTTCAAATAAATATCTTTTAAAAAGAAAGGCATAGATGCTCAACTTCTACTAAGAATAGTCCAGAAGCCAGATCGATTTTGGACATTTTCCTGTGCTTTTTTTTTTCTTTCATTCTCTTAATATTCCTTATGACGTCCGGATCGATGGTGAGTTATCATGGATGTTGAACGTGATTTGATGACTTTTTCTGCTTATGAAACATTGAAGTAGAAATGCTGACTTTGTTTTTTAAAATTCATTTTCATAAGATGGGAATTCCCAAATAGAATTTATTCTTAAAAGACTCATAACCAAAATGGAATTACATACCAAAAATTAAACATAATTCTTAAAGGCTATTTTGTTTGATGTAATGAATGTGAGATAGACATCAAACCAGTTGACAAGTATTAGAATTTTAATCAAATCTCTGTTATTCTGCCATGTATTATTGAAAACTGTTTAGCATAAAGTGGCTCACAAGATCATGTTTTTCCTAAAGTTATTTAGTGGACATCGTCACTCAATAGTCTTTTTTAAATCTGTCATTTTCCTATTTGCTGTTTCAAAGTGTTGGGTTTTTTTAGCATAAAATTAGCAGCTTTCATGATTATCACTAATTATTGTGGCATTTTAATCTTAAAATACTAAATATACATTTGTAGTTCAACTGACTGTGAGGCATAAGAGTTTCATTTCAAGATTCATCTAGGGGCCAGCGCTGTGGCACAGTGGGTTAAGCCACTGCCTGTAATGCCAACATTCCTTATGGGCACAAGTTTGAGACTTGGCTGCTCCACTTCTAATCCAGCTCCCTGCTAATGTTACTAGGAAAGCAGTGGAAGATAACCCAAGTCTTTGGGTCCTTGTACCCACATGGGAGACCCAAATGAAGTTCCAGGCCTCTGGTTCCAGGGCTAACCCTGGCCATTGCAGCCATTTGGGACTGAACCAGTGGATGGATGGTTTCTCTCTCTCTCCGCCCCCCGCCCCAACCTCCTGGCCCCACAAAGCTGCCTTTCAAATAAGCAAATCTTTCTTTTTCTTTTAAGATTTATTTATTTACTTGAGAGGCAGAGTTACAGACAGAGAGAGGGAGAGACAGAGAGAGAGAGGTCATCCATCCGCTGGTTCACTCCCCAAATGGCCGCAACAACCAGAGCTGGGCTGATCCAAAGCCAGGAGCCAGAAGCTTCTTCTGGATCTCCCACACAGGTGCAGGGGCCCAAGGACTTGGGCCATGCTCTACTGCTTTCCCAGGCCATCATCAGGGAGCTGTATCGGAAGTGGAACGGGAGGGACACAAACCGGTACCCTTATGGGATGCCAGTGCCGCAGGCGGATGCTTAACCTACTATTAAATCTTTTTCTTAAAAAAAAAAAAAGAAGATTCATCTAGACAGTTATAGTGAGTATTATCTATTATGAAATCTAAATGATGTGTCTGTGTGTATTACTAATGCCAGTATGCTGATTAAATATGGTAATAACTTATGATATTGTGACTAGATCAAGCACAAGCTCCGGGGTACTATAAATGGCACTGAAATCGGCCTCAATATTTAGATGTCTAAAAGCTGAGATGGAGCCAATTCACAGATTTCTGGCTGAATATCAAGGCCCAAACCAAACTTTGTTGCCTTGTACTTGCATACATGCATCAATACAGATGGCCTCCGATTTAGATGGCTCCAATGGACGTTGGTGCCAAAACGATAGACACTCTGTAGAAATCACACTCTAAACATGGACATCCAGCTTTTCCCCAGGCTGGCTCCAGGCTGTGTGAGACTCCGTCACGTGATGCTGGGCGCAACTCCCAGGCAGCCCCACCATCACAAGGCAAAGCCACCAACCTCTACAAGGCTCTGCGTTGCTAAGCCACACTGCTCAGGAGGTTCTGTGGGTGACGGGCGTTCTCCACTTAGGATATTTCAGCTTACAGTGGCTTTATCTGGGCATGACCCCATCGTAATGCTAGGAGCATCTATATATACATACAAAGAATCTCCGTGGGAAATCCGCCCCTAGGCGATGCCAGCACTGCAGGTGGCAGCTTAACCCGATAAGCCACAATGCTGGCCCCCATGAGCTTTCAAAGAAGGAAATGTTCACGGCTGCAGCGTGTGGGGAAGGAATTCAGTGCTACCTGGTCCCCTCCAGGAGAGCTGCAAGTGACAAGCTGCCTCCTCGGAGCCAGCACCCGTGTGCAAACTGTTTCAAAGTCAACCGCACTCAGTGGTGTAAAGAAATAAAACAGGAAAATGGAAGGATGGCTAAGTTGTTGCCTGCAGCATCTACAGAAAAGCCTTTTCTCCCTCTTCCCTCACCCTCTCCCAGGGCAGGCGCTAAACAGGGCCCCAAGACTCAGGGAAGAATTGCTAACAATGCAGAGAAATACAATGCCACACGTTAAAGTCAGAATAAAACAATATACATGGTATGTCTTAATTTTATAAAACACTCTCAAATTCACACACAGCCATAGAAAAATGCCTGAAAAAAAAAAAACATTAAAATAAGGAGGAATGGAGCTGGCACTGTGACGCAGCTGGTGAAAGCCATAGCCTGCAGTGCCAGAATCCCATATGGGTGCCAGTTTAATTCCTGGCTGCTCCACTTCCCTGCTGATACACCTGGGAAAGCAGTAGAAGATGGCCCAAGTGCTTGGACCCCTGCACCCACGTGGGAGACCCGGAGAAAGTACCTGGCTCCTGGCTTTGGCCTGACCCAGCTCTGGTCATTGTGCCATTTGGGGAGTGAACCAGCAGATGGAAGATTCTTTCTCTGTGTGTGTGTGTGTGTGTGTGCGTTCTTTCTCTCTGTAACTCTGCATTTCAAATAAATAAATAAATCTTTTTAAAAAAATTAGCACAGGTCAGTATTGTGGTACAGCCACTTAAGCCACAGCTTAAGCCTCAGGGAGACAGATGATGGCTCAAGTGCTTCGTTCCCTACTATTCACATGGGAGGTCCAGATGTAGGTCTGGGCTCCTGGCTTTGGCCTGGCCCACCTCTGGCTGTTGCAGGCATTTGGGGAAGTGAATCAGTGGATGAAGGTCTCTCTCTCTCTCTCTCTCTCTTCCTCTCCCTCTGTCAACTCTTTCAAATCAATCAATCAATCAATAAATCTTAAGAAAAAAATTTTTGTCTCTCAGCTATTAGGGCATTTGTATACTCTTTTGTTTTTATTTTCCAAAATTTCTTTCATGAGCATGTGTCATGGCTATCATCAGTACAAAATATTTTTAATGTTTTTATTCCTTCTTTTCAATACTCAGTCTAACACTCAGTTGGCACCAAAAGCTCAGAGGCTTGTCCCTCTGGTGTTCCTATGATAAAAAGTTATGATGGGGCGAGCATGTGACATAATGGTTAAGACGAAGACACCCACATCCCATGTTGCTGCAGTCCCTGGGTTCAAGTTCCTGGCTGTTTCCCATCCACTTCCTGCTAATGTACACCTGCGGAGGCAGCAGGCGATGGCTCAAGTACTTGGGTTCCTGCAACTGCATGGGAGACCCAACTGAGTCCAACCTCTGCTGTTACAGGCATCTGGAGAATGAACCAGCAAATAAGAAATCTCTCTCTCTCTCTCTCTCTCTCTCTCTCTCTCTGTGTGTGTGTGTGTGTGTGTGTGTGTGTGTGTCTCCTTCTCTCTCCCTTTCAAATAAATACATTTTTTAGGGTTAAAATAAAGTGTGTGGGGGCAGCAGTGTTGTCTAGCATGTTAAGCCTCTGCCTGCAATGCTGGCATACCACATCAGAGTGCAGTTCCAGTCCCAGGTACTCTACTTCTAATCCAGCTTCCTGCTAATGTACCTGGGAATGCCACTGATGATGGACCTAATACTTGGGCCCCTGCCACACACATGGGAGACCCAGATGGAGTTCCTGGCTCCTGGCTTTAGACTGGCCCTTGTAGCCATTTGGGGAGTGAACAGCAAATGGGAGCTCTCTCTCTCTCTCTCTCTCTCTCTCCGTTTTTTAAAAAAGTTGTGATAGAAATATTTAATATGGTTACATATTTAAACATGATTAAATCCATGTTCATTGGTGAAATTACTATAATTATCTACATTTGCTCCGTAAGTCTTTTGTTTTTCCTAATGCTGATAATTAAGGGTGATGTGATAGGAATGGGAGGAAGAAAGGGATTCTGGGTGGAGGTCAAAATTCTATTTCTTGACCTAAGTCGAACTTACAAGATGTTTGCGCTCATCAGCTATTCTTTTGTTGTGTGAGGGTTTTCTGTATCTGTGTTTTTTTTTCCTTACAGAAAAAGAAACTTTAAATAACTCATGCAACAACAAAAATAATGCCTCCTTTTTATTTGCATAGTTTTCTTTGAATGCATAAAAACCCAAGAAGTTTTGTGAAATAAATTTTCATACAGCGTTCCACACAAACCTGAGCCATCACCCAGCAGTTCCACTCTCCCAGATCCCACGGGTGCTCGCGTCCCCTGCTACCACCCTTTCTATGCCAGCTCCCCTTTCTCCTGGAGTTCACATCCTGTGTCTCCTCCCTTGTTCTAGCGAAACAAGGCACAAGTGAGATACATTCTTTGAGACCCTGCATGTTAAAAATGTCTGTTCTACCCTCGTAGGACTCACAGGCTGGCTGGGTATAGGATTCACAACTCAGGGTGGGTGTCTGGCCTAGCGATTAAGGTGCCAGTTAGGGCCCCACCCCCACCCCCATCCCATATTGGAGTCCCTGGGCGCCATACCCAGCTCATGCTCCTGACCCCAGCTTCCCGCTAATGTGGACACTGGAAAGCAGCAATGGTGATGACTCCAGTGACTGTGTCCCTGCCACCCACAGGGGAGGCCTAGATTGAGTTCCTAGCTCCTGGCTTGGGCCCACCGCAGCCCTGGCTGTTGCAGGCATTCCGGAAGTAAGCCAGCAGATTGGAGCACCATCTCTTCCCATCTCCCACCCCTCACGACTAAATATCATTTTGTACCCTGGAATTTTTGAGGATAATTCCCACTGTATCCTAGCTTCATGTGTTCTTAGTAAGCAGCCTTGGAGCACTCACACTTCCAGTCTTGTCTGATGTTGGACTCTTCCTGAGTTTGCAGTTTTGCAAGGCTGTGTTCACAACAATGCCCCACAGTAGATCTCTTTCATTCCTGGTACTAGGTGCACCTTATCCATGGAGACCCACCATTCGGGTCCACTCAACTTTCTCAAGTATTCTTCCTTCGATGACTTCCTCTCCTGAGCTCACTCATGAGCTGTTAGACTTCCTGGATTAAAACCTCCGAATTTATCTTTCCCTTTCTATGTTCCACTGCTCTCTCTTTTTGTTCAACTTTCTGGGAAATCCCTTTATCTTTCAACCCCTTTACTAGTTTTTCCTTCTGTCGTATTTTTAAACAGCTGTGAGCTTTAATTTGTCCTTTTTTATAAGAAATCACACTCTGTTCTTGGTTCATAGATGCCCTTACTCCTGCAGAATACCATCTCTGTCGTCATTGATTTCTGGTTTCAGGCTCTCACATTCGACCTTCTTCTCCGGCACCTGCCACCCTTATCTGCCCCTCACATCTTAGCCTGACGCATGAAAACCCAGCTGTCAGCTCTGTGTGCAGAGCCCAACTTGCAACTCAGTGTCCTGTGCTGTGGGGCTGTGGTACCGATGACCAGCTGGCCCACTGCACCATCTGTGGGGTTGGCTTGTTTCTTCCAAGAAGTCTTCAAAGAACCCTCCCGGCCCCCTGCCAATCTCCTGCCTGGAGGGAGAGGAGGAGAGAGCAAACCTTGCTGCTAGCCTTAGAGTTAGCTGGAAAAGGCATTGGCCGAATCCCACGGACAATCTACTCTGTCCCTCAGCCGCCTCAAGGGGGCGCCCTTACTGCCTCTCTGGAGAGAGAATAAGGACCGGGACTCCGAGGTCTAGCAGCCCTTAACACAGTTCTCTGACCAAGCCATCCCTTTCTAGCCCCCACCTTCCGCCTGGTTCCTCCAATTGCTGATTCTTTCGGGCGTCGCTTGGGGGCTTAGTCTGGACCCATACGCCCTGGGCCAGGGGACTGCTTTACTCTGCTTCCTGTCTTCATCCACAGCCAGCCCTGCCATATCCATGGGTTCCAAATCCCCAGGTTTAACCAACCTTGGGTCAAAAATACTTGGGGAAAGATCCCGCATCCATACTGAACATGTACAGAGTTCTCTTGTCATCTCTCCCTCAACATCACCAAGTATCAACTACCTACATAGCACTGACTTTGCGTTGGGTGTAAGTAATCGAGAGATGACATAAAGTACCCAGTAGGATGTGCACAGCTTCTGTGCAAACACCATGCCATTTTATAGCAGGGCCTTGGGCTCTGGATTTGGGTATTCTCAGGGGTAGGGGATCATGGGCCCAAAGCCCCATGCATACTGAGGGACAAGTGTATCGGGATTTGGGATACATCCTAGTTTTGTTGAAAATAGTGGCAGAACTTCCATTTCTTATTTCTAGTTGCTTTTAGGTGACTTTGAGAGAAAGGGGAAGATAAGTCTTCACATCATCATTGAAAAAATCCCTAAGTCTGCCTTGGGCTTTTAGTTCAACTGTGACTGTATTTTCATATAGCTTTTGTGCCCTCTGGATTTGCTGCAATCAACATGTATGGCTTTGATGAGAAAATGCACACACACAGTTATTTAAATACTAAAGAACCCAAGAAGGTCTGGCACTCCCACTGCTCCATCTGGAGCAGGCAGCCTCCCTGCCTCTCACATCACAAGTGGCTGACACTGGCCAGAGAGCACCATGTCCTAAAGCCAGGGAGCACATCCTGGGGTCCCCTACCTCTATTCCACCTTGGCCAGAAGATGCTCGGGTTCCTGGGCTGGCTGCTGTACAGCCTTGCTCAATCAGGCCAGCTCAGACACCTGCTGTGTAGAGCCCCAGCACTCGGAGTGCACCTTTTCAGCAATGAGAATTCAATGTGTGTGTGTGTGTGTGTGTGTGTGTGTGCATGTGTGTGTGTGCATGGCCACCTCACCCAAAGGTGTACATGCCTGTTGACAACATTCCAGCCAACAGGGGGCGCTCTCCATGACCACTTCCTACAGACGGGTCCAGTCCCTCCACTGGACATACCAGGAGTGGCCCTTCTGAAGCAGACACCCTGGGCCCTGGAATGCTCTCGAACTTAAGGGCTGCACCATGTATGTCCAAGGGGATCGGAGACTCCAGGATCTAAAATGTCCTGCAGGCCCTCACGATGGACTCAGGAGGCTGGCAGGGGCCGGTCAGGAGCCTCCCCTGCACACGCACTCCCTCCCTGAGCTCTGACGGGCTCCACCTTGGCCCGAGACACCTCACTTGCTCTGGGCCAGCAGCAAGGAGCCCGAGAATGCTCGGGACCTTGGGGTCTTGCCTTCCAGGTGCCTTCACGCTTTAAACACTCCTGCTCTCCCACACGGATCGCAAGCTTCACCACCTGACCTACAGTCAGATCCCACAGGCACTCCTGGGACCACGCCTCCAGCCAATTAAGCCAGCAATTGCTCCCTAAATAGAACATGTCCGTCAACCTCTTCCAAATCGGCAGCATGGATTTGGTGGGTCGGGGCTGTGAGGGTGTCATCATACCGAATCCAGCAAAAACTCCATTAGGCTCCCCCCACCTCCCAGGGTTACTCATTTCTCAGTTTTAGTTTCAATATCCTCAACGTGAACCCTCATCACGACTGCACTGCTGGATTCACACATTCCCAGCCTGTAGCTGTCGCCTGGAGGAGCTGCTAAGCGGGTGGGCAGAGATGTCCAGCTGTGCTGCCCTTGGTGTACCTGTGTCCCCACTTGGGACACTTGAGGTATCTATCCCCAAGCTCTTTGCCACAGAGGGCTTCAGGCAGTATCTGTGTGTGTGTGTGTGTGTGCATATGCGCACTTGTGGAAGGGTGCCCTCTGTTAGGGTCTAACCCTACTCGGGTCACTTCCTGCACCTTGAGAAATCATCTGTTACCCCAGGGCACTGCTCTGATCGACCAGGCCACGGCACGAGGAGCCCACACACATGCACGAAGACAGAGTTACATTTGGAGACTGGACAGCATCTTTAATTAACGCCACAGCCCAGCACCCTTTTCGGCTGCTGTAGCAGATAGGGATTGTGTGCGTGTGTGCGCACACACATGTATGTGTATGTGCATGTGTGTGCATGTGTGTGTGTATATGTGTGTTCCTGAACAGATGAGGGGCCAGCAGACTCCCAGGCAGGTCTCAGCTTCCACTCCGGTGAGCAGCAACTGCAAGACAGTCTCCAGGGAGCCACAGAGGCCAGAGCCCTGCCTCCACGGGCCGGGAGCCTTCCTTTCTCCTTGGTCACCTTTTGTGGATTCACAGGGGGCAAAGGGTATGGCCTGTGCCAGCCCAAAGGAGAGGGCTTCTCAGCCAAGATCAGCCCCCAGTTCCCAGTCCTCACTGCCTCTGACCAGAGGGATGTCCCTGGGGGGAAGTACGGACTGCGAGGCAGAGGTGGGCAACCTGGACCAGCCCTGCTCCTCTTTGTCACACTGGGGCAGCACCACAATGGCCCAGCCCTGGGCAGAGATCCAAGATCTACTGGGCCCTTGAATTAGTTCCTTTCAGGGATAATCAGGATGTAGATAACCAGGCCTTTCTTAGGGCTGGCCAGGGAGGGCCACACTCAGCTCATGGTGGCCACAGGAAGTCATTTCCAACCCAAACCTAAGAGACTGCCCTTTGGCCATCTCCACTCTCCAATTCCTCACATGCCAGGAGGTCCGCAGCCCAGACATGGCAGGGGAAGGGTCAGCACAATGGTGGGTCGCGAGGAAGCCATGAGAGACCTGGACTGAGCCGGCCCTCGCCCCCATGGTCACTGCCAGCCAGTGCTCCCTGAAGTCAGATGGACCCCCACGGGCAAGGCAGCAAGTTCTTGGTCTAGTGCCGAGGGAGAAAAGCAAACTGGCCCCATGGTCCCACTTCCACCTGCTCTGTGCCTTATGAAGGCAAGGAGCCCAAGAGCCCAGGACGGTGGTATCAGCTGTTGGGAAAGCACCGTTGTCCAGGTGAGGCTTCGGGTCGGAAGCTGTGTTTGTTCAGCGGGCTTGGGTAGTAGGTGGTTGTGTACACATTGGTCTGTTGCAATGGGTAGAAGTTGGCTCTGTCATCGGGGATCAAATTATTCTTGTTCAGGGTCTGTGTGGGGAGGAAGGGACAGAGAGCAAGCGTGAGGGCAGAGACAGGGCAAGGATAGCAAGAGTGCATCTCGGCATGGCATCTTCCCAAGTTCCCTGTCCAGTTATGCCCGGCTTAGCATCAGGGCCAGTGTACCCTTCGCCCTGCCCACTGCCTTCGCAGGATGGCCCTCACCTTGAACTCCATGGGTGTGTACTTCTCGTTCTTAGGGGTGCCCCCACCCTTGTAGTGCAGGTGGTTGGGGGTGGCGGGATGGACAAGTGTGGACTCCTGGGACTGGCGTTGGCAGTGCTGGCAGGACAGGTACACAGCCAAGGTCAAGAGCCCGGAGCCCAGGAAGCAGGAGACACCGGTGACCACCAGGTGGATGAGACTGAACCCTGCGGGCAAGAGAGGCAGGTCTAAGAAAAGGGTCACCATGAAGCAGAGAGACTCCCGGCTGTCTCTCTGGGGACAGAAACAGCAACAGGACATTCTGGGACATCAAGGAAAGTGCTCTGAGGCCAGAGGCCATGGAGCCTTTTCCAGGGATACCCTGGGGCTTGCATCACGGGACTGCAGCTTGAGGTCTCTTTCTTGAGACACAGTGATGACGGCATCCTGGCTGGGGGCATGGGTGCAGCGACCCAGACCCCTCTCCCTGCACAGCCTCAGAGCTGGGGGCCCTCAGCAAGGCTTGGCGAGTACGGGTGGGAGACGGGCAGACTCCAGGCCGTGGAGTGAGATGGAGGAGGCGTAGAATGCCAGCGTCTGAGGTTCTCTCACCTGCACAGCTGGTGGCCTCCTCCATGCTGGAGGCAGGCAGGATCACTGCAGAAAGACAAGTGGAGAGGGTGTGAGGGGTAGGGGGGGACAGAGAGAGAGGTCATCGCCTTCCTGGGCTGCATGCATCTCTGGGAGGAGCCCTGGGCCCATGCTGAGCTGCAGGACTGGGCCTGGGCCCTTCAGTCTCCTCTGTCTCCCCCGATGCCCTCTCTAAGAAAGACTGTCCCATTTGCGGGGGTGGGGGAGTGCCAGAACCCTGAGTGTGTGCACTGAGGCAACGATATAAGTTCATTCGTAGTGTTCCCACCTCCCCAGGTGTCAGCCCGCGCCTCCCAGAATGCAAGCCTCAGAAGCAGAGGGTTGGTAGGAAGGAGCAGGTGCGATGACCTACCAGGAATCTCGCCGTAGGGGCAGGGGCGGCTCTGACTGCTGTTCCCAGCACAGGTACCGGGCCCGGGTGCCAGCTCCTCACAGTGCCGGCTGCGGCTCTGGGCTCCATCCTCAGCGCACGCACCCCACTCGGACCATGGCGACCAGCCTTCTGTGGGTAGTGGGTGGGATGATGCTGCCAGCCCCAGGAGGGCCCCAGTGCACTCCCCAGCCCCGGGCTGCGAGCACCCAGTACCTGGGCAGGCCTGCGTGGCACACAGCGCCTCTTCCGTGTGCAGCCCGAGACAGACGTCCTCGCCAGGAGAGGGTGCGGGGCTGGTGCAGGAGCGAGTGCGCTGGTAGTGGCCCCCGCCACAGGAGGCCGAGCATGGGGACCACGAGGTCCAGCAGGACCAGGCTCCCCGGACTGCAAGGGGATAGAGTACGTGAGGGCAGTGCCAAGAGCAGGCAGGGCTCAAGAGTCTTCCTGTCACCCCATTGGCTAGCACCGACCTCACCCACCCAATCCCCACGCTACAGGCCACTGTTAGGGCGAGCCCAGTACAGCAGGGTGGCAGGGGAAATGCAGGCAGCAGCAGGTTCATGTGCACACACATAAACAGAAAGAGAGAGAGAGGGAGAGAGAGAGCGAGCCCGAGCCATTACAGCCCATGCCCAGCTCCTCAGCTGGCTAACCCTTTACCGGGGAGAAGAAAGTGACACAAGGCAGGAAGAAGGGCCCCACTCCAGCAGAGCAGCCACTGAGTCCAGGGTCAAGGCAAAGCTGCTCTGGGGGCCCCTGCGCAAGAGGCGGCAGGGAGAGAGGCCCCCTGGGTACGGGGGTCTCTTGGGTGCAAGGTCTCCCCACCCCCCATCAGAGTCCTTGGGTGCAGGGTTACCTGGGCACGCCTGAGGGTTGCAGTCCTGGTACTCGGCGGCGTCGCCCACGCACGGCAGACCTCCAGCGCGCGGCTCGGGGTTCGTGCAGGTCCTCTTGCGAACGCGGAAGCCCAGCTCGCAGTCCCGGGAGCAGGATGACCACGGGCCCCAGGGCGCCCAGCCCCCGCTCAGCGCGTGCGGGCCAACGTTCCCACTGCGCAAGAGGTCCTCCACCAGGGCTGGGGAGGGAGGGCGCCGGTCTCAGCGAGGACGGCCTCCGCCACCCTGGCCCTGGCCCTGGCCCTGGCCCCGGCCCCCGCCTCCCGACTCGCCTGCCCAGCCCCCGCCGCCATCGCTCCGGGGGCGGTACCGTCCGTGTCGCAGGCTCCGGAGCCGTCCGCGGGACACGTTCTTGTCTCCGTCCTCCTCCTGCCCAGCTGCAGGCCGTGCGGGTCCGGCAGGGGCGCGCGGCAGGTGAAGCGGAAGCGCTGCTCCTGCCGCGCCCCGCCCGGCGTCACGTTCACGGGCAGCCAGGGCGTCCAGGGCGTGTTGCGCCGCACCTCGGGGCAGCCGTCGGGGTTGCACGTCTTGAACTCCTTCGGGGTGGGAGCGGGCGGGTCTCAGAGCCCCGCGCTCCTGGCCCGCCTGCGCCCTCACGCGCCCTCCCGCTCCCGGGGCTCACCACGCCACAGCCCGGGCAGGAGTCGCCGTTCTCGCAGGCCCGCCGCCGGGACTGCACGCCGCCCCCGCAGTCGCTGCTGCACTTGCTCCATGAGCCCCAAGAGGCCCAGAAGATGGGCACCGGGCAGGGCGTGTGTTCGTTACAGAACCTGGGAGGGGGCGAGGAGCCGTCACCGGGCGCCGCCTGTGGCCCCTGCCACGAGGTCACCAGAGAGCGTGGGAGATGCCAGGCCGCTGGCTCGGAGGCCTTGGGGCAGGCCTGCCCACAGGACCCCCGCCCTGGCCCACTCACCGCTCCTCACGGCTCTTGCCCACGCAGATGCGGCCCCCGTGGCGGGGGGCAGGGTTGCTGCAACTCCGCTGGCGGACCTGGAAGCCGATGCCACAGGACGTGCTGCACTGCGCCCACGATGACCACGGCGTCCACGCCCCATTCCTAGTGGGGAGCAAGGGGACAGAGACCAGTGGGCGCCTGGGTCCTAGCTGCTTGAATCTAGCCTAAGAGGCATATTGTGGCCTTGTCACGTTGAACCACGCAGCGACAGAAAGCGTCAGCTCCTAAGCAGGCCATCTCAGGCTGAGCCTCTCAAACACACAATGAGAGCCTCCTTCCACATACCAGGCTGCACTCAGGGCTAACGACACAGACACGGGACATGGCCCCTACTCACGCTGACCAAGGCCATGGTCACCTTTGTGGCTGGACATCCTTGCACCCAAACCCACCTTCTCTTTCTCCCTGGTCTGACCCGTGCACCTGCTTTGCTCCAACTTCAGACACTGCTCATTCATGTCTACTTTGACATCAATTTCAAATTCAAGCTTTTTCACATAACCCTGAACACGCTACTGGAACCTTCCTTTATCATTAAAATAGGGTAATGAGTGTGTTCCTACCCCATGAGGAAGCCACAGGGTTAAGTCAGCAAGCATATATACCATGGTCACTGTCTAGAATTATGAGTGAGCTGCTGCCACAACCATCTAATGACAGCCCCAGGCAGTGTGCAAGCTCGGAGTATGCGCATACCCCCTTCATCTGTCCCAACCACTCTGGGGTGGGTACTGTGGCCCTCAGAGACACTCGGGATAGGCGGCTCAGTCCAGGTGACACCCGCAGACTGGGGGAGTCCAGGATGGGCACAGCGCCTGCCCGCCTTGCCAGGCCCCCATGCTGTCCTTCATGTCGGGACAGTGAGGTTAACCTTTTATCTGGGAGTGACTGTCATGCCTGCAAGAGCCCCAACAGGCGGACAGAAACTTCTCTCCCACAGTGTGCCAGTGTGGGGATGCCTCCCCTACTCCCAAGGCTCACTGGCCACCTATTCACTTCCTGGTTGCACTGCCTGAAGTGGTTTCCATCCCCTGGTGCAAACATGTGGGCGGGGATGCCTCACTTCCCCAGGTCTCCCCACCCCAATCCAAGGCACACACCGTGCAGGCCCTGTCCTCACACACCTGGAGCAGTTGGCGATGTGGATGGCTGGCCCCAGGCAGCCAAGGCCCCCACAGCGAGGTTGTGGGGAGTCGCAGGATCGTGCCCGACACAGGCAAGAGCCGGAGTTGTCCCCATCTAAGTGCTCACATGGTTGCCATGGTGACCATGGGCCAAAGCCTCCATCCCGGGTCACATTCCGCACCTGCAGAGACACACGGTGGGGGGGTCACACAAGGCAGGTGCAGAGAGGGCACGAACCCCCCAGGGACCTTGAGGATAGCAACGGGGAGGCCTGAGGCGGGGGCGGGGGCACGAAGGAGTTCTCACAGGACACGCCGTGATGTTCTGAGTCCAGAGGCTCATGTTGGAACTGTCTTCAAGCGTGCTGCAACGTTGCTGCTTCCCGTCCCAGCCACAGTATGGGTCTCGCGCCCCCAGACACGCCCTGCCGGAC